>NC_040909.2:88128471-88443989 GCF_004126475.2 Phyllostomus discolor | reverse complement strand
TCCTGTGGCTGGTGGGATTGTAGGTGGGAGTTATTTATGCACGTGTGTGTGGTTTTGTTTTTGGGCTTTATGGATTTGCTACAGCAGCAACTGCACATCAGCATACAAGACCCGATGGGTGAAGTGACCCTAAGTCAACCAGCTGGAGGGAAGTACCCACCAAAGAATGACCCAACAATAATCAAAGCACAGTTATATCCAGAAAGCAAACATAAGTGGCATAAAAGGCATCCCAAGAGCATCAAGTTCAGTAAATCAAGGAGACAGCACCACTATTTCCCATAGGGCTCCTACAATAAATGTTCACACCACAAAGACAGGTAGTCCAAACAGACCAATTTAAGAAACAGAGTAAAAAAAAAAAGAGTCTCCTCCAAAATGGGAAGACAAAGAAACAATCCCCAATTGAAAATAAAGGAGGAATACTCAGAAAGAGTGCTAAATGAAATAGAGGCAAGTCAACTATCAGATATTGACTTCAAAACAATGGTTATAATGAAGTTCAATGTGCTTAGTGTGAATTACCAAAAACTACAGGAAAAATGTGAGGAAAAAACTGTGTGCTCCATCAACATTAAAAAGGGCATAGAAACTATCAACAAAAAGCAAGTTAATATCAAATGTACAATTTATAAATTTAAGAACACAGTAGTAGGAATCAAAAGCAAACTAGATGAAGCAGAGGATCAAATCAGTGAGCTAGAAGATGAGGTGGAAAAGAACTCCCAGAAAGAGCATGAAAAGAACAAAAAGACATAAAAAGAGCAAAGAGGTGTTAAGGGAACTGCAAGAAAACAAGAAAAGGAATAATATCCACATAATAGGGATACCAAAAGGAAAAGATGTGCAAGGGATAGAAATCCTGTTTGAGAAAGTAATGATGGAAAACTTTCCTATTTGATGAGAGAAAAAAGTCATAGAAATCCAGAAAGCACAGAGGATTCCAATCAAGAGGAACCCAAAGAGGCCCAATCAGGACACATTAACATAAAAATGAAAAATTCAAAGAGAAAGAAAGAACATTAAAGGCTGAAAGGTAGAAACAGGAAGTAACACATTAGTGAGCTCATATAAGGCTAGCAGCTGAGTTCTCAATGGAAACATTACAAGCCAGAAGGGAATGGTAAGAAACATTCCAAGTAATGAAAAATAAAGACCTGCAACCAAGATTACTATACCCAGCAAAGCTCTCAATTGATACGGAAGGTGAAATAAAGAGTTTACCAGAAAAAAAAGAAGGCTAAAAAAATACACCCCCCACCAAACCAGCATTGCAAGATAGGCTAAAGTGGTTGCTTTAAGGAGATGAAGGAAAAGATTGAGAAAGAGAAGAACACAGGTGCAAAGGTGGTAAAATGGCAATGAATAAGTACCTATTAATAATATCCTTAAATGTAAATGTATTAAATGCTCCAGTCAAAAGAAATAGGGTAGGTGAATGGATAAGGAAACATGACCAGCACATATGCTGCCTACAAGAGGCCAACCTCAGAACAAAAGACCTACACACACTGATAGTGAAGGGTTGAAAAATTATTCCAAGCAAATGGACAGGAAAATAAAAAAGCCAGGGTAGCAATACTTATATTAGACAAAATAGACTTCAAATCAAAAGCCATGAAAAGAGACACAGAAAGATACTGCCTAATACTCAAGGGTAGAAGCCATCAAGAAGACATAAATGTTGTAAACATATATGTACCTAACATAGGAGAACCCAAATATATAAAGAAAAATTGGATGACTTCAATAAAGATATAGACAGGAACACAGTTACAGTAGAGGATTTTAATATCCCACTGTCAACAGAGGACATATCTTCCAAACAATATATCAACAAGGATATTGTGGGACCGAACAATGTACTAGATCACATGGACTTAACTGATATATACAGAACAATTTACCCAAAATAAGCAAAATACACATTCTTTTCAAATGCATTTGGAATTTTTTAGATAGACCACAAGATAGTATACAAAACAAGGCTCAACAAATTCAAGAAAATTGAAACCATACCGTACCTTTTCTCAGACCACAAGAGCTTAGAACTCAAAACCAACCTCACTGAAAATTCTCAAAAACAGTCAGATCCATGGAGACTGAATAACATGTTGTAAAAAAATGAATAGGTTAATTATGAGATCAAAAAAGAAATAAAGAAGTTTCTGGACACAAATGAAAAGGACCACACAAAAATCTAAAACCTATGGGACACAGAAGGCAGTCCTGAGAGGGAAATTAATATCAATATAGGCCTACCTAAAAAAGATAGAAATGTTTCAAATAAACTACCTAATATTACATGTAGAAGGAAGAACTGGAAGAACAACAATAAAAAAAAAAAAAAGAGAAAAAGCCCAGAGCGACCAGAAAGAGAGAAATAACCAAGGTCAGAGCAGAATCAAACAACATAGGGACTGAAAGAACACATAAAATGATCAATAAATTCTGGGGCTTGTTCTTTGAAAGATAAACAAAATTGACAAACCTTTAAGCAGACTCATCAAAAAAAAGAGAGAGAGAAAGAGAGAAGACCCAAATAAATATAATCAGAAAGAGGAGAGATTACAATTGATACTACAGAAATACAGAGAACTGTAAGAAATTACTATGAAGAATTCTATACCATGAAATATGAAAAACTGGGGGCACTGGAAAAATTTCTTGAAAAACATAATCTTCCAAAATTTCATCAAGAAGAAGAAAGCCTGAAAAGACCAATATGAACTAGAGAAATTGAATCAGTAATCAAAAATTCCTGGCACACAAAACCCCTGGACCATACAGTTTCACAGGAGAGTTTTACAAAAACATTTAAGGAAGAGCTAACCCCTGTTCTTCTCAAAATATTGCAAAAAATCCAGGAAGATGGAAGACTCCCAAACTGCTTTTATGAGGCTAGCATAATCCTAATCTCAATGCCAAATAAAGACAAAACAAGGAAAAAAGTACAGGCCAATATTGCTGATGAACATAGATGTTAAATCCTTAACAAAATATTAGCAGACTACATCCAGCAATACATTAAAAAGATCATACAATATGGTCAAGTGGGATTCATTGCAGGAATTCAAGAATGCTAAAATATTCACAAATCAATAAACATAATACATCATATAAACAAAAGGAAGGGCAAAATCACATGATTATATCAATAGATACAGAAAAATCATTCGATAAGGTACAGAACACATTTGTGATAAAAACACTCAGCAAAGTGTGAGCAGAGGGAGCAGTCCTCAACATAATAAAGGCATATATGAGAAACCTACAGCCAACATCATACTCAATGCACAACAACTAAAAATTTTCCAAGATCAGGAACAAGGCAAGGGTGTCTGCTCTCACCACTTCTATTCCACATAGTGTTGGAAGTTCTAGCCATAGTGATGAGACAAGATAAAAAATAAAAGGCATCCACATTGGAAAGGAGGAGATAAAACTTATTGTTTGCAGGTGACATGGTAGTGTACATAGAATAACCTATAAACTCCATGAAAAAAACTAGAAGACCTAATAAGTGAATTTGGGAAAACAATGGCATACAAATTAATATTCAGAAATAAAAGGCATTTTTGTACACCAACAACAAAATACCAGAAATAGCAATTAGGAAACAAATACCTTTTTTCTATAGCAACAATAAAAAGAAGGTACCTAGTAATAAACCTAACAAAGTGGTAAAGGACCTGTACTGAGAAAACTACACAACACTAAAGAAAGAAATTTAGAAGATACAAATAAATGGAAGCATATATTGTGTTCATGGATTGGAAGAATAAACATCATCAAAATGTTCATACTACCCAAAGCAATTTATAGATTCAACGCAATCCCTCTTAAAATACCAATGACATATTTCACAGATATAAAACAAACATTTAAAAAATTTATGTGGAACCATAAATGACCCCAAATAGCTGCAGTAATTTTGAGAGAGAAGAGCAAAGTAGTAGGAATCACAATACCTGATATCAAACTATATTACAAGACCATGGTAATCAAAACAGCCTGGTAATGGCATTAGAACACATAGATCAATGGAACAGAATAGATAGCCCAGAAATAATCTTATGTCTCTATGGTGGATTAATATTCAATAAAGCATGTAGAAGCATAAAATGGAATAAAAGTAGCCTTTTCTACAAATAGTGTTGAGAGATATGGACAGCTACATGCAAAAATGTGAAACTTGACCACAAAATTACACCACACACAAAAATATACTCAAAATGGATAAAAGACTTAAATATAGGTCATGACACCACAAAAGTCTGAGAGAAGAACATAGGCAGGAAGATCTCAGATACTTCATTCCATATTTGCACTGATATGTCCCCTAGAGCAAGAGACATAAAGGAGAGAATATACAAATGAGAGTTCATTGTAATAAAAACTTCCGCATGCCCCCCCCCCCTAAAAAATCATCAAATTTAAAAAGGAACCAACTGTATGGGAAAATATATTTGCCTATGATACCTCAGATAACGGCTTGATCTCCAAAATATATAAACAACTCATACTACTCCATAGCAGGAATATTAACAATCCAATTAAAGAATTGGCAAAGGATCTGAATAGATACTTCTTTAAGGAGGTCATACATAGGGCCCAAAGATATATGAAAGGATGCTCAGCATATTTAGCTATCAGAAATGCAAATTAATACCACAAGAAGATGCCACTTCACACAGGTCAGAATGGCCATTATAACCAAATAAGCAAAGAACAAGTGCTGGCGAGGTTGTGGAGAAAAGGGAACCATAGTACGTCATTGGTGGGAATGCAGATGGGTGCAGGCATTGTTTAAAATGGTGTGGAATTTCCTCAGAAAACCAAAAATGGTACTGCCTTTGACCCCTATTCCACTGCTGGGATTGTACCCAGGAATCCTGAAACATCAATTTGAAAGAGGTTTTGAACCCCAATGTTCATAGCAGTGTTATTTACAATAGTCAAGTGCTGGAAACAGCCTAAGTGCCCATTAGTAAATGAGTGGGTCAAAAAACTGTGGTACATTTACACAGTGGAATACTATGCAATGGAAACAAAGAAAGAATTACTACCCTTGAGACAGCAAGATGGAACTGGAGAGTATTATACTAAGTGAAATAAGCCAGGTGGTGAAATACAAATATCATATAATCTCACCTATATGTGGAACCTAATCAACAAAACAGGCAAGCAAAATATAAACAGAGACATGGAAACAAGGAACAAATTGACAGTGACCAGAGTGGAGAGAGGAGGGGAATGACAGGGCAAAGAAGGGGAAGAGTCATGTCAAGAACATATGTATAAAATACCCACGGACAAAGAGAAGAAGGGGTGGATTGAAGGTGGGAGCTAGGGGCTGGGCATGGCAGGGGAGAGTAAAGGGGGGAAATGGGGACAATGTAGTTGAAGAATGATAAAAATGAAAACAAATGAGGTAAATGGAAAAAAAACAAAAAGAAAAGAATATAATCATGTATTATTGACATTAAATTATCAGAAAAAAGATATTATAAACAGCAATGAAAATACCTTTATATTTTCTTATATTTATGATTTCCCATGTCTGGGTTTAGTTTAGGGAGGCAGACCTATGTCCATAGTGCACATGACACATATGAATATAATTCTCAGCTTTATTTGTAGATGTTTGATATTTTTGGGATGGTATGTGTTTATATTTTTCTGAATGGTTACTCTGGTATATTAAGAAATTATTTTTGTAGTTTTCACAGAACTTGCATTATTTCTAAATATTTTTACTAATCACTTTGAATTTCCTAGGGAGATGATCATAGATAAAAATAGTGGCATAATGACATTCCATTGCTGTTTTATGTGCGTTATTTTATTGCTGAAAAACAAGTCAAGAATACAAAGATTAACCTTGTCTGTTTAGTAAGTGGTTGATCTGGTGCTTTGTGTGCTCTCTGAATAATGCCACTGTCAACTTTTGCTGACTGAACTCCCCTGTTCTTCTCGCTTTATTTTTCTATACACATTTATCAGCTTAAATTTTTATGTAATTATGTATGTTAGATATGACATATGATGGGGCAACACTAAAAACCCTGGAATTATGTTCTGGAGGGTGGGCTTCTTGTAGCACAGGACTACCCCACTAGGTGAGTGTTCTAGGGACTCATCTATATCAGTGTATCAGCCGGCATTGTCGTGAAAGGCTGTGTTTGGCTTCAGTGAATTTTTTTAAAGACTCTTTCAATGTCTTTGCCCATTTAATGATGAGTAATTTATGAGAACACTTGCCCACACCATGCTGAGTGTCCAGCAGTTTTTGACCAAAAATGGTATGAACCCTATGCCCCACTCTCTCTCTCACCAGATCTCTCCCAGAGCAACTCTTTTTTTTTTATTCACTAGATGAGAAAAGTCCTCAAAAGGAAATGTTTTGCTGATGTGGAAGAGGTGAAACAAAGATGGCAGAAGCACTAAAAGGCATCAAAATCTATGTGTTCATAAACTGTTTTGAGCAGTGGAAAAAAAACATCTTGATAGGTGTATTACATCAAATGGAGATTACTTTAAAGTGGTTGAAGTTTAAACATTAAGAATAAATACACATTTTTTATAAATAATTTTCAGAGCTTTTTTAGGCCCACCCCTTGTACATATGTGACTCTTTGAAAAAGTAATACAACAGAATGCATAGATTTTATCTGCAAATGCCACAAATCAATTAGAAATTACAGTAGAAGAGGTTATCATTGTTAAGTACCTGAGGCAGGAGATTGTGCTGCTATTTCAATTTTTTTGTTTCACTCAAATAGCTGGTAGTTTGTTGGGTACATTGTTATGTATTTGATGATTGATTTACAAATCACCTCTCCCACTTCACAACCTACTGCTGGATTTACAAAAAAAATGTGAAAGGATGCTACTATATACAAATGCACATGAACTTAATATATTGCTTATGAATATTATAGCCTTTATAATCTGTTATGGGAGGATGAAAGTGAGATTTAGGTACCTTGTAGGCCATTGCCAGGAGGGCTAACATGCTGTTGTACATTAAGTATCATGGCAATGTACATCTACAATGGATTTTCCTTTTTTCCTTCATTTCTAAAGTATATGGAATTGCTTCACAAGGTGTGGAAATGTTGCTCAGCACCCACACAGAAAACCAGTGGGAAGTGAGTAGGCAGGCAGGACCATGCCCTCAAAGAAGTTCTCCCGTGGGAAATCAGGCCTGTGTTATACCTAGGCTGCTTTGTGACTTGCTCTTGCTAAAACTCTCTCACCCTCAGTTCAGGCAGCACATGCTTACTGCATATCTTTAAAGTAACTTCCTCAAGTCTGTGCTAATTCTCCCAAGGACTGAAGTGTAACTGGACCTGTCACTCTTATTGTTCCCTTGCATTTGCAAGATTTTTTCCTTGTTAATCTGTAAGAAGTAATCAGTAACATCCCTTCCATTGCTCTCTGTAAAAAGTAATTATCTAAAGCAAACCTAAGTATAATGAATGAAAGCTTTTTTTGATGTATGCTATTAGAAAGCCAATAAAAACCTGTCAAGGCAAGGGTTGGCACGCTCTCCTTTTGAGAGAGTGGCCAGGTAACTCTGAAGTGCTCTCCCCTTAAGAAAGTAGCCATGCTGTCACTTTTCCTCCACAGGACTCAGTAGTCCTTGTGAATTTATCTTGTTTCATCCATAACACCATGGACACTGGGGGCTGGTGTCCACATCATTAAAGTACTGAGTTCTGCTGAAGTTTTGGATTGAAATCAAATTGGGAAGCTTGTCAGAGCTGCTGAAATGCCGCCTGTGCTCATAGGCCTGCAATGGGACAAAGAGGCTTCTCAACCCAGGAGCAGTTTTTTACGTCATTACATGTCTTTATTGTATACAAATTGCTTTTTATTCTCACTATTTTGAAAGAATATTTTTTATTTTTAATGGGCTTATTTTGAAATCTGATATCTTAGTTGGCAACAGGCAACATATTACATCTCACAAAATTTTTACATGCAATTCTTCTATAACCTGAGATGTTTATTAATACTTTCATTGTATTCTCCAAATATGAAATTTTACTTAACTGTACTTTTTTGCCTGACTGCCTCCACTGAAAGAACAAGTTGAGTGTTCTATCCCCCAGTCTAATCCAAAATGAAGTGGTCCCAATCATTTTTTTAAAGCATAGTTAAAACAATTTTTTCACATTCACAAAATCTGCCTATCATAATGATGTTTTACATTGCATTGTGGAGTTTAACTTTTAGACTAGAGTTTAATTTCAAATGGATGTTATTCCAAGAATTAAATTATAAGATTGACTATTTATCCAGCCTGTTCCCCGACTTCCTAGTAGGACTGGGATTTTTAACATTGGCTTGTGGCTGTGACGAAGCTCTAATACAACACTGCATATGGAAAAGAAAATTTGTTCTCTTCTTGGTATCTGATGAGTAGCCCTTGTGTCTGACAACTCATTGGGTGTGTTCAAATTAATAGAAACTGTTAGCATTAAACATAAACATCTGGGTTTGGTCCTATTTACCTAGAAAGGGTCACACTGGAAACAGGAAATGCTAATGCAGTTCCCAATAACTGATCTAGCTGATTTCCTGAGGTCAGTCCAAATCAGTCAATGCAAATAGCAAAGTCAAACCAATAATCTGTTGTTGAACAAACCTTAGAAGAACAAGCCTGATATTGACTTTTCCCTTTCCACCTGCTGGACTTCACACCTAGCCACAGTACAACCTAGTGTATGTACTGAACACAGCCGGATGCTTTTCTGGAATTAAATGCATCCAAGAGCTTGTGCCAGACACCATGCAATGCTCCTTATATAGCTATGGTCTAGTTTAACCGTCATAACATCCCTGTAAGAACTGTACTATTATTGCCATTTCACTGACAGAAAAACCTTGATGAATTTAGAGGACTTGCCTAAGATCACACATGTGGGAAGTGACAAAGCCCCAAGGAGCCCATGTTCGACTCCACAGCCTGTGCATACTTTACCTGTCACACAGAGCTCTGCTCATTTCTTCTCTGCCATGGCATGTCCAGGAAGTGACTTTTCTTGAATACTACATTAAATTAAAAAGTCTGTGAATGATTAAATATACATAAACATGCTTAAATCTATATCTACCATGTAAAGATATAGCTTGGACTCATCCAGAGACTGTCACAATGTCCTCAGTTCTAAAGTCTCAGCAGCTGCCAAGAATAGGAATACGAGTTCCAGGTTTGCTCTGTATGGGAGTCACAATATGGCCTCATGATTAAATTAATGGAGAAGGGTAAAGCACACACTTCTTTTCATATTGTATAGAATCAAGGTCAGTAATGCCATTTGTTCTAGCCAGTAGCTTCCACAGGTTCTCAAACTTTTCACCTTCAGAGTGATTTCTTGAAAACGTGCAATTTCTTTTTTATGACAAGTTTTTTTAATATATTTTATTGATTATGCTATTACAGTTGTCCCATTTCCCCCTTCACACCCCTCCACCCTGTACACCCTCTCCCACCCATATCCCCCCCTTTAGTCATGTCCATGTGTCATAAGTTCTTTAGCTTGTACATTTCCCATACTATTCTTACTCTCCCCCATCTATTTTCAACCTACAATCTATGCTACTTATTCTCTGTACCTTTCCCCCCTCTCTCCTCTTCCCACTCCCATGTTGCTAACCCTCCATGTGATCTCCATTTCTGTGGTTCTGTTCCTGTACTAGTTGTTTGCTTAGTTTCTTTTTGTTTTAAGTGTGGTTGTTTTTTTTAATTTATTTTATTTTTTTAATTTTAATCATTGTTCAAGTACAGTTTTCTCCCCCCTACTCCCATTCCAGCCCACCCACCCAACCCTCTCCCCTTCCCCCCCATTACCCCCCACCCCTAGTTTTTGTCCATGTGTCCTCCAAATTTGTTCCTGTAAACCCTACCCATTCCCCTCTGAAATTCCCTCTTCTCTCCCCTCTGGTCACTGTCAGACTATCCCCTATTTTAGTGTCTTTGGTTATATTATGCTAGTTTTTTTGTTTTGTTTTGTTTTGTTGTTTAGATTCCTGTTAAAGGTGATATCATGTGGTATTTGTCTTTCACTGCCTGGCTTCTTTCGCTTAGCATAATGCTTTCCAGCTCCATCCATGCTGTTGCATAGGGTAGGAGCTCCTTCTTTCTTTCTGCTGCATAGAATTCCATTGTGTAAATGTGCCATAGTTTTTGATCCATTCATTTACTGATGGGCATCTAGGTTGCTTCCAGCACCTAGCTATTGTAAATTGTGCTGCTATGAACATTGGGATGCATAGGTTCTTTTGAATTGGTGTTTTAGTATTCTTAGGATAGAGTCCCAGGGGTGGAATTGCTGGGTCAAAAGGCAGATCCATTTTTAGTTTTCTGAGGAAGTTCCAAACTGCTTTCCATAGTGGTTGTACCAGTCTGCAGTCCCACCAACAGTGCACTAGGGACCCCCTTTCTCCACAGCCTCTCCAACACTTGTTGTTTGTTGCTTTGTTTATGATGGCCATTCTGACTGGTGTGAAGTGGTATCTCATTGTGGTTTTAATCTGCATCTCTCTGATGGCTAGCGATACTGAGCATCGCTTCATGTGTCTTTGGATTTTCTGTATGTCCTCCTTGGAGAAGTGTCTGTTCAAGTCCTTTGCCCATTTTTTAATTGGGTTACTTGTCTTCTTAAGAGTGGAGTCGTGTAAGTTCTTTATATATTTTGGAGATTAAACCCTTCTCTGAGGTATCATTGGCAAATATGTTTTCCCATACAGTTGGTTCTCTTTTTATTTTGATACTGTTTTCCTTAGCTGTGCAAAAGCTTTTAATTTTGATGAGGTCCCATTTGTTTATTCTTTCCTTTATGTCCCTTGCTCTAGGAGACAAGTCAGTAAAAAAGTTTCTGCATGAAATATCTGAGATTTTCCTACCTACGTTCTCTTCTACGACTTTAATGGTGTCACGCTTTATATTTAAGTCTTTTATCCACCTTGAATCTATTTTTGTATAAGGTGTAAGTTGGTGCCTGAGTTTCATTTTTTTGCACGTAGCTGTCCAGTTCTGCAAACACCATTTGATGAAGAGGCTATTTTTATTCCATTTTATGTTGCTGCTTCCTTTGTCAAATATTAATTGACCGTAGAGGCTTGGGTTTATTTCTGGGCTCTCTGTTCTGTTCTATTGGTCCATGTGCCTGTTTTTATGCCAGTACCAGGCTGTTTTGATTACAGTGGCCTTGTAGTATAGTTTAGTGTCAGGTATTGTGATCCCTCCTACTTTACTCTTCTTTCTCAAAATTGCTGCAGCTATTCGGGGTCGTTTATGGTTCCATATAAATTGTTGTAGTGTTTGTTCTATGTCTGTGAAATATGCCGTTGGTACTTTAATAAGTATTGCATTGAATGTGTAAATTGCTTTTGGTAGTATGGACATTTTGATGATATTAATTCTTCCAATCCATGAACACGGTATATGTTTCCATTTGTTTGTGTCTTCCTTGATTTCTCTCCTCAGTGTTATGTAGTTTTCTGAATACAGGTCTTTTACCTCTTTGGTTAGGTTTATTCCTAGGTATTTTATTTTTCTTTTTGCTATTTCAAATGGGATTTTTTTTCTTGATTTCTGCTTCTGCTGTTTCATTGTTGGTGTATAGAAATGCCTTTGATTTCTGGATATTGACTTTGTATCCCGCTGTTTTGCCAAATTCATTTATTAGGTCAAGCAGTTTTTTGGTGGAGTCTATAGGATTTTCTATGTACACTATCATGTCATCTGCAAACAATGACAGTTTTGTTTCCTCCTTTCTGATTTGGATTCCTTTTATTTCTTTTTCTTGTCTGATTGCTGTGGCTAGAATTTCCAGTACTATATTGAATAGAAGTGGTGAAAGTGGACATCCTTGTCTTGTTCCTGTTCTTAGTGGAAAAGATTTTAATATTTGCCCATTGAGTATAATGTTGGCTGTAGGTTTCTCATATATGGCCTTTATTATGTTGAGGAATGCTCCCTCTATTCCCACTTTACTGAGTGTTTTTATCATGAATGGGTGCCGTACATTATCAAATGTTTTTTCTGCATCTATTGATATGATCATGTGGTTTTTGTCTTTGCTTTGTTTATGTGATGTATTACATTTACTGATTTGTGAATATTATACCATCCTTGCATCCCTGGAATGAATCCCACTTGGTCATGGTGTATGATCTTCTTAATGTACTGTTGGATGCGGTTTGCCAGTATCTTGTTGAGGATTTTAGCATCAATATTCATCAGCGATATTGGCCTGTAGTTTTCTTTCTTTGTTGTGTCTTTATCTGGTTTTGGAATTAAGATGATGTTGGCCTCATAAAAGGAGTTTGGGAGTCTTTCATCTTTTTGGATTTTTTGAAATAGTCTGTGAAGGGTAGGTGTTAGTTCTTCTTTAAATGCTTTGTAGAATTCTTCTGTGAAACCATCTGTTCCAGGGCTTTTGTGTGTTGGGAGTTTTTGGATTACTGCTTCAATTTCTTTTGCTGTTATTGGTTTGTTCAGGCTTTCTTCTTCCATTTTATTGAGTTTTGGAAGATTATATGTTTCTAGAAATTTGTCCATTTCATCTAGGTTTTCAAATTTCTTGGCATACAGCTCTTTGTAGTAATTTCTTACAATCCTTTGTATTTCTGTGATATCTTTTGTAATCTCTCCTCTTTCATTTCTGATTGTGTTTATTTGGGTTTTCTCTTTTATTCTTGATGAGTCTGCTTAAAGGCTTGTCGATTTTGTTTATCTTTTCAAAGAACCAACTCTTGGATTCGTTGATCTTTAGAATTGTGCTTTTAGTCTCTATGTCATTTAATTCTGCTCTTATCTTGGTTATTTCCTTCCTTCTGCTTGGTCTAGGCTGTCTTTGTTGTCGTTCCTCGAGTTCTTGTAGACGTAGGGTTAGGTTGTTTGTTTGAAATGTTTCTAACTTTTTTAGGTGGGCTGTATCGCTATGAACTTCTCTCTCAGGACTGCCTTGGCTGTGTCCCATGAGTTTTGCGTTGTTGTGAGTTCATTTTCATTTGTTTCCAAAAACTGTTTGGTTTCTTCCCTAATATCATTCTTGACCCATTCATTGTTTAATAGCATGCTGTTTAATCTCCATGAGTTTGAGTGTTTCAGGTATTTTTCCTTGGGGTTGATTTCTAGTTTCAGTCCCTTGTGATCCGTGAAATTGCTTGGTATGATTTCAATTTTTTTGCAATTGTTGAGGCTTGTTTTGTGTCCTATCATGTGGTCAATCTTTGAAAATGTTCCATGTACATTTGAAAAAAATGTGTATTTAGCTGCTTTGGCATGGATGGTTGTGTAAATATCAGTAAAGCCCATTTCGTCTAGGGTATTGTTCAATGCCACAATATCTTTGTTGATATTTTGTTTGGAAGATCTGTCTATTTTTGATAGTGGTGTGTTAAAATCCCCCAATATAATTGTGTTGCTGTCCCTATCTTTCGTGAAGTCCTCTAAGATTTTCTTCATGTATTTGGGTGCTCCTATGTTGGGTGCATATATATTTATTTACAATATTTATGTCTTCTTGGTGAATTCTTCCCTTGAGTATTATGAAATGACCTTCTGGGTCTCTCTTTATCATCCTTCTTTGGAAGTCTATTTTGTCAGATATGAGTATTGCTACCCTGGCTTTTTTTTCCTGTCCATTTGCTTGGAAAATTTGTTTGCAGCCCTTCACTTTCAACCTGTGCAGATCTTTTATCCTGAGGTGGGTCTCTTGTAGACAGCATATATGTGGGTCATGTTTTCTTATCCAATCAGCTATTCTATGTCTTTTGATTGGAGAATTTAGTCCATTTACATTTGAGGTTATTATTGATAGGTACTTATTCATTGCCTTTTATGTACGTGTGATCCTCTCTCACTCTCTCTTTTCCTTTCTTTCCTTAAAGCAGTCCCTTTAGCATCTCTTGCAGAGCTGGTTTAGTGGAGGTGTATTCTTTTAGACTTCTTTTGTCTGAGAAGCTTCTTATTTGGCCATCTGTCTTAATTGAGAGCCTTGCTGGGTAAAGTAGTCGTGGTTGCAGGCCTCTGGTTCTCATTACTTGGGTTATTTCTCGCCATTCTCTTCTGGCTTGGAGTGTTTCCATTGAGAAGTCAGCTGTTAGCCTTATTGGGGCCCCCTTGGATGTTACTTCCTGTTTCTCCCTTTCTGCCTTTAACATTCTCTCTTTGTCTTGAAATTTTGCCATTTTAATTATGATGTGTCTTGAGGTGGGCCTCTTTGGGTTCCTCTTGATTGGGACTCTCTGTGTTTCCTGGATTTGTGTGACTTTTTGTCTCATCAAATTAGGGAAGTTTTCCATCATCACTTGTTCAACTAGGTTTTCTATCCCTTGTTCTTCTTCTTCTCCTTCTGGTATCCCTATTATATGGATATTATTACGTTTCATATTGTCTTGCATTTCTCTTAATCCCTCTTCATATATTCTGAGCCTCTTTTCCTTTTCTTGCTCTTTCTGGGTGTTTTCTTTTACTTTGTCCTCTAGCTCGCTGATCTGATCTTCTGCTTCATCGATCCTGCTTTTCATTCCTTCTACTGTGTTCTTCATTTTGGAGATTGTATTCTTCATTTCCTCTTGGCCCTTGTTGAGAGTTTCTATTTCCTTTTTTATGCTGATGTAGTTTTCATTGAGTTCATTGTAGCTTACCTGTAGTATCTTATAGCTCATTGTGAGCTCATTGAGCTTCCTGAGAATCACTGCTTTGAATTCAATATGTGATAGTTGAATTGCCTCTATTTCATTTAGCATTCTTTTTGAGGCTTCCTCCTTTCCTTTCATTTGGGGATTATTTCTTTGTCTTCCCATTGTTTGTGAGACTCTTCTTGTTCGCCTCAGCTTATATTGATCTGTTCTGTCTCCCTGGGTTTATATTGTGAACTTCTTTAGTAGAATAGCAGTGAGTTTCAGTGGTGATGTTTCCTTGATCTCCCAAGCTCACTGGTCTTGGGCTGTCGTTTAATTTGGCTTTGTGTTTGCCTTTGGGTTTTGATTGTTGTTGTTGAGTCTTTCTTTGGTGGTTCCTTCCCACCAGCTCATTAAATGTGGGTCACTTTGTCCACCACCTTCTGTATTTTGTTTTGCTGGTGAGGGCAGGTTGTGTTCAAGCTGGTTCTTCTGTGTGTACAAGGTTTAAAGAAATCTTTTTCAGTTGCTTGTATTGGGTACTGTCTCTACTGTTTAGGTGTATTTCCTGATAAGTCCTGGATTGAGGTTTGTGTGGTTACTACTCCCTCCTTCACCTTCTTCTGCTGTTATGTGTTAGTGGTTCCTTTGTTGTTGGGTTTCCTCTTCCAGTGGGTATCCTGGTGTTCACCTCCTCCACCTATTCTTTTTTGTCCTCAGTTGGAGGGGGAAGGCAAAATGGTTTAAGACAGCAACAGAGAATTGTATGCTATTTACAGTAGTAGCAAGTAGGGGAGATATAGGAGATCCTTTCACTATGTATAGTGTTAACCGTGGTCTTCCACCCAGCTAGCTGATTTTTAGAAAGGATGGAAAGAAGATAAGACTCTTGTTGTGGGAGGAAGGATTGTGAGCTGGATCTAGAAAGCAGGGAGGTTGTGGGCGGTCAGATTCTGGGGTAAGGTGAGAGTAAAGGATAGTAAATAGGTGTAGTGTGTGAGGGAATAGAGTTAACCACTACAGTAATAGAGTTCAGGAAACTTTGAAATGGGCTAAGATCTGGGGGGGGGGTGTTGTGGAGTAATTACAATTGCATGGAACAGCGGTTATTTACAATAATATTATGGCAACATTCATATGGCAGAGTCTATGAGATCTAGGTAACAAGAATAGGGAGTACAGAACATCTAGTAGTGTGCTGATGGGACACAGGTGAGTTGAAGGACAGTAGGTTAGTAATACAGTACAGAAAGAGATATCAGGGGAAAACTGTCAGGTCATACAATATATCCAGCCTAACAAAGCAGGCTATACAAAAAGAAGAGGGATATAAAAATACTGTTCAAAAAGATGTAGGAACACTGGAAAAATAATAATAATACAAATATGCAATAACTTGCAGGTTCTCTGTAATAGCAGGGTGACATTTATCTCACTGTCCCGTCTGTTGTGATGCCCCTTCTTTGGGTTCAACTTTGGTCTTTTCACAGATCCAGGATTTTGTCTCACTTGTAGGTATTTAGGAAAAAATTTAAAAAAGTAAAAAATAGAAAAGGCAGATGAAGGAAGGAAGAAGAGATAAAATTGGAGGACAGGAAGGAGTAAGGAATAAAACAAGAAATCAGGTAAGAGAGGAAAAAGAAATCAAAAGAGAATAAAAACAATAAAACTTAAAAAATTAAAAATTGTTAAAAAAAAATAGAATCAAATTAAAAAGTCTCTTGATTCCAAAGTGGCCAAACCGGTTTTTCTGCTCTTGCTGGTTGAGACAGTCTGAAGGATGATTTGTTTGGCTTTTCTTCCTTGGCCAGTGGAGTTCTCACTGGCTCCTCAGCTTTGGGCCCTGGGTGTGGGAATCAGGTCTTTCCCCAGGGTTACTGCTGTGGGCTGGT
This sequence comes from Phyllostomus discolor, assembly GCF_004126475.2. Lineage (NCBI taxonomy): Eukaryota > Metazoa > Chordata > Mammalia > Chiroptera > Phyllostomidae > Phyllostomus > Phyllostomus discolor. The sequence continues at coordinate 88,427,451 of NC_040909.2, read as the reverse complement.
GTGCGGGGATGCTCTCCTTGCTGGCGCCCCGCCGGTGCGCCCAACCGGTGGTGCGCCCGTCTGTGTCTGCTGGTGCGCCCACAGCTGGGTAGCAGACAGGCTGTAGCCACTGATCACTTAAGGAGAATTCCCAAACAGTGTCTGTGCCTACTCACTCCTTCCTCTTGAGAAATTCCTCCCTTTCAAGCCCACCGCTCCCCACAGTGGCCTGGCTTCTCCCACCGCCAAAGCTCCAGCCAGACCGGTGACCGTGGGTGTCCGGGTCTCTCTGGTGTCCACCACCTCCAAAAGGTGCTCACCGCCCCTGTGTGTTTGGCAGCATCTGGATTCCTCCCAGAGCCACTCAGACCTTGCTTGGATGGGGAGGGAGCAGTTGACCTGGCTCTCTCCCAAGAACCCTATGGTAAACCCAGCAGCGGCCCCTGGGTCTGGGGCTGCAGCCCCGGGCCCACACGCTTGTCCTGGGACCCTACCTTGCTGCAGCACTCCCTTTAGGATCTGTTCTTTGTTCTTTCGGTTCTGCCACAATCCTTGGTCCTCTGTTTTCAAAAATGCTGAAATATGTTGGTTGCTTGGTTTTCTACTCCATACATTGGTCAGGATTTTCTCCCCTGAGCAGAGAAAAGCCGAGTCTGCTCCTTCCTACTCTGACTCCATCTTAGATCTTAAGTGTTTGTTAATAATTGTGAGTTTGCTGTCCCTTTACTATACATGTTTTTTCTTTATCTTCTTTTCTTAGATAAGTCCCTTTAACATTTCATAAAATAAGGGTTTGGTGATGATGAACTCCTTTAACTTGACCTTATCTGAGAAGCACTTTATCTGCCCTTCCATTCTAAATGAAAGCTTTGCTGGATAAAGTATTCTGGGATATAGGTCCTTGTCTTTCATGCTGATTTGTCAAAAGAGACCTTACAGGCAAGAAGGGGCTGGAAAGAAATATTCCAAGTCATGAAAGACAAGGACCTATGACAAGTTAATGAATGTTCTAAAAATCTATTTTTTTTCCATGAACTATTCCATCAAATTTTACCTTAAAGTCTGGCAACTTCCCTGTCAGCCAGACTATCTTCAGAGTGTTTTTAAGAACACATAACTGAAACTGCAGAGGCATATAAGACAATATGTGCAACTCTCTGGGGAAGATAATTTTAGTGCCATGTAACCATCTGGATTGTGTCATTGTTTAGCTAAATGGACATCAGTATGTTTTTCTGAGTTCTCACAATATTTTGTGTAGTGGGCATCACAAGGTTTGTAGGCTGACTACTTTGCATTATTTAAAGGCCATGGCTCCTTTGTACAGTCCAAATGTGCAACGTCATGAGTCACTCAAATATTCTCTAATCTCTAAACTCTGTTTCCCAAATATGTGAATGATTTTGTAGTCAGGTATTTTATTTCTTCATTGTTTACATTTGTGAATTATCTCTAACATTTAACATTCTATTTAATTTCTTCATTGTTTTATACTGATTCATCAGAGATCAGCTCTGAGACACATCATGTAGATGATTGCTGTTAGTTTAATTCTAGACTCATATTCAGTTGTGGGCAGTTGAAGTTTTGTTTATGTGTGCAGACAGCTATAGATATGTTGGATTAGGCAGGTCATGTCCTATACTGCAGTTGATGTTTCACTTTGTTCCTGTTATTTTCTTTGCCATCTGTTACAGCATAATCTCATAACATATTCTAATTTCTCCAAATACAGGAGGAAAACCTGACTAAATGAATCCTTTGTTGCTAGCCTGGATGAAGTTCATTAAAAGAGATGGATTGACTAATTTAAGTTTCTGGTTTTATGAAAGCAACTATTTAATTGAACAATTCCCTTTCCCCTTAGCAGATATTTTTTGCTCATTAATTTTTAACACATGTTTCTGAAATTTTATGGCAATCATTTAACTACAGGGCATTAGTTCACTAAAGAATTTTATGAGCTAAAGCTACCTATTGAATATAAACCTTTCCCTTCTTAAAAAAACTGATCTTTATCAATATAACAAATATATTGTTAAAGAAAAATATTATGTGAAGAGTTGTAACATTCCATTGTTATTTGACACTTTTGTGGATAAATGCCAAGAGGAAAAGGAATCCTGGCTTTTATCTGTAAGAGAAAAGATTATACCATGTGGTCAGGCTGCAATATAAGATAATAAATTAGACATTACTTTTATTTTGAAACTTTAAGAACATTTTCTGGAGAGCAGCTAGAGATAGAGTTTCTTTTTAACTTTTGTTTAATAAAACTTATGAAAGTAAAATAAAAATCCAAGTATTTTTATATGTGTACTTCCCTATTCAGAAATATGGTCTATAATCATTGGGCTAAAACATAACAAAAGTCAACGTAATCAGGGCAGTGAAAGGAAAGGGAGGGACCAGTGGGACCTAAATCTGGGTCACTGTACTGCTAATCACTCAGCTCACTATGGGAATGTTTTTTTTTCTGCTCCATTAAAATATGCATGACTTTACTTTCATGTTGTTTGTTGTTGAATCCTTGATACGGACCCGGGCTCATGAGGTCCTCAACATTATAGATGAGATGTGAGACAAATTCACATGGGCTACCAAGTCCTGTAGAGGAAAAGGAACAGCATGGCCAGTCAGTCTCTCAAGAGGAGAGTGCACTGATACTTGCCTTGACAAGCTCTTATTGCTTTTCTGGGCACATTACATGATGGTCCTCATTTACTATGCACAGGTTCGCTTTAGGTGGTTACCTTTTACAGAAAACAAAGGAGAGGATGCCGCTAAATATGTCAAAGGGAAGGATGTTGCAGACCAAGCGCAAAAGTGGTTGAACCAGTTAAACTCCATACTGGGGAGGTTTAGCACAGATTTTAGGAAGTATCAGTAAGCACTTGCTGCCTCAATTCAGGGTGAGGGAGTTTTAGCAAAAGCAAGTCTCAAAGTGGCCTGAGTACAATGCAGGCTTGATTCCCTATGGGAGAACCTATCCATGGGCATGGATTCTGTGCATTGGACCTCACTTTCCACTGAGAGCTGGGCCCACACCACGCAGAATGGTCTATAAGTCCTGCTAACACTATTGGGAAAGAGGCAGAAGAGAATCTGTATAGAAACAAACAAAAAAAAATCTCTCTCACTCAGTAATGTCTTTTACATAAGAAGACATAAACTGGGAGTACAGGAGATTTTTTTCTGAGTATGGTTTCATCAGTTATGAAGGGCTCTCTTGGATGTTTAAAGATGTTGAAATTGGTGCTGTCAGGAAATGTACTGCCATTGTTTCTGTGTGAAGAATTGTCTTTCTTGTGGGCATTGTGTGGTGCAGAAGTTTCCAACAGTCACTGGCTGTTCCTGATTGCACCTGTTACAAAATTGGCTATTTCAGACCTGCCAACAATTCTGATTTCAACATTACCTGACATGCTAAATGTCACTGAGAGGGAACTAGCAATAATTAAAGCAGATCTTTAATTGTACCATGTTTCCATGTCTGTGAGACCTATACCCCATATGGATTAGCTGTAGGGAAAACAAAGGAATGGAGTGAGCTCTTGAGGGCATTTTTGAAGTAAAACAAAGGGAGGTACACATGCTGAGTGCACATTTCAGGGTCTGAAGGCAATATAGTTTAATAGTTAAATCATAGGTTTTAAACAAAATAGCCTGAAACCCAGTACTACCATATTTTAATACATAAATTCTTGCAAGTTATTGTTTTTTTAAAGATTTTATTTATTTATTTTTAGAGAGGGAAAGGAGGGGGAGAGAGAGAGAGAGAGAGAGAGAGAGAGAGAGAGAGAGAGAGAGAGAGAGGGAGAGAGAGAGAGAAACAACAATGTGCAGTTGCTGGGGGCTATGGCCTGCAACCCAGGCATGTACCCTGGCTGGGAATCGAACCTGGGACACTTTGGTTCCCAGCCCACACTCAATCCACTGAGCTACACCAGCCAGGGCTGCAAGTTATTGTTTTTTAGTCCCAGTTTCTTCACTTGTATAGTAACAGTCCTATAAAGATGAAAGAATATAAATGAATTTATAGGCAGTACTTTGACAGAAGTCTCTGCACTGTCTTCATCACAATCATCATCATCACCCTCATTGTCATCATCATCACCACCATCATTACTGCCATTATCATTATCATCACCATCATTGAGAGATCTAGAAGATCACCTTAATACTAAATTCCAGATCTGTAAGTACCATCTATGCAGTCTCAATTTATAGCCTGCTAGACACATGCTCTTTTTATTAGTTTCTTGGTTTAGTAAACATACCTGCTAGATGTATGTTGATTCTTCACTTGTGCTATCATAGTGGACTCAATTTGTTTTTAATAAGAAGCTTTAGAAAACAACAAAAGGATTCATTGGTTCAAACCAAGTGAGAACAAGTAGAGAACAGTTACAGGATTTATATTCTATGTATTAACACAAATAGATGTATGGGTTAGTCTTCTTTTTAAAAATTATTTTATTGTTGTTCAATTGTCTGCATTTACCCTCCACCACTCAGCCCCCCACCCCAGAAATCCCCACCTTCCTTCCCTGATTCAACACCCCCTTGGTATTATCCATGTATCTGTATCCTGTATAGTTGCTTCTGAAAACCCTTCCCCCATTATCCCCTCCCACATCCCCTGGGGTTACTATCAGATTGTTCTTATTTTCAATGTCTCTGGTGTGTGTTTTTTGTCTGCTTGTATGTTTTGTTGATTAGGTTCCACATAAAGGTGAGATCATATGGTATTTGTCTTTCACTGCTTGACTTATTTCACTGGGCATAATGCCTTCCTGTACCATCCATGCTGTTGCAAAGGGTAGGAGATCCTTCTTTCTTTCTGCTGCATAGAATTTCATTTTGTAAATGTACCATAGTTTTTTGATGCACTCATTTACTGATGGGCACCTAGGTTGCTTCCAGCACCTAGCTATTGTAAATTGTGCTGCTATGAACATTGGGGTGCATAGGTTCTTTTGGATTGGTGTTTCTGGGTTCTTAGGATATAATTCTACCAGTGGAATTGCTAGGTCAAAAGGAAGTTCCATTTTTAGTTTCCTGAGGAAATTCAATACTGTTTTCCACAGTGGCTGCACCAGTCTGCATTCCTACCAAGGGTGTACTAGTGTTCCCTTTTCTCCACAATCTCTCCAACACTTGTTTGTTAATTTGTTTATAATGACCATTCTGACTGTTGTGAAGTGGTATCTCACTGTGGTTTTAATTTTCATCTCTCTGATGGCTAGTGATGCTGAGAATATTTCCATATGTCTTGGGCCCTCTGTATGTCCTTTGTGGAGAAGTGTCTGTTCAGGACTTTTGCCCATTTTTTAATTAGGTTCTTTGCCTTCCTGGAATGGAGTTGTGTGAGTTCTTTATATATTTTGGAGATCAAACCTTTGTCTGAGGTGTCATTGGCAAATATGTTTTCCCATATAGTTGGTTTTCTTTTAATTTTAATGCTATTTTCTTTAGCCATGCAGAGTCTTTTTAATTCGATGAGGTTCCATTTGTTTATTCTTTCCTTCATGTCCCTTGCTTTAGGGGACATATCAGTGAAAATTTTGCTGCTTGGAATGTCTGAAATTTTCCTGCCAATGTTTTCTTCTAGGACTTTTATGGTTTCATGACCTATATTTACTTATTTTATTCATCTTGTGTTTATTTTTGTGTATGGTGTAAGTTGGTGATCAACTTTAATTTTTTTAGAAAATAGCTGTCCAAATCTCCCAACACCATTTGTCAAAGAGGCTATTTTTACTTCGTTTTATGCTTCTGCCCTCCTTTGTCAAATATTAATTAACTATAGAGACTTGGGTTTATTTTTGGGCTCTGTATTCTGTTCTGTTGGTCTATCTGTCATTCTTATGCCAGTACAAGGCTGTGTCGATTACAGTGGTCTTGCAATACAGTTTCATATCAGATGTTATGATCCCTCCTACCTTGTTCTTTTTCCAAATTGCTGCAGCTAATCAGGGTCATTTATAGTCCCATAAAAATTTTGAAATGTTTATTCTCTATCTGTGAAATATGTCATTGGTACTTTAATAGAAATTGCATTGAATCTATAAGTTGCTTAGGGTAGTATGGACATTTTGATGGAGTATATTTTTCCAACCCATGAACATGTTACATGCTTCCATTTGTTTGTATCTTCCTTCATTTCTTTTTTAAGTCTTGTGTAGTTTTCTGGGTACTGGTATTTCACATCCTTGGTTAGGTTTATTCCTAGGTACTTTATTTTTCTTGTTGCTATATCAAATGGAATTTTTTCCTGATTCCTGTTTGTTATTTCATTGTTAGTACTAAAATGCCTTTAATTTATGAATATTGACTTCATATCCCACTGTTTTGTCAAATTCACTTATTAGGTCAAGTAGTTTTTTGGTGAAGTCTATAGGGTTTTGTATGTACACTACCATGTCATCTGAAAACAATGACATTTTTGCTTCCTTCTTTCCAATTTAGATGCCTTTTATTTCTTTTTCTTGTCTGATTGCTGTGACTAGGACTTCCAATACTATGTTGAATAGGAGTGGTGAAAGTGGACAAACTTGTCCTTTTCCTGATCTTAGTGGGAAAGCTTTTAGTTTTTGCCCATTCAGTATGATGTTGGCTGTATGTCTCTTGTATATGGCATCTATTATATTGAAGAACGCTCCCTCAATTACCGTATCTCTTAGTGTTTTTCTCATAAATAGGTGCCATATCTTATCAAATGTTTTTTTCCACAACTGTTGATATGATCATGTAATTTTTGTCTTTCCCTTTTATGTGATGTATTATGCATATTGATTTGTGGATATTGTACCATCCTTGCACCCCTGGAATGAGTCTCACTTAATCATGGTGTATGATCTTTTAAATGTATTGCTAGATGTGGTTTGCTGATATTTTGTTGAGGATTTTAGTCTCTACATTTTTCAATGATATTCCCTGAAGTTTTCTCTCTTTGTTATGTCTTTATCTGGTTTTGGGATTAGAATGATGCTGGAATCATTAAAAGAAATTGGGAACCTTCCATCTTCTTAGATTTTTGGAATAGCCTGAAGTTTAGGTGTTAGCTCTTCTTAAATGTTTTGTAAAAATCCACTGTGAAACCATACACTCCAGGGCTTTTGTATGCTTGGCAGTTTTTTATTTACTGCTTCAATTTCATCACCTGTGACTGGTCTGGTCAGGTTTTGTATTTCTTCTTCATTAAGTTTTGAAAGATTATATATTTCTAGAAATTTGTCCATTTCACCTAGGTTTTCAAATTTCATGGCATATAGTTCTTTGTAGTAATTTTTTACACTCCTTTGTATTTCTGTGGTATCAGTTGTAATCTCTCCTCTTTCATTTCTGTTTGTGTTTATTTGGGGCCTCCCCCCCCCCCACTTTTTTTGATGAGTTTGCTTAAGAGCTTGTCGATTTTGTTTATCTTCTAAAATAACCAGTTTCTGGATTTATTGATCCTTAGAATTGTGCTTTTAGTCTGTATGTCATTTAATTCTGCTCTTATCTTGGTTATTTCATTCCTCTACTTGCTCTGCACTGTCTTTGTTGTTGTTCCTCAAGTTCTTATAGCTGTAGGGTTTGGTTGTTTATTTCAAATGTTCCTTTATTTATTTTTTTTTAGGTAGGACTGTATCACTATAAACTTCCATCTCAGGCCTGTCTTTGCTGTCTCCCATAAATTTTGGATTGTTTTAAGTTAATTTTCACTGTTTTCCTGAAATATTTTGATTTCTTCCTTAATCTCATTATTGACCCATTCAATGTTTAATAGCATGCTGTTCAGTCTCCATGAGTTTGAGTGTTTTGGGTTTTTTTCCTCAAGGTTGGTTTCTAGTTTCAGTCCCTTGTGGTCAGAGAAATTGTTGGATGTGATTTCAATTTTCTTGAATTTGTTGAGGCTCGTTTTGTGTCCTATCATGTGGTCTATGTTTGAAAATATTCCATGCGCATTTGAAAAGAATGTGCATTTGCTTCTTTTGGATGAAAAGTTTCATATATATCAGCTAAGTGCATTTGATCTAGGACATTGTTCAAAAATATCATTGTTAATATTTTGTTTGGAAGATCTATGCACTTTTGACAATGGGCTGTTAATATCCCCTACTATAATTATGTTGCTGTCAATATCTTTTTTTTAGTCCTCCAAGATTTGCTTTATGTGTTTGAGTGTTCTGTGTTGGGTCATGTATATTTACAATGTTTTTGTCTTCTTGATGGATTCTTCCCTGGAATATTATGGACGAACCTTCTGGGTCTCTCTTTATGGCTGATTTTTTGAAGTCTGTTTTACCTGATATAAGTATTGCTACTCTTGCTATGTTTTCCTGTCCATTTGCTTGGAATATTTGTTTCCAGCCCTACACTTTTAGTTTTTGTAGTTGTTTTGTTCTGAGGTGGGTCTCTTGTAGGAAGCATATGTGTGGGTCATGCTTTCTTATCCATTCAGCTATTCTATGTCTTTAATTAGAGCATTTAATCAATTTACAATTAAGGTTATTATTGATAGGCATTTATTCATTGCCATTTTTTTTCATAATGGTGTTCCTCTCTTTCTCATTCATTTTTCCCCCTTTTCTTAAAGCAGACCCTTTAGCATCTCTTTGAAAGTTGATTTGGAGGAAGTGTGTTCTTTGAGGCTTCCCTTGTCTGGGAAACTCCTTATTTTGCCTTCCATTTTAATTGGGGGCCTTGCTGGATAGAGTAGTCTTGTTTGCAGGCCTTTGTTTCCTATTACTTGTAATATTTCTTGCCATTCTCTTCTGGCTTGTAGCGTTTCCTTTGAGAAGTCAGCTGATAGTCTTATCAGGGCTCCCTGTGTGTTACTTCCTGTTTCTCTCCCTTGCTACCTTTAAGATTCACTCTTTGTCTTAGAATTTTGCCATTTTAATTATGATGTGTCTTCCAGTGGGCTCCTTTGGATTCGTCTTCATTGGGGCCCTCTATTTTTCCTGGATTAGTGTGACTTTTTCTCTCATTAAATTAGGGAAGTTTTCCATCATTACTTTTTTAAACAGGTTTTCTATCCCTGCTCTTCTTCTCCTTCTGGTATCCCTATTATATGAATATTATTACATTTCATGTTGTCCCGCACTTCCCTTAATCCCTCTTCATTCTTTCTGACCCTCTTTTCCTTTTCTTGCTCTTCTTGGGTGTTTTTTTGTATCTTGTCCTCCAGCTCACTCATCCAATCCTCTGCTTCATCAAGCTGGCTTTTGACTCCTTCTACTGTGTTCTTCAGTTCAGAAACTGTATTCGTCATTTCCTTTTGGCACTTGTTGATAGTTTCTATTTCCTTTTTCATGTCGATGCAGTTTGCAGTGAGTTCACTGTCATTTTCCTGTAGTTTTTGGTAATTCTCTGTGAGCTCATTGAGCTTCCTGATAACCACTGCTTTGAACTCAGTATCTGATAGTATACTTGCCTATATTTCAATTAGCATTCTTTCTGAGACTTCCTCCTTTCCTTTCATTTGGAGATTTTTTCTTTGTCTTCCCATTGTTTGTGTGACTGTTCTTGTAAGTTTTTACTTCTTAAATAGACCTGTTCTAAGTCCATGGGTTGGTGGTGTGAACACACTTGCTGCCTTGTAACATTTATTGTCTACGTTAGGAGAACTGTGAGATTCAGTGGTGTAGTCTCCTTGATATCCTGAACTTGCTTCTCTTGACCTGTTATTTTTGTTGGCTCTCTGAATGTGTTTTGGTTTTCATTGTTGTTGGGTCTTTCTTTGCTTGGTCCTTCCCTCCAGCTAGAACTGAGTGTCACTCCACCCATCATGTCTTGAATGCTGTTGTGCAGGTGCAGACAAGTTGTGTCAAAGCTGGTTCTTGTGTCTATATGAGGTTTTGAGTCTTCTCTCTCACTATTGTTCAGTTGTTTCTTCTGGGTAATTTCTCCACTTTTTAGTTGTAATTCCAGGTTGGCCCTGGGTGAAGGTTAGTGTGGCTTCCACTTACTCCTTCACCATCTTCCATTATTATCTGTTGGGGATTCCTTTGTTGTCAGGGTTACTCTTCCAGCAGGTATACTGGTGTTCTCAGCTCCCAGCTACTATTTTATGTGATCAGTTGGAGGGAGAAGGCAAAGTAGATTAAGACAGCAGGTGTATTCTATGGGACTTAAAGTACCAAACTGTAGAGAAGAGGTAAGACATCCTTGGATAACTATAATGTTAACCATGATATTTCATTCAACAAGCCCCTTTTTGTAAAAGGTAAAAGAGGATAAAACTCTTTTTAGGTGGGGGAAGGCTTGTGAGTTGAATCCAGAAATCAGAGAGCTTGTGGGAGGTTAGATGATGATATATAGTGAGAGTAAATGATAGAAAGTAGCCATAGTGTGGGAGAGAATAGAGTTAACCACAACAGTAATGAAGTTCAGGAAGACAGTGAAATTGGCTAAGATCCAGGAGGGTGCTGTGTAGTAATTGCAATTTTATGGAACAACAGTTATTTACAATAATACTGGAACAACAATCATATGACAGAATCTATGTGATCTGAATAATAAGAATAAGAATTATAAGACCTCTAGCAGTGTGCTGTTGGAACACAAGCAAGAAGGAAAATTAAAAATACACTATGAAAGACAGAACAAGGAAAATGAGTCAAACAATATAATTAAACAAAAAATGAAGAAAACACAAAGAAGAGAAATTTAAAAAATACTAATAAGGACAGAGAAGATAGTGATAAGATAGGTGGGAGTGGAGTCCACTTCTTCTTGCACATTGTTGGAACACCTAGCCAATCTTCTGAGGAACAGAGTGAACAGCCAACAATATTCCAGCATATATGAAGATTGGAGACCAAAAATTATAGAGGATATTGAAAAATCAGACGTTAAGGAGAGTGCTTATGGAAAACAAGGTCCCTGCTACCAGCATGGGGAAAGGGGTGGTTGCAGTTCCAGGCCTGGAGCCCATCAGGTCTGCTGCAAGATTCTTGGGAGAGAACAAGGCTGTGTGAGAGGCCAGGTGCTTGCTTGGACCTGTGGGCTTAAATAAGAGGAATTTCTAAAAAAAAAAAAAAGAGAGAGAGAAAAAAGAAGCACTCTGTGGTTGTTTGGGCAATTTTCCACATCAGCCGCCCACCTCCTGCTCCCCGATCTCTGCAACCCCAGGGTTGGTGTGCACCTGATCCAAGGCCTGCAAGTGGCCTGCCTGTGCTCACACATGGGGCACCAAGGACAGAGCACCTCCCTCCTGGCACCTGTGCCTAGAGCCCTGCAGAGCCAACTGACTCTCTAGGAGGAAGGCAGAAAAGCCCCACAGAGGGGAGCTGCAGTCTCTGGAAAGACTTGATTCAGTGAGGTGCTGAACTATCCTGAAAGGGCACTGAGAGTCCCTTGCATCTAGGATAGCAAAAAGCAAGAATGTGGTGTGTGAGTTGGCCCTAATTGGTGCACCTCAAGGACAGTGGAACTGGTGGACTAAAGGCCTAGGCTGGGGGCAAAATGGCACTGTGGAATTGGGCTGGGGGATGGACAACAGTGAAGAGTGTGGCTCAGGAAAGGACAAAAGCAAAACCAATCCCTCCTCAGGCTGATGTAGACAGGAAGACCAGCAGAACTGCCCTGACTGGTTTAAAGCCAGCAGAAGGCTTTTTAAAAAAAATTATTTCTTCCTTTCTTTCCTTCTTATTTTTCTTTCCATCCTTTCCTTTCCTTTCCTTTCCTTTCCTTTCCTTTTTATCCCTTTTTCTTCCCTTCTTTTTTAAAATTTCTTCTTCCTTTATTTCTTCTCTCTGTTTTATTGCCCTTCCTTCCTTCCTTTCCTTTTTTTATTCCTTCTCCCTTCCTTCCTTCCCTTTTTTCCCTTCTTTTCCAACAGGTGAGACAATAAATCCTGGAGCTGTGAAAAGACCAGTGAGACCCTAACAGGGTTCATTACAACAACAGAGACAGTGAGACAAATTTCACTTTGCTACTCCAGCGAACATGCAAGGTGGGGGCAGTGAACACCAGTAAACCTGATGGAAGAGAAAACCCACCAATGAAGGAACCACCAACAGACAGCAACAGAAGAAGGTGAAGAAGGGAGTGGAAGCCATGCTAACATTGTTCCAGGACCGATCTGGAAATGCAAATAAATGGTGGAGAAATTACCCACAACAAAAAACTGAACAAGGGGGGAGAGAAGCCTCAAAACCTTGTACACACAGAAGAATAAGCTTCAACACAACCTGTCCACAGCTTGGCACAACAGAATACAAGATGTGGTGGGTGGAGTGACCCTCAGTTAACCAGCTAGAGGGAAGGACCCACCAAAGAAACCCCAACAACAATGAAAACCCAAAGACATACAGAGAGCTAATGTAAATGACAGCCCAAGACCAGGGAGCTCAGGAGATTAAGGAGATTGCACCACTGAATCTCACAGGTTTTCTACCATAGAAGTTCACACCATAAACCCAGAAAGTCAGAATAGGTCAATTGAAGAATCAGAGGCTAACAAGTAGAGTCTCACAAACAATGGGAAGACAAAGAAACAATCCCCAAATGAAAGGAAAGGAGGAAGCCTCAGAAAGAATGCTAAATGAAATACAGGCAAGTACACTATCAGATATTGAGTTCAAAGCAATGGTTATCAGGAAGCTCAACGAGCTCACAATGAGCTACCACAAACTACGGGGAAACTACAATGAACTCACTGCAAACTATATTAACATGAAAAAGGAAATAGAAACTATCAACAAGTGCCAAGAGGAAATGGAGAATATAGTTTCTGAACTGAAGAACACAGTAGAAGTAATCAAAAGCCAGCTTGATGAAGCAGAGGATCAGATCAGCAAGTTGGAGGACAAAGTAGAAAAAACACCCAAGAAGAGCAAGAAAAGGAAAAGAGGGTCAGAAAGAATGAAGAGGGATTAAGGGAAATGTAGACAACATGAAATGTAATAATATCCATATAATAGGGATACCAGAAAGAGAAGAAGAAGAGCAAGGGATAGAAAACCTGTTTGAGAAAGTAATGATGGAAAACTCCCCTAATTTAATGAGAAAAAAAGTCACACAATTCCCTGGCTGATGTAGCTGAGTGGATTGAGCTCGGGCTGCAAACCAAAGGGTCGCCAGTTTGATTCCCAGTGAGGGCACATGCCTGGGTTGCAGGCCAGCTCCCCAGTGAGGGGCCATGTGAGAGGCAACCATGCACTGATGTTTCTCATCCTATCTCCTTCCCTTCCACTCTCTCTAAATGAATAAATAAAAAATATTAGAAAAAAAACTTTAAAAGTCACATAATTCAGGAAACACTGAGAAAAATTCAGGAAAAATTCAGGAAACACAGAGACCCAATCAAGAGGAAACAAAAGAGGCCCACTTCAAGACACATAATAATTAAAATGGAAAAATTACAAGACAAAGAGTGAATCTTATGGACGCAAGGGAGAAAGAGTAGATAATATAAAAGTAGCCCTGATAAAGTTAACAGGTGACTGATCAATGGAAGTGCTCCATACCAGAAGACAATGGCAAGGAAAATTCCAAGTAGTGAGGACCTGATGCCAACAATCAAGGTTACTTTATTCTGCAAGGCTCTCAATCAAGACAGAGGGCCAAGTAAGGAGCTTCCCACACAAAAGAAGTCTAAAAGAATACACCTACACCAAACCAGCTCTGCAAGAGATGTTAAAGGGGCTGCTTTAGGAAAAGAAAGAAAGAAAGAAAAGAAAAGAAAAGAAAAGAAAGAAAAGAAAGAAAAGAAAAGAAAAGAAAGGATGGGGAGGATTCAGGTATGAAAAATGGCAATGAAGAAGTATCTATCAATAATAACCTTAAAGATAAATGGATTAAATGCTCCAATCAAAAGACATAGAATAGCTGAATGGATAAGAAAACATGACCCACACATATGCTGCCTACAAGAGACCCACCTCAAGACAAAAGACCTACACAGACTGAAAGTGAAGGGATGGGAACAAATTTTCCAAACAAATAAACAGGAAAAAAAGGTCAGGGTAGCAATACTCATATCAGATAAAATAGACTTAAAACAAAGCCCCATTAAGAGAGACTCAGAAGGTCACTTCCTAATACTCAGGAAATAATCCATCAAGAAGACATAAACATTGTAAGAAGACATAAATATATATACACCCAATATAGGAACACCCAACTACATAAATAAAATCTTGGAGGACTTAAAGAAATATTTTGACAGCAACACAATTATAGCAGGGGAGTTTATCACCCCACTGTCAAAAGTGAATAGATCTTCCAAACAAAATACCAACAAAGATATTGTGGCATTGAAAAATGCCCTAGATGAAATGCACTTACCTGATACACATAGAGTCTTTCATCCCAAAGCAGCTAAACACACATTATTTTCAAATGCACATGGAACATTTTCAAATATAGACCACATGATAGGACACAAAACAAGCCTCAAGAAACAAAACTCAAGAAAATTGAAATCACATCCAGCATTTTCTCTGACCTCAAGGGACTGAAACTAGAAACCAACCCTCCAAAAATCCTCAAAACACTCAAAATCATGGAGATTGAATAGCATGCTATTAAACAATGAATGGGTCAAGGATGAGATTAGGGAACAAACCAAAAGTTTTCTGGAAACAAATGAAAATGAACTCACAGCAACCCCCAAAATATGGAACATTGTGAAGCCACTCCTGAGAGGGAAGTTCATAATGATACAGGCCTACCTAAAAAAGGTAGAAACATTTCAAACAAATGACCTAACCCTACACCTACAAAAATTCAAAGAAAAACAACAGACACAGCCCACTGCAAGTAGAAGGATGGAAATAACCAAGATCAGAACAGAATTAAATGACATAGAGACTAAAAGCACTATTTTAAGGATTAATGAATTTTTCTTTGAAAAGACAAACAAAATTGACAAGCTTTTAAGCAGGCTTTTCAAGAAAAACAGAGAGAGAAAACAAATAGACACAATGATAAATGAAAGAGGAGAGATAGTAACTGACACCACAGAAATACAAAGGAGCGTAAGAAATTACTATGAAGAATTGTATGCCAAGAAATTTGAAAATCTGGGTGAAATGGACAAATTTATAGAAAACTATAATATTTCAAAACTCAATGAAGAAGCAGAATACCTGAATAGACCAATAACAGCAAATGAAATTGAAGCAGTAATGAAAAAACTCCCAGCACACAAAAGCCCTGGAGTATATGGTTTCACAGGAGAATTTTACAGAACATATAAGGAGGAGCTACACCTATCCTTCACAGACTATTACAAAAAATCCAAGAAAACAGAGGATTCTCAAACTCTTTTTATGAAGCCAGCACCATCCAAATCCAGATAAAGTCACAACAAAGAAAGAATACTTCAGGCCAATATCACTAAAGAACATAGACACTAAAACCCTAAAAAAATATTGACAAAACACATTCAGCAACACACTGAAAATATCATACGCCATGATGAAGTGAAATTCATCCCAGGGATGAAAGAATTGTACAATATTTGCAAATCAATAAATGTAATATATCACCTAAACAAAAGCAAAGATAAAAAATCACATGATCATATCAATAGATGTGCAAAAAGCATTTGATAAGGCACAGCACCCATTTATAAAAACACTCAGTAAAGTGGGAATAGAGGGAACATTCTTGAACATAATAAAGACTGTATATGAGAGACCTACAGCCAATGTCATATTCAATGGGCAAAAACTAAAATCTTTCTCACTGAGATCAGACACAACACAAGATTGTCTACTTTCTCCACTTCTATTCAACATAGTGTTGGAAATTTTAGCCAGAGCAATGAGACAAGAAAAAGAAATAAAAGTCATCCAAATTGGAAAGGAGGGGGCAAAACTGTCATTGTTTGCCAATGACACAATAGTGTACATAGAAAATCCTGTAGACTGAAAAGAAACTGCTTGACAGTTTAATAAATAAACTGCTTGACCTAATAAATAAATTTGGCAAAACAGTGGGATACATCAATGTCCAAAATTCAAAGGCATTTTTGTATACCAACAATGAAACATCAGAAGCAGAAATCAGGGATAAAATGCCATTTGATACAGCAACAAGAAAAATAAAATACCTAAGAATAAACTTAACTAAGGAGGTAAAATACCTGTACTCAGAAAACTATAGAAGATTGAAGAGGAAATCAAGGAAGACACAAACAAATGGAAACGTATACTGTGTTCATGGATTGGAAGAATTAACATCATCAAAATGTCCACACTACCCAAAGCAATTTACAGATTCAATGCAAATACCTATTAAAGTACCAATGACATATTTCACAGACAAAGAAAAAACACGTCAAAATTTTATATAGAATTATAAACAACCCTGAATAGCTCCTGTAATTTTGATAAAGAAGAGCAAAGTAGGAGGGATCACAATATCTGACACCAAAGTGTATTATGAGGCCACTGTAATGAAAACAGCCTGGTACTGGCATGAAAGCAGACAGATATACAAATGGAACAGACTAGCAAGCCCAGAAATAAACCCAAGTTTCTATGGTCAACTAATATTTCACAAATGCAGAAGAAGCATAAAATGGAGTAAAAATAGCCTCTTCAACAAATTGTGTTGGGAGAGCTGGACAGCCACATGGAAAAAAATTTAAACTCAAGCACCAACTTACAATACACACAAAAATAAACTGAAGGTGGATGAAGATTTAAATATAAGTCATGACACCATTAAAGTCCTAGAGGACAACATAGGCAGGAACATGTGAGATATTTCATGCAGCAAAATTTACACTGATATATCCCTTGGAGCAAGGGATATAAAGGGAAGAATAAACAAATGGGATATTATCAAAATAAAAAGCTTCTGCACAGCTAAAGGAAACGGTATTAAAATAAAAAGAGTACCAACCATATGGGAAAACATATTTGTCAATGATACCTCAGAGAAGGGTTTAATCTCCAAAATATATAACCAACTCACATGACTCTACTCTAAAAAGACAAGCAACCCTATTAAAAAATGGGCAAAGGACTTGAACAGACACTTCTCCAAGGCAGACATACCAAGGATCCAGAGACATTAAAATATACTGACTATTCCTAGCCATCAGAGAGATGCAAATTAAAACCACAGTGAGATACCACTTCACACTGGTCATAATGGTCATCATAAACCAAGCACCAAAAAGCAAGTATTGTAGAGATTGTGGAGAAAGGGCTCCCTAGCGCACTGTAGTGGGATTGTGACTGGTTCAACCACTGTGTAAAACAGTGTAGAATTTCCTCAAATTAATAAAAATGGAACTGCCTTTTGACTCAGCAATTCCACTGGTAGGATTATATCTTAAGAACACTGAAACACCAATCCAAAAGAACTATGCACCTCAATATTCATAGCGGCACAATTTACAATAGCCAAGTGCTGGAAGCAACCTAGGTGCCCATCAGTAAATGAATGGATTCAAAAACTGTGGTACATTTACAGAATGGAATTCTATGTAGCAGAAAAAAGGAGCTCCTATCCTTTGTGACAGCATGGATATAACTGGAAAGCATTATGCTAAATGAAGTAAGCCAGACTGTGAAAGACAAATACCATATGATCTCACCTTTAACAAGATCCTAATCAACAAAACAAACAAACAAGCAAAATATAACCAAAGATACTGAAATTGAGAATAGGCTAACAGTCACCAGAAGGGAGAGGGGAGGGAATTTCAGGGGATAAGGGTCAAGGGTTATAAAGGACATATGGACAATAATGATGGGGTGGAATTGGGAGGGAGTTGGGGAGGGCTGGGGTGTTAGGCATGGAAGGGGGGAAAAGGCAGAAATGTGTACTTGAACATTGATTAAAAATAATAAATTAATAAAATTAAAATTAATAAAATAAAAGTGAAAATAATGAATAATAATAATAATAATACAAATAAATAGCAACTTGCAAGTCCTCTGGAATAGTAAAGTGAAATTTGTCTCAATTTCTCAGTTTTTGGGATGATCTGTCTTTGGGTCTCACTCTGGACCTTTCACAGCTCCAGGTCTTATTGTCTCCCTTGTGGGGAAAGAAAAGAAAGAAAGAAAGAAAGAAAGAAAGAGAGAAAGAGAGAAAGAGAGAAAGAGAGAAAGAGAGAAAGAGAGAAAGAGAGAAAAGAGAGAAAGAGAGAAAGAGAGAAAGAAAGAGAGAAAGAGAGAGAGAGAGAGAGAGAGAGAGAAAGAAAGAAAGAGAGAAGAGAGAAAGAAGAGAAAGAAAGAAAGAAAGAAAGAAAGAAAGAAAGAAAGAAGAAAGAAAGAAAGAAAGAAAGAAAGAAAGAAAGAAAGAAAATGCCTCCTGCTAGCTTTAAACCAGCCAAGCAAATTCTATTGGTCTTCCTGACTGCAGCAGGCTGAAGGGTGTTGGGTTTTGCTTTTCTCTCTTCCTATAGTTTTGCAGATGGAGGCTGGACTCTTCACATTTGCCCAGCCTCCAACCTAGCTCATCATTTTACTGTGGCTTCCAGTACCTTCTGCAGGAGGTCTATTCCTTCAGCCCACCAGTTGTGTTCTCCTTGATGTACAGCAGTTAGGGCTAACTCACACTCCACCTTCTCACTCTTTGCTGTCCTAGGTTCTAATGACTCTCAAAGTATCTTCAAGGTAGTTCAGCTCCCCCACTGAGTTAAGTGTTACTGGGGACTACTTATTCCCTGAGCCCTGTTGCTCTCCTCTTCTGGGGGTGGAGGGACTCCTGCTTCCTATTAGCAAGATGTCTGGGCTTACCCACTGTTTGGTAGTGTCACTGTGGGTGTGGCATCAGTGCAGGCATGCATTTCTGGAGCATTGTAGTGGGCGCAGGAATGGGGCCTGCAGGGTTGGGGCACGCAGCTGGGGCAGTAGGCATGGGTGTGCAGCTTCTGCTGTTGTGGCTGGGAGGGAAGTAGAGGTGCACAGCCACGGTCCTTGTGGCAGTGGTGGGTCCACAGCTGAGACTGTGGCAGCTGAGGTGGCAGAGCAAGGGAGGCAGGAGCAGCAGTTCAGGGAGAATTCCACAAATAGCCACCGAGAGCCTTTTTTTAAAAAAACAAATTCCTCCTGTTCAAGCCTGCTGCTCCCAACAAGCACCCAGCCTTTCTCGTAGCCATCTTTCCAACCAGATCAGAGTCCATCACAGCCCAACTCTTCTCCTTTCTCTAGGCATCACCTAGCTCCCCAGCTTCTGTGGTAATGGCCCAGCCAGCATCCACAGTCTCAGTGGGTGAACACAGCCCGTGCACCTGCCACTTCATCTTTATTCCCTGTAGCGACTTCAAGCAACCAGGTCCATCCTGGTGCTGCTCAAACCCCTCTGTTTGGCAGGGGAGGGAGTGGTTGACCTGGCTCTCTTCCAAGAATCATGAGGTAGGTCCTGCAGGTGCTGCCATGATTCTCTTCCAAGAATCATGGGCAGGGGACTGCAGCCACCGTGGTCCCTGCATTGGTCCCAGGGACCTTATCATCTGAAAGCAATCTCATTACCATCTGATTTTTCAATGGCCTTTCCAATTTTGGCCTCCAACCTTCATATATGCTGGGATACCTTTGGCTGTTTACTCCGTTCCTCAGAAGATCAGCTAGGTGTCCCACCGGTGTGCAAGGGGAAGTGGACTCTGCTCCTATCTCACCACCATCTTCCTTCTATACAGTAGTTTTTTAATCCATTCATTTACTCATGGGCAAGCCCACTTCCAGCACTTGGCTATAATCAACAAAACAAACAAGCAAACAAACTATAAACAGAAACATTGAAATAAAGAACAAACTGACAGCAACCAGAGGGGAGGTGGGAGGGGAAAATGGGGGATGGGTTTTCAAGAACACATATAATAAACACATGGATAAAAGGAAAGGGGCTTAGGATCAAGTGAGGGATATGGGGATGGATGTGGTAGGGAGGAGTGGTGGAGGGAAAATAGAAACAACTGTACTTAAACAACAATAAGATATGATAAAAACAAATATTTGGTTAATAATCATCCATCAATTCAATCACTTTTTCAAGGAATAATTGAAAACTGGGTGAACATTGTCCTGTGGGAGAGATAATGTCCAGAAATAAATATAGGATAGGAATTACAAATGTCATTCAAGTTTCTCTCTGAGGCAAGTAGGGAAGTGATGTTTGTCATATGTCTTGAAAGACAGCATTTGAAAACCTCAGAAACCAGGGGGCAGACAATGAGCAAAAGTATTTTGTGAGAAAGCCCAGCAACTACAAGGGGACCCCAAGTTGCTCCAGTGAAGATTCCCAGTTCAGGCTGTGGTAACAGAGCACCACAGATCAGTGGTTAGTCAACAATACATTTATTTCTCACAGATATGGAGCTTGAAATTTCATTATCATAATTTTTTTCCTCAACTATGTGATGTCTCAGTTTTCAATATTTAAATGGAAGTGTTTTCAGGGAAGATATGTCAACTAAAACACCATAAGATCAAGTACTAGGACCCAGCACACATAATTCAAGAGTGTGAGTGAGATTCCTAGTAAAACAAAGATAATGACATTAAATCCATGTCCACCTGATCATGAGACTGGAGAGACCAGTGACCCAGGAAGATAGCAGCAGGGAGTCTTGGATCCACTGAGACCAGGGAACCAGAAAAATTGAGCTCTGAATACAGCCCCTCCCTGGTGCAGACCGCTGACCTCTGGTTGTGTCCTCATGCTGTGGATAGTGGAGAGACGAAGCCAGCCCTCTGCTGACTCTGACAAGGGCAACATCCCCAATCCTGAGGGTTCTAGCCCCACCACCTTATCTTATCCTACTGATCTCCCAAGGCCGCCATGCCCAAACACCATCACAGGGGTAAGGTTTTAATGTTTGCGTTTTCAGGGGACATAATCATTCAGTCCATAATATGAAGGAAATGTCACAGATGTGAGAAACATTATGAGAAATAAATTTGAAAGAAAAAGAAATATTGGGCTACATGTCAGATCCTGGCTAAGAGTTCTGTGGACATGTTCAGAGATTCTGTCCTGTAATTTCTATTACCTTGTACATTTGCTAAAAACAAAACAAACAAAACAAAATCCAAGATAGAACATTTTAATCCTTTATTTTCATACTCGACCTATTTTAGGTTTCTAAATTATGATATACAGTCGAGACAAAGATGGTCTTAAACACAATATCCACAATATCAAAAATAAAGCTGTCAAAATAATAGGGCTACAATTTCAAAGTAAACTTGAGTAAAAGAAAGATGGTAAAATGAGCAGAAACAAGAAGCTGAGCTGAAGGCAGTTATGAGAATTTTTGACAAGTATTTTTTGAGCTATTTAATTTTTTTTTATCTTTATGGGCACTTTATTCAGATGCCAGTAATGTGAAAAGATAGCAGTTTATGTGCCCTGAAACAAACAAACAAACAAACAAACATCTTAACATCTCATCTCAAGCTGAGCACTTTATAGGGAGAAAAAAAGGGTAGGTAAGGGGTTTGGGAAAAGGTTAGTTAATCAGGTAAGAGTCACAATGATTTCCTAGTATTTCTTTATCTGCTGATGAACGATTCTTTGAGTCATGGATATATCTCCTTGGAACACAATGGCTCAGGTACCATCTTGATTGCTTGCAAACCCCCTGAGGCACAAAGGTTGAATTTCCTGTGGACCTTCTGGAGTCACATAGGTCATGAATTCCAGTTCCTGGAATAATAGCTTTCCAGCATTAATTACTTAAGATTATCAACTATAACTGAAGCTGAAATGTTTAATTGGAGTTCATTGGGTTTCAAGTAATGTTTCTTGTGTTCTCTCCTTTGTAATATATAAAATAAACTATAAAACTGCCATTCTCCAGAGCATTTTTCTCAATCCTTTGAAATCTTGCTTTTGAGTATGAGTTCTCTTATGCATATTTTCCCACTACAGGGATAAGTTATAGGAAAAATTGGAAATATGACAATTTCAGCACCAAGTGGTAGAAAAAATATAGGGTTTTGTGTCTTGGTGTTTAGACAGATGGCTCTGGCACAAAGTTGTGTTATTTCGGTAAAGTCACTAAAGCTTCCAGGGCTTTGGTTATATTTTCCTTACATTTATCTTTATACTCTTGTAATGGGGCCAGGACTCCCTGCTGCCAGCCTCCTGGGTCACTGTTCTCTCCAGGCCATGATCCAGTGAACATGGATTTAGTCTCATTGTACTTGTTTTCCTAGGAATCTCACACTCCTGATTTAGGTAAATTGGGTCCTTGTCCTTAATCTTATGGTGTTTTAGTTGACACAACTTTCATTGAAAATACTTTCATTTAAATACTGAAGACTGAGAAGTCTCAAAGTTGTTAGGAAGAAAATTGTGATGATGAAATTGCAGGCACTTTCACAAGACAGGTCATATTACCTTCTGGGCTTTTACCTCTCCACATGGCTGATTAAAGCATTTGAAGATTGATTGTACTGAATAACTTGGTGAGTTTCCAGAACTATAAATTCTTGGACCCCATCCTAGACCTATCAAATCAGAATCATAGAAAACAATCATGGAATGTAGGAACATTTCAATGAGTAATGAAAGGCTGCAGTTCCAATGAAAATCAGAGACATATATTTTTATCTACAAAACTCTGCAATTACTGTGTCAAATTTTAAAAGCTATCTGTGCCCTGGCTGGTGTAGCTCAGTGGATTGAATGCAGGCTGTGAACCAAAGGGCTGCTGGTTCGATTCCCAGTGAGGGCATATGCCTGGGCTGCAGGCCATGTCCCCAGTGGGGGCCATGTGAAAGGCAACCACATATTGATGTTTCTCTCCCTCTCTTTCTCCTTCCCTTCCCCTTTCTTTAAAAATGAATAAATAAAATATTTTTAAAAGCTATCTAGATAAAAATAAATAAATACAATCTTTAAAAAATATTAATTAAAATCTCTCTAGAGTATCAGTGCACAGATCCAAATTCTTTTTTTCTGATTCTCATTTAAGGCTTCAGTGTCTAACTTCAGCATAGTATACATCATAGTGTCCACAAGATATCTTTATGACAGAATAACAATATTCAAAATAATAATAATAAAAAGAAAAATTGTAAACACATTTGATCAGTTCAGTGTGGCTACCTTTGGGATAATGTGATATGACATCAAATTAGTTACATTATAACTCCCCTGATTGATAAGACAGAATGATAAACATATCAGACTTGATTTAAAGTGCCTACTAAGTTGCTTCTTTGAATGTAATTCTGAGATTTGGGTGACTGCTAGTAATTTGGATTTTTTAGCCTTAGTGTCTTATTTTTATGTTTAATTGTATGTGATACTGTGATATAGTTAGAAATTCATATTTCATTTTATTTCCTCCTTCTTGGCACAGAGCTCCTAAAATCTTTGGGATTTCATTAGTGATGAAGTGAGAAGAGCATCTTTTGTTACTCATATTAATACCCCCTTCAACTAACCACCCCTGAGTTTATGCTGATGAGTGACCCTTCAGGGCCCCTAGGGAGCTTCAGATTGGGACTGGCTTCCTAAGGAGCCAACCATGAGAGAAGAAAGTTATAATGTCCCCACTCGTCTTACCTCTAGGAAGGGGACAAAGGGTGAAGATCACACCAATAGTCAATGATTGACTCAGTCTTGCCTGTGTAATGGAGTTTCCATAAAAACTAAAATATAGAATTGGAGAGCTTCTGAGTGGATGAACACATGTAGGTGCTGGGAGGGTTGTTGGCCCAGAAAGGACCTATGAATCTCCATGTCCATCTCTCATGTATGACCCTATACATCTCTCCTATTTGGTGGTTAATGAATTGTATCATTGGTAATAGGAAGTAAAATATTTACCTGAGTTCTCTGAGCCACTCTGGCAGATTAGAGAACCAGAATAAGGGGCTATGGGAACCCCTAGTTCATAGACAGTTGGTCAGAACACAGAAGCTTCATGATTTGTGATTGACATCTGAAGTGGGGCAATTAGTGGGAATGAGCCCCTAACCTGTGGGGGCAGCTCCAGCTCCAGGGAGTCAGAACTGATTTGAGTTGTACAATACCAAGGAGAATTGGCTCATATGGGAGAAAACTTCTACACTTTCGGTTTCAGAAACATTATGAGTAGCAGTAGATCTTTAAAAAGATTTGAGATGGTGGGAAATACAGAGACAAAATCCTTATTTGGTGCTATATAACACATTTAGCCTTTAGAGAATTCAGATTATTAAGAAAGAGCTGATCTTTAGAGGACTATGTGGATATAGCCAAAATTTGTAGATATTAATCTGATAATAGGTATTATTACCTAGCAAAGTACTATATTTTTTCCTCCTTATTCCCAGGTTTACTTCAAATTTTAGAAAGAGGGGAACTCAAGGATAGTAATATAGTTTAGCTCTAATTGGGGCACTGGTTAGAAAAACAGAGCACAGCAAAAGTTTAATTTTTTTCACTGATTTTATTCATTTCAGATTTAAAAAATCATTGATTTGGTAAAAGCACATTACTGCATACTTGTTAGTGGTGAGCTTGTGTCTGAAATGAATATTACAAAGCTTGGGGAAAATATTTGAATTTTGAAATTTTAGTTTTCCATAATTCCTGCATTTTGGGTCTAAGCATAGCATTAGTAAAGCTGTTCCTGGAACATACTGATGATAAAATAAAACCACTTCCCTTGTTAAAAAGAACAGAATTACAGATGGGCTTTACTAATGACAAGTAGAGGGGACAATAACCACAAAAACTCTAAAGCTTCAAAATGAGTGATAAATGGCTGTGCTATTAGCCATACCCTATGCCAACCAAACTGCAAGTAAAGAATGGGAACACAATAACATCCACTATCAGCATGCTGTTTTGACTGGATTGGACCATCTGAATAACTGACCAACTTGGTAATTTTCCTGAAAATTCAAAATCAGTGAGTTTGACTGAAGAACACCTACCATCACTTTTTAACGTACCTGTAATAAACAAGTAAATATCTACTGTTTCCATTACTTTACAAAGAGTCTTGATTGGAATCTTTAAAAGAAAATTAACAAAAATACAAAGCATTTTAATAGGTAATTTGATATTGAAGTTTTTTCAAGAAAGCAGCTAAAGCAGAGGACCCATGTTTTCTTGGCCACAACACTTTTACTAATCTCTATGTGAACTTATTAAAACAATGTGGAAAAGGGCTTCTGGGCAAGACGGAGGCATAAGTAGATACACTTTACTTTCTTGCATAACCAAAAGAAGGATAACAACAAATTTAAAAACAAAAAAACCAGAACTGCCAGAATATTGACCTGGATGGAAGTCCAACAACCAGGAAGTTAAAGAGAAAACACACATCCACTCAGGTTGTAGGGGTGGAGAGGATGCGTAGCAAGGCAGTGGGCTAGCGGACTGGGAAGGCCAGGCAGTGGCTCATGGGTCAGGTTGTCCTACATTCACCTGTGGCTAAGCTGGGAAGAACAACTGGGGAACGAGACAGACTGGACAACCTAGGGTTCCAGTGTGGGAAACTATAGCCTCAAAACCTCTGGCGATAAAACCTCTGGGTGTGTGGGAGTTGCAGCAGTGGGAGAAACTCCTAGTCTCCCAGGAGAGTCTGTTGGAGGGTACCATGGGATACTAGAAGATACCTAAGCCCACACACTCAGGAATCAGCACCAGGGAATCACCTGAAAGGGCACAACCCTTTCACATGCAGGAAGTGAAAGGGCAAAACATTTACACTTGTGGGAAGTGAAGGATGTGACTGAAAGTGGGATGAGAACCAAGCAAACAGCATTGCTCCCTCTCTGACCCATTCCACACATACAGTACCACAAAACAGAGAAGTGAGTTGCCCTGTCCTGGTGAATACCTAAAGCTCTGACCCTTACAGCATAACAGTTGTACTGATACAAAGAAATATGACTCAAATTAAAGAACAGATCAAAACCCCACAAAAAGAACTAAGCAATGAGGAGACAGTCAACCTGTCAGATGCAGAGTGCAAAACACTGCTAATCAGGATTCTCACAGAAATAAAGAAGTGAAGGTTATACAATGTGAAATAAAAAATTATACAGGGAACCAATAGTGAAAGGAAAGAAACTGGGACTCAAATCAAGGATTTGGAGCAGAAGGAAGAAAAAACCTTTAACCAGAACAGAATGAAAAAAAAAAAATGAGAATGAAAAAAAATGAAGAAAAGCTTAGGAAACTCTGGGACAACTTTAAACGTTTTAACATCTGAGTCACAGGGGTGCTAAAGAAGAAGAATAGCAAGAAATTAAAAATCATTTGAACAAATAATGAAGAAAAATATCTCCAATGTGGTGAAGGAAACAGACTTCCAGGAAGTCCAGGAAGCCGAGAGAGTCCCAAAGAAGTTGGATACAAGGAGAAACACACCAAGACACATAACAATTCAATTATCTAAGATTAAAGACAAAGAGAGAATCTTAAAAGCAGCAAGAGAAAAGGAGACAGTTACCTACAAAGAAGTGCCTATGAGACTATCAGCTGATTTATCAAGAGAAATCTTGCAGGCAAGAAGGGGCTGGAAAGAAGTATTCCAAGTCATGAAAAACAAGGACTTACAAGTGAGATTACTTTATCTAGTAAAGCTATCATTTAGAATGGAAAAGCAGATAAAGTGCTTCCAAGATAAGATCAAGTTAAAGGAGTTCATCACCAAGCCCTTATTATATAAAATGTTAAAGGGACTTATCTAAGAAAAAGGGGATGATCAAAATGAACAGTAAAATGACAACAAACTCACAACTATCAACTATGGAACCCCAAACAAAAACAAAATAAGGAATCAACTGGAACAGGAACAGAATCACAGAAATGAAGATCAAATGGAGGGTTATCAGTGGGCAGGAGAAGGAGGGAGAATGGGGAAAAAAGGTACAGGGAATAAGAGGCATAATTGGTAGGCACAAAATAGTCAGGGGGAGGTGAAGAATAGTATAGGAAATGAAGGAGCCAAAGAAGTTAAATGTGTGACCCATGGACATGAACTAAGGGGGTGGGGAGAATACTGGATGTAGGGAGATGCATGGTGGAGGGGGATAAAAGGGATAAAAATATGGGACAACTGTAATAACATAATCAATAAAATGTATAGACACAGAACAAAGGACAGCAACAAAAAATTCATGGTATTTTTGAAATGAGGCAAATATGTTTGCCATTATTATTATTTTAAAAGTCATATTTGCCATTTCACAAGTGTGATGCTTCTGTCATATTGTGTGGACAAGGCAACCAAAGTTCCCATTGCTTTAATGCATATATGCACAGTTAGTTGATCTTCTCACAGATCCATGAAGTTGCACATTAGGCCCTAAAAATATCCAGATGTGAAGTAATAAAATGTTGAAACACTAGGGAAATAGGAACTTTTATTTTATAAATATAATGACAACAAACTGACTTTACCCCCAAAAGTACAAAAGCAGACTTTGTAATAACATAAAAATAAATAAATTTAACAATAGCAAATAAAGGGGGAACTTCATCCTTTTTATTGTACAAACTTTCTTTGAAAATAAAGTGTTGTGCATGAGATATCAATAGACATACAAGTGTGAGTATGTCTGTTATGTGATATTGTAGGTGGAGACTGACCACCATCCATTTGAAAAGCAGAGTTTAACACTGAAAAACTAAGCCAATGAACAACTCAATACCTGGTGCAGCATTTCTTTTTAGAATTTATAATAGTTTAAAAGAAAGGCAAAAGTCCTCCCACAAAGCAACCTTTAATGCCAATATTGACATGAATTCTCTTTCTGGTTAGGAACCTACAAATTAGAATCATTCTCAATAAAAAGTGTAAGAGGTGGTTCAGGCCAAGACGAAGGCATAGGTAGAAATGCTTCCCTTCCTCGCACTAACATAAGAAGAATAACAATCAACTTAAAAACAATAAACAGTGAGCAAAATATAAACAGAAACCCTGAATTAAAGAACAAACTGACAGTAACCAGAGGGGAGGGGAAAGAGGGATAATGGAGTAAAGTAGGGGAAGATCCATTTAAGAATATATATGAAGGACACATGGACAAAGCCAAAGGGGTGGGTATGAGGATAGGAGGCAGGGATGGGAGGTGTGGGGAGCCAAGGTGGGGTGAAAATGAAGACAATTTTACTGAAACAACAATAAAAAACAAAATAAAAACAATAAACAACCAGAAGTACCAAAATAGCAATCTGCATGGAACTCTGAAATCCAAGGAGTTAAAGAAGTATTCATCCAGACTGGTGTGCTGTGACAATGAAATATGACCCAAATGAAAGAACAGATTAAAATTCCAGAAAAAGAACTGAACAACAAGGAGAGAGACAACCATCTGATGCAGAGTTCAAAACACTGGTAATCAGGATGCTCACAGAATTGATTGAGTTGGTCCCAAATGAAGAAAGAAATGAAGGCTATACAAAGTGAAATAAAGCAAAATATACAGGGAACCAACAGTCAAAGAAGGAAACTTGGAGTTAAATAAACAATTGGAGGAATAGTACAAAATAAAACATCAAACCAGAACAGAATGAAGAAACAAGAATTCAAAAAAATGAAGAGAAGCTTTGGAACCTCTGGGGCAACTTTAAATGTTCCAATATCCAAATTATGGGGGATGCCAGAAGGAGAGAACAAGAGCAAAAAATTAAAACTTATTTGAACAAAAAATGAAGGAAAACTTCCCTAATCTGGCAAAGGAAATAGACTTTCAGGAAGTCCACGAAGCCCAGAGACTAACAAAGAAATTGAACCCAAGGAAGAACACACCAAGGCACATCATAATTAAGTTACCCAAGGTGAAAGATAAGGAGAGAGTTTTAAAAGCAGCAAGGGAAAAGGAGACAGGTACCTACAAAGGAGTTCCCATAAGACTATCAGCTTATTTCTCAAAAGAAACCTTGCAGGCAAGAAGGGTCTGGAAAGAAGTATTTGAAGTCTTGAAAGGCAAGCACCTACATCCAAGATTACTCCATCCAGAAAAGCTATACTTTAGGATGGAAAGGAGATAAAGTGCTTCCCAGGTAAGGTCAAGTTAAGGGAGCTCATCATTACCAAGCCCTTATTATATAAAATGTTAAAAGGACTACCTAAGAAATAGAATATCGAAAACTATGAACAATAAATGATTACAAACTCACAACTATCAACAACTGAACCTAAACAAAAAATAAGGAATCAACTAGAACCAGAACAGAATCACAGAAATGGACATCACACGGAGGTTATCAATGGGTAGGGGGAAGGGGAAAATGGAGTGGTCATGCGTCAGGGTATAAGAAGCATAATTGATTGGCATGAATAGACAAAGGTAGATTAAGAATAGTATAGGAAACAGAGCAGCCACAGAACTTAGATGTACAACCCATGGACACAAACTAAGAAGGGGAATACTGGAGGGTGAGGGGGTGCAGAGCTGAGGGATGATAAAGGGGAGAAAAATTTGGGACAACTGTAATAGCATAATTAATAAAGCATACTTAACATTTTTAAAGGATTAAGAAATACCAAACTTCCATTCATGCTTTATCAGAGCTTGATTCCAGTTTGTCCTGAAGTGAGCATCGATGTGGTCCCTTACTGGGTGAGTGACCCCAGCATATTTCCACAATTGCAGGTGTCCTCCAGGTGTGGGACCCAGATTAGCAACATCAGCATCCCTAGTATTTATCAGAAAAACAGCTTCTTCAGTTGCTCACATGACCTCTTGAATCAGTGACTCTGGAGGTGGACCCTGCTATCAGAAGCTTGCAATTTTTGAGGATGTTCTGATGATTTTCAGCTTGAGAGCACTTATTCTAGGTCAGGTTACAGTGATTGCAAGTGGAGGTCCAGAGTGATGACAGAGCTAATTAATGCTTTTGGCAGAGAGAGTCTCAGGTAAATACCTTTCCTCTATCAACAAAGAAATCACAACTCATGCAGGGATTTGTGAGAATCAGTATAAAGCTCAAACTGGACACCTGGCTTTCCTCCACAATATGGACAAACCTTCCTTCCCTGCCATAGTACACCTCAAGCTCCACATCACTGTCTTTTGTGATGTGAAGACAGTTGGTAATTAAGGGTGACTAGTGTGAGATTCTCTATTTCTGTATGGGGGTGAAGCTATTAAATTTTCTATGAGGTTACACAAGATGTCAGAGTAGTGAATAAAAGACACTCTAACCTCCCCCAGGACCAATCCGGAATTACAACTAAACTGTGGAGAAATCACCTGGAACACACAACTGAACAATAGTGAGAGAGAAGACTTATAACCTCATACAAATAGAAGAATCCATTTCAGCACAACCTGAGTGCACCTGCACAACATTATACAAGAAATGGTGGGTAGAATGACCCTCAGTCAATCAAGTGGAGGGAAGAACCCAAAGAATGACCCAACAACAATTGAAACCCAATTATATCCAGAGAGCCAACATAAATGGCATAAACATTATCCCAAGAGCATCAAGATCAGGAGATCAAGGAGACAGCACCACTGAATCTCACAGGTCTCTTATGACAGAAGTTCACACCAGAAATTCAGGGAATCAAAACATCAATTTAAGAAACAGAAACAAGAAGAGTCTCACAAATAATGGGAAGAGAAAGAAACAACCCCCAACTGGAAGGAAAGGTGGAATCCTCAGAAAGAGTACTAAATGAAACAGAAGCAAGTCAACTATCAGATATTGAGTTCAAAACAAGAGTTATAAGGAAGCTCATGAGCTCAGTGAGAAATACCAATCTACAGGGAAACTATGAGGAACTTACTGCAAACTTACATCAGCAAGAAAAAGGACATAGAAACTATAAAGAGTCAGAGGAAAAGAATACAGTCTCTAATATGAAGAACACAGTAGAAGGAATCAAAAAATGGGCTAGATGAAGCAGAGGACTGAATCAGCAAACTGGAGGACAAGGAACAAAACTCATAGAAAGAGCAGGAAAAGGAGAAAAGACTAAAAAAGGAAGAAGAGGGGTAAAAGAACTGCAGGACAACATGAATGTAATATTATATAATAGGGATACCAGAAGGAGAAGGAGAGCAAAAGATAGAAAACTTGTTAGAAAAAGTAATAATGGGGACTGTGGATGCTGGCACCAGAGAAATTGAGGTGCCAGGTAAAACCTGGAGAAGGGATGAGTTGGGCCATGTTGGACCCTGACTCAGATAGTTTCTGGACTGGTTGGAAAGTTGGGCTATGTGAAAGGCCCTCCACTTGTTAAGAATGGCAGGCAGCTGCTTTGTAAAGAACTGTCCACAGTGGCTGGCTTGCCTTATGGGTGATTTGAGTTGTGCAAGACCAGAAACTCAGTGGCTGAGTGGAACCATTCCCCAAGCTTGTCTCATGCTATGTGCCTAGCAGTTGATTGGAGCTGTGCTCCTGAGACTGAGTGGCGGAAAGAAACAGTCTTCCCCAAGACTGACTCATGCTTGCACAGCTGAGTGGCAGATTTGAGCCTGGCAGCTCATGGAGGACCTGGGCCACAATCTGGGAAACTGTGAATAATGCAGTTCAGACCAGGTCCTCCATGCTCTCAAAATTATAGAAAGGAAGAAAAGGGAAGCCCAGCCCCCCCTCTTCCTGTAGCATCTAGGAAGACCAGCAGAACTCACTGAACAGGTTTAAAGTTAGCAGGAGGCTTATTATTTTTCTTTCTTTTTGTTCCTCTCTCTTTTTTTTTCCTTTTATTCTTCCTCCAAGTAAGACAATAAGACATAGAGTTATGAAGGGTCCAGAGACAGATCGAAAGGGGGAGCACAAGGCAAACTCCCCAAACCAAGAAACTGAGACAAATATCATTTGCTATTCTATAGAGTTGGCATTTTATTCTTTATGTGTATTATTATTTTTTTCATTATTTTTACCTTTTACTTTATTAGCATTTTTAATTTCTCTTTCTTATCTTTAGTTTTTCTTGTTTCTCTGTTTAATTGCATGTTTGACTGGTTTACCTTATTCTCTCTTTATTGTATTTAATTTTCCTTTCATCTCACCCATGGTCCAATAACACACATATCTTGTTCAGGTAATTTCTAATTCTGATTACCCAAATCATATATTCCTTGTCATATTATTGTTGTCCAAGTATTATTGTAAATAATTGCTGTTCCATACAATTGTACCTACTACAACAGGAACCCTCCATGATCTTAGCCCATAACTCTATTCCATCTCACATTATGCCTACTTTCTATCCTTTACTCTCACTATATCTTATCTAACCTTGCTCAAGAGCTCTGTTTTCTGGATGCAGCTGACAATCATCCTGCACTCTAACAAGAGTCTTATCTCTCTTTCACCTTTTATAAAAAAGTGGTTACTTGGGTGAAATATCAGTTACACAATACTTTATCCAAAGAATCTCCTGTCTTTTCTCTACTTGCTGGCACTATAAATTACAAAAAATACTCTCCTACTTTCTGATGAGGGCTCTGGCCCACAGTGTCCTCAGTGTTATGGATGAGACAAAATAAATTCACATGAGCTACTGAGTCCTGTGGAGGAAAAGGGACAGCATGGCTACTCTCTCGAGGGGAGAGTACCTAGGAGTGGCCCAGCCACTCTCTCAAGAGGAGAGTGCACTGACCCTTGCCTTGACAGGCTTTTATTGGCTTTCTAATAGCATATATCAAAGAAGGTCTTCATTCATTATACTTAGGTTTGCTTTAGGTAATTACTTTTCATAGGTAGCAATAGAAGGGATGTTACTGATTACTTCTTACAGATTAACAAGGAAAAAATATTGTAAATGCAAGGGAATGATAACAGTAACAGGTTTGATTACATTCAGTCCTTGGGAGAATTAGCACAGACTTGAGGAAGGTTACTTTAAAGATATGCAGTAAGCACTTGCTGCCTCAACTCAGGGGAGTGAGTTTTAGGCTAGAGCAAGGTCACAAAGCAGCCTAGGTATAACATAGGCCTGATTTCCCATGGGAGAACTTCTTTGAGAGCATGGTCCTGGCCTGCCTATTCACATCCCCACTGGTTTTCCACGTGGGTGCTGAGCTACATTTCCACACCTTGTGAAGCAGTTTCCTATAGCTGTCTTGATCCATTTGCCTTCCCCCTGTCACTGATCACATACAAGAATAGTTTGGGAGTTGCAAACATCAGTATGCTTGCTGGGGGAGAATAAACACCAACAAAGGAACCACTAGAAGGTAAAAAACCCAAGTACAACACAAGAGCCTACACAAACAGAAGAAAAGGCAAACTTAGAGCATCCAGACAAGGAGACCAAAGAGACTACACCACTGAACCCCATAGAATTCCTACCATAGAAGTTCACCCTCCAAAGACGGCTAGCAAAGTGAAACAGCAGGAAAGACAGAAACAAACAAAAAGAGTCATCTAAAGTGGGCAGACAAAAAAAGGAACATGCAACCAAATTGAATGGAAGACTCCCTACTAAAAGAGCTAAAGTAAATGGAGGGTAACCACAGAATCAGATGTAGAATTCAAAATGATGCTTATAAAGATGCTCAGTGAAATCACAGATGACTACAAGGAACTAAGTGAGAACTACAACATCAAGAAAAGGACATAGAAACTATAAACAAAAACCAGCAAGAAATGATCAATAATATCCTGGAAATGAAAATCACACTATCAGACATTACAAGAAGGCTGGATGAAGTAAAGGACTGAATCAGTGAGCTGGAGGACAAGGTAGAAAAAACATGCAGATAAAGCAGGAAAGGAAAAGAGGCTCAGAAAGAATGAACAGGAAGTAAGGGAGCTGCAAGAAAACATGAAACATAATAATATCCATATAATAGGGATACCAGAAGGAAAAAAGAAGAGGAACAGATAGACACCTGTTTAAAAAGTAATGATGGAAAACTTCCCTAATCTGATGAGGGAAAATTCACACAATCCAGGAAACACATTGAGGCCCAATCAAGAGGATCCCAAAGAGGACCACTTCAAGAAACATCATAATTAAAATGGCAAAATTCCAAGACAAAGAGAGAACCTCAAAGGCAGCAAGGGAGAAACAGGAACTAATGTACAATGGAGCTCTGATAAGGTTAGCAGTTGACTTCTCAATGAAAATGCTCCAAGCCAGAAGAGATTGGCAAGAATTATCCCAAGTAATGAAAACCAGAGGCCTGCAACTAAGACTACTTTATCCAGTAGGCTCTCAATTAAAATGGAAGGCCAAATAAGGAGCTTCCAGGACAAAAGAAGGCTCAAGAAATACACCTCCTCCAAACCAGCTCTGCAAGATATGTTAAAGAGACTGCTTTAAGAAAAGGAAAGAAAGGGGGGAGAGGGAGAGAGGAACACAGGTACAAAAAATGGAAATGAATAAGTACCTATCAATAATAACCTCAAAGATAAATGGATTAAATGCTCCAATCAAAAGACATAGAATAGTTGAATGGATAAGAAAGCATGACCCACACATATGCTGCCTACAAGAGACCCAGCTCAGGGCAAAAGACCTACACAGGCTGAAAGTGAAGTGATGGAAACAATTTTTCCAAACAAACGAAAGGGAAAAAGGCCAGGGTAGCAATGTTCATATCAGATAAAATAGATGGAAAACAAAGGGGCCATTAAGAGAGACCCAGAAGGCCATTTCATAATACTCAAGGGAAGAATCCACCAAGAAGACATAAACATTGTAAATATATATGCACCTAATATTAGGAACACCCAACTACATAAAGGAAACCTTAGAGGACTCCCAGAAAGATATTGACAGCAGCACAATTATAGTAGGCAATTTTAAACAACCCACTGTCAAAAATGGATAGATCTTCCAAACAAAATACCAGCAAAGATATTGTGGCATGGAACAATGCCCTAGATGAAATAAATGGACTTAACTGATATATATGGAGCCTCCATCCCAAATAAGCTAAACACACATTCTTTTCAAATGCACATGGAACATTTTCAAACATAGACCACATGATGGGACACAAAACAAGCCTCAACAAGTTCAAGAAAATTGAAATCATACCAAGCATTTTCTTAGATCACAAGGGACTGACACTAGAAACCAACCCCAAAGAAAAAAACTCAAAACACTCAAAATCATGGAGATTAAATAGGATGCTATTAAACAATGAATGGGTAAAGACTGAAATTAGGGAAGAAATCAAAACTTTTCTGGAAACAAGCAAAATGAACTCACAACAACACAAAACTTATGGAACAAAATGAAGGCAGTCCTAGAGAGAAGTTCCTAGTGATACAGGACTACCTAAAAAAAATCAATATTTCAAATAAACAACCTAACCCTACAAGAACCCAAAGAACAACAAGAAAGACAGCCCACTGCAAGTAGAAGGATGGAAATAACCAAGAACAGAGTAGATCTGAATGACATAGAGACTAAATGATGAATTCTAAGTATCAGTAACCTGTGGAGCTGGTTCTTTGAAGACATAAAACATTGACAAGACTTTAAGTAAACTCATCAAGAGTAAAAGAGAGAAGACTCAAATAAACACAATCAGAAATTAAAGAGGAGAGATTACAACTGAAACCACAAAAATACAAAGGATTGTAAGAAATTACTACAAATGACTAAATGCCAAGAAATTTGAAAACCTAGGTGAAATAGACAAATTTCTACAAAGATATAATCTTCCAAAATTAAATGAAGAAGTATAAAGCCTCAACAGACCAATAACAGTAGGTGTAATTGAATAGTAATTAAAAAAAAAGCTCCCAACAAACAAAAACCCCATACCAGATGGTTCACAGGACAATTCCACACAGCATTTAAGGAAGAGCTAACCCCTATTCTTTAGACTATTACTAAAAAATTCATGAATGTGAAACACTCCCAAACCTTTTTTATGGAGCCCAGCATCATCCTAATTCCAAAACCAGATAAAAGCACAACAAAGAAAGAAAACTTCAGGATAATATCATTGATGAACATAGATGCTAAATCCTTAACAAAATATTGGCAAACCACATCCAACAGTACATTAAAAAGATCATACACCATGACCAAGTGGGATTCATCCCAAGGATGAAAGGAAGGTACGCTATTTGCAAATCAATAAATGTAATACATCACATGAACAAAAGCAAAGCCAAAAATCACATGATTATATCAATAGATGTGAAAAAAGCATTTGATAAGGTACAGCACCAATTTATGATAGAAACACTCAGCAAAGTGGGGATAGAGAGATTAGTCCTGAACATAATAAAGACTATAGATGAGAGAATTACAGCCAACATCATACTCAATGGGCAAAAACTAAAGACTCCCACTAAGATCAGTAGCAAAACAAGTTTGTCCACTTTCACCACTGCTTTTTTTTTACATTTTTTAATGTTAATTGTTGTTCAAGTACAGTTTTCTTTTACTGTCATCCCAGCCCACCCACCTAGTTCTCCCCACCTCCCTCCCATTTCTACCCCCCCTAGATTTTGTCCATGTGTCCTTTATACTTGTTCCTGTAAACCCTTCCCCTTTTCCCCTGAAATTCCCACCCCTCTCTGCTCTGGTGATTGTCAGCCTGTTCTCTGTTTCAGTGTCTTTGGTTATATTTTGCTTGTTTGTTTGTCTTGTTGTTTAGGTTCCTGTTAAAGGTGAGATCATATGGTATTTGTCTTTCACTGCCTGGTTTATTTCTATTCAGCATAGTGTTGGAAGTCCTAGCCTCAGCAATCAGACAAGAAAAGAAATAAAAGGAATCCAAATTTGAAAAGAGGAAACAAAACTGTCATTGTTTGCAGATGACCTGATAATGTTCATAGAGAATCCCACAGAATCCACAAAAAAATGGCTTGACCTATAAAATGAATTTAGTAAAACAGTGGGGTAGAAAATCAATATTCAGAAATCAAAGGCATTTTTTCTATACCAACAATGAAATAGCAAAAGGAAAAATCAGGAAAAAATTCTATTTGATATAGCAACAAGGAAAATAAAATACTAGGAATAAATTTAACTAAGGAAGCAAAAGATTTGTACTAAATAAACTACAGAACAGTGAGGAAAGAAATTAGAGAAAACACAAACATATGGAAATATATACTGCTTTAATGGATCAGAAGAATTAACAACACCAAAATGTCCATACCATTGACAGCAATTTATAGATTCAATGCAAAATCTATTAAGTACCAAGGCATTATTCACAGAGAACAAACACTTTGAAAATTTTTATGGAACCATGAATGACCCTGAATACCTGCAGCAATTTTGAGAAAGAAGAGCAAATTAGGAGGGATCACAATATCATATATCAAACTATATTACTTGGCTACTGTAATCAAAACAGCCTGGTACTGGCATAAAAAACAGGCACATGGACCAATGCAAGAGAACAGAGAGCCCAGAAATAAACCCAAGTCTCTATGGCTAATTAATAGTGGACAAACGTGGCTGAAGCATGAAATGGAGCAAAAATAGCCTCTTCAACAAATTGTGTTTGGAGGGCTGGACAGCTACATGTAAAAAGATGAAACTCAAGATCCAACTTACACCATTTACAAAAGTAAATTCAATGTGGAAAAAAGACAAATATAAATCGTGACACTATTAAAGTCCTAGAGGAGAAGATATGCAGGACAATCTCAGACATTCCATGCAGATATATTTTCATTGATGTGTCCCCTAAAGCAAAGGACACAAACAAATGTGATCTCATCAAAATAAAAAGATTCTGCATGGCTAAAGGAAACAGCATTAAAATGAACAGAGAACCAACCATATTTACCAATGATACCTCAGACAAGTGTTTGATCTCCAAAATATATAAAGAACTCACATGACTCCACTCTAAGAAGACAAGCAACCCTATTAAAAAATGGGCAAAGGACTTGAACAGACACTTCTCCGTGGAGGACACACAGAGGGTCCAGAGAAATATGAAAAGATGCTCAGTGTTGCTAGCCATCAGAGAGATGTAAATTAATACTATAACAAGATACTACTTCACACCAGTGAGAATGACCATTGTAAACAAAACAACAAAATACAAACGTTGGAGAGGATGTGGAGAAAAGGGAACCCTAGTGCACTGTTGGTGGAATTGCAGACTGGTACAACCAATATGGACCACAGTATGGAATTTCCTCAGAAATCTGAAAATGGAACTGCCTTTTGACCCAGGAATTCCACTTGTAGAATTATATCCTAAGAACTCTGAAACACCAATCCAAAAGAACCTATGCACCCCAATGTTCATAGCAGCATAATTTACAATAGTCAAGTGCTGGAACCAACCTATGTGCTCATCAGTAAATGAATAGATAAAAAAAACTATGGTACATTTATACAATAGAGTTCTATGTAGCAGAAAGAAAGAAGGATCTCCTACCCTTTGTGACAACATGGATGGAACTGGAGAGCGTTATGCTAAGTGAAATAAGTGAGGCTGTGAAAGACAAATACCATATCACCTTACCTTTAACAGGAACCTAATCAAGAAAACGATCAAGGAAGCAAAATATATTCAAAGACAATGAGATTGAGAACAGGATGACAGTGGCCAAAGGGGAGAGGAGAGGGGTAATGAGGAAAAATGGTGATGGTTTTACAGAAACTATTATAAAGGACACATGGATAATAACAGGGGCATGTGGAAACAGGGGAGGAGGTTGGGTGGGCTGGGGTGTTGGGGAGGGTTGAGGGGAAAAGGTAAAAACCTGTACTTGAACAAAATAAAAAATGTTAAATAAAGAAAAATAAGATGATATAATTGTCCTCTGTTTAGTCTGCAGCAATGATGGTGACATTTGTTCTCAATTATGAATTAAACATACATAAATCCTTAAAAAACCAAAACAAGTGAGTAAAGTAGATGTAATGGTGATCAAAGTTTATATGAACTTTTCTGATATAAAATAGACATATGATGTCATCGTAGTGTACAACATAATGATTTGATATTTGTACACACTGTGAAATGATAACCACAATAAGCAATAACTCTTACATATTAAACTCTTAACAGATAAATTATTTTCAAATATTTTCTCCATTCAGTAAGAATGCATTTTAATTTTGTTGCATATTCCCTATGTAGTGCAGAAGCTCTTTAGTTTGATGTACTCCTACTTGTTTATTTTGCTTTTGTTGTCTTGACTTTAAGTGAAAATCATCACCAAGACTAGTGTCAAGGAGATTACCACCTATGTTTTCTTGTACAATTGTGAAAATTTCAGGTATTCATGTTGGAGTCTTTATCTACTTAGAGTTAGTTTTGTGGATGCTGTAAGTGGTTCAGTTTCACTTTTTTTTTTTTTTTTTTTTGCATGTGGCTAATTCATTTTCCTAGCAAAGTTATTGAGGAGAATGTCTTTTCCCATTAAATATTCTTAGTTCCCTTGTCATAGATTCATTGTCATATAAGCATGGGATCGTTTATTCTTGGCTTTATAATCTGTTCAAGTAATCTATGTGTCCGTTTTAATGTTTATACCATACTTTTTAAATTACCGTAGCTTTGTAATATTGTTGTTTTTATTTTAATCATTGTTCAAATACAGTTTTCTCCTTTTTACTCCCAATCCAGTCCCCCCTCCCACCCTCCCCACTTCCCTCCCTTTACCACCCTCCCCTTAGTTTATGACCATGTGTCCTTTAAGTTTGTTCCTGTGAACCCTTCCCACTGTCCCGTTAAATTCCCTCTTCTCTCCCCTCCGGTCACTGTCAGCCAGTCCTCTATTTCACTGTCTTTGGTTATATTTTGCTTGTTTCTTTGTTTTGTTATTTAGGTTCCTGTTAAAGGTGAGATCATATGGTATTTGTCTTTCACTGCCTGGCTTGTTTCACTAAGCATAAGATTTTCCAGCTCCATCCACGCTGTTGCAAAGGGTAGGAGCTCTTTCTTTCTTTCTGCTGCATAGAATTCCATTGTGTAAATGTACCATAGTTTCTTGATCCATTCATTTACTGATGGGCATCTAGGTTGCTTCCAGCACATAACTATTGTAAATTGTGCTGCTATGAACATTGGGATGCATAGGTTCTTTTGAATTGCTGTTTTAGTATTCTTAGGATAGAGTCCCAGGGGTGGAATTGCAGGGTCAAAAGGCAGATCCATTTTTAGTTTTCTGAGGAAGATCCATACTGCTTTCCATAGTGGTTGTACAAGTCTTCAGTCCCACCAGCAGTGCACTAGGGTCCCCTTTTCTCCACAACCTCTCCAACACTTGTTTGTTGCTTTGTTTATGATGGCCATTCTGACTGGTGTGAAGTGGTATCTCATTGTGGTTTTAATTTGCATCTCTCTGATAGCTAGCGATATTGAACATCGTTTCATGTGTCTTTGGATTTTCTGTATGTCCTCCTTGGAGAAGTGTCTGTTCAAGTCCTTTGCCCACTTTTTAATTGGATTCCTTGTCTTCTTAGAGTGCAGTCTTGTAAGTTCTTTATATATTTTGGAGATGAAACCCTTGTCTGAGGTATCATCGGCAAATATGTTTTCCCATACAGTTGGTTCTCTTTTAATTTTGATACTGTTTTCTTTAGCTGTGCAGAAGCTTTTAATTTAATGAGGTCCCATTTGTTCATTCTTTCCTTTATGTCCCTTCCTCTAGGGGACACATCAGTAAAAACGTTTCTGCGTGAAATATCTGAGATTTTCCTACCTACATTCTCTTCTAGGACTTTAATGGTGTCACGGTTTATATTTAAGTCTTTTATCCACCTTGAATTTATTTTTGTATATAGTGTAAGTTGGTGCTCAAGTTTCATTTTTTGCACGTGGCTGTCCAGTTCTCCCAACACCATTTGTTGAAGAGGCTATTTTTATTCCATTTAATGTTGCTGCCTCCTTTGTCAAATATTAATTGACCATAGAGACTTGGGCTTATTTCTGGGCTCTCTGTTCTGTTCCATTGGTCTATGTGCCTGTTTTTATGCCAGTACCAGGCTGTTTTGATTACAGTGGCCTTGTAGTATAGTTTAGTGTCAGGTATTGTGATCCCTCCTACTTTACTCTTCTTTCTCAAAATTGCCGCAGCTATTCGGGGTCGTTTATAATTCCATATAAATTGTTGAAGTGTTTGTTCTATGTCTGTGAAATATGCCATTGGTAATTTAATAGGTATTGCATGGAATGTGTAAATTGCTTTGGGTTGTATGGACATTTTGATGATATTGATTCTTCCAATCCATGAACACGGTATATGTTTCCATTTGTTTGTGTCTTCCTTGATTTCTTTCTTCAGTGTTGTGTAGTTGTCTGAATACAGGTCTTTTACCTCTTTGGTTAGGTTTATTCCTAGGTATTTTATTTTTCTTTTTGCTATTTCAAATGGGATTTTTTCCTTGATCTCTGTTTCTGCTGTTTCATTGTTGGTGTACAGAAATGCCTTTGATTTCTGGATATTGACTTGTATCCCAGTGTTTTGCCAAATTCATTTATTAGGTCAAGCAGTTTTTTGGTAGAGTCTATAGGATTTTCTATGTATACTATCATGTTATCTGCAAGCAGTGACAGTTTGCTTCCTCCTTTCTGATTTGGATTCCTTTTATTTCTTTTTCTTGTCTGATCACTGTGGCTAAAACTTCCAGTACTATATTGAATAGAAGTGATGAAAGTGGACAGCCTTGTCTTGTTCCTGATCTTAGTGGAAAAGATTTTAATTTTTTGCCATTGAGTATGATGTTGGCTGAAGGTCTCTCATATATGGCCTTTATTATGTTGAAGAGTGCTCCCTCTATTTCCACTTTGCCGAGTGTTTTTGTCATGAATGGGTGCTGTACCTTATCAAATGCTTTTTCTGCATCAATTGATATGATCATGTGGTTTTTGTCTTTGCTTTTGTTTATGTGATGTATTACATTTACTGACTTGCAAATATTGAATCATCCTTGCATCCCTGGAATGAATCCCACTTGGTCATGGTGTATGATCTTTTAATGTATTGTTGGATGCGGTTTGCCAGTATTTTGTTGAGGATTTTAGCGTCAATGTTCATCAGTGATATTGGCCTGAAGTTTTCTTTCTTTGTTGTGTCTTTATTTGGTTTTGGAATTAGGATGATGTTGGCCTCATAAAAGAGTTTGGGAGACTCCCATCTTTTTGGATTTTTTGGAATAGTCTGTGAAGGATAGGGGTTAGCTCTTCCTTAAATGCTTTGTAGAATTCTCCTGTGAAACCATGTGGTCCCGGGCTTTTGTGTGTTGGGAGTTTTTTATTACTGCTTCAATTTCTTTTGTTGTTATTGGTCTGTTCAGGCTTTCTGCTTCTTTTTCATTGAGTTTTGGAAGATTATATTTTTCTAGAAAGGTGTCCATTTCACCCAGGTTTTCAAATTCTTTGGCATACAGCTCTTTGTAGTAATTTCTTATGATCCTTTGTATTTCTGTGGTATCTGTTGTAATCTCTCCTCTTTAATTTCTGATTGTGTTTATTTGGGTCTTCTCTCTTTTTTTCTTGATGAGCCGGCTTAAAGGCTTGTCAATTTTGTTTATCTTTTCAAAGAACCAGCTCTTGGATTCATTGATCCTTAGAATTGTGTTTTTAGTCTCTATGTCATTTAATTCTGCTCTGATCTTGGTTATTTCCTCCCTTCTGCTTGCTCTGGGCTGCCTTTGTTGTTGTACCTCGAGTTCTTGTAGATGTAGGGATAGGTCGTTTATTTGGAATGTTTCTAACCTTTTTAGGTGGGCCTGTATGGCTATGAACTTCCCTCTCAAGACTGCCTTGGCTGTGTCCCATTAGTTTTGGGTTGTTGTGAGTTTGTTTTCATTTGTTTCCAGAAACCTTTTGATTTCTTCCCTAATATCATTCTTGACCCCTTCATTGTTTAATAGCACGCTATTTAATCTCCATGATTTTGAGTGTTTTTGGTTTTTTTCCTTGGGGTTGGTTTCTAGCTTCAGTCCCTTGTGGTCTGAGAAAATGCTTGGTATGATTTCAATTTTCTTGAAATTCTTGAGGCTTGTTTTGTGTCCTATCATGTAGTGTATCTTTGAGAATGTTCCGTGTACATTTGAAAAGAATGTATATTTAGCTTCTTTTGGATGGAGGGCTCTGTATATATCAGTAAAGTCCATTTCATCAAGGGTATTGTTCAATGTCACAATATCTTCGTTGATATTTTGTTTGGAAGATCTGTCCATTTTTGATAGTGGGGTGTTAAAATCTCCCACTATAATTGTGTTGCTGTCCCATATCTTTCTTCAAGTACTCTAAGATTTTCTTTATGTATTTCGGCGCTCCTATGTTGGGTGCATATATATTTACAATATTTATGTCTTCTTGATGGATTCTTCCCTTGAGTATTATGAAGTGACCTTCTGGGTCTCTCTTTATGGACCTTTTTTGGAAGTCTATTTTGTCTGATACCAGTATTGCTACCCCAGCTTCTTTTCCTGTCCATTTGCTTGAAAGATTTGTTTCCAGCCCTTCACTTTCTGCCTGTGTAGGTCTTTTATCCTGAGGTGGTTCTCTTGTAGACAGCAGATATGTGGGTCATTTTTTCTTATCCAATCAGCTATTCTATGTCTTTTGATGGAGCATTTAATCCATTTACATTTAAGGTTATTATTGATAGGTACTTATTCATTTTCTTTTATGTACATGTGTTCCTCTCTCTCTCTCTCTCTCTCTCTCTCTCTCTCCGTCTCTCTCTCTCTCTTTTCCCTCCCTTCCTTAAAACAGTCCTTTAGAATCTCTTGCAGAGCTGGCTTGGTCGAGGTGTATTCTTTTAGACTTCTTTTGTCTGGGAAGCTTCTTTTTTGGTCTTCTATCTTGATCAAGAGCCTTGCTGCATATAGTAGCCTTGGTTGTAACCCTCTGGTTCTCATTACCTGGAGTATTTCCTGCCATTCTCTTCTGGCTTGAAGTGTTTCCATTGAGAAGTCAGCTTTTAGCTTTATTGGGGCTCCCTTGTATGTTACATACTTTTTCTCCCTTGCTGCCTTTAAGATTCTCTCTTTGTCTTGAAATTTTGTCATTTTAATTATGATGTGCCTTGGGGGGTCTCTTTGGGTTCCTCTTGATTGGGACTCTCTGTGTTTCCTGGATTTTTGTGACTTTTTCTCTCACCAAATTAGGGAAGTTCTCCTTCATTACTTGTTCAACTAGGTTTTTGATCCCTTGCTTTTCTTCTTCTCCTTCTGGTATCACTATTATACGAATATTATTAGGTTTCATATTGTCTTGCATTTCTCTTAATCCCTCTTCATTCTTTCTGAGCCTCTTTTCCTTTTCTTGCTCTTTCTGGATGCTGTTTTCTACTTTGGCCTCCAGCTCGCTAATCCGATCTTCTGCTTCATCAATCCTGCTTTTCATTCCTTCTGCTGTGTTCTTCAGTTCAGAAATGTATTCTTCATTTCCTCTTGACCTTTGTTGAGAGTTTCTATTTCCTTTTTCATGTTTATATAGTTTGCAGTGAGATTGATGTAGTTTCCCTCTAATTTCTGAAAGCTCATTGTGAGTTCATTGAACTTCCTCGTAATCATTGTTTTGAACTCACTATCTGATAGTTGAGTTGCCTCTATTTCATTTAGCATTTTTGCTGAGGCTTCCTCGTTTCCCTTCAATTTCCCTTCCCTTCCTCGTTTCCCTTCAGTTTCTCATTGTTCATGGGTTTCTTCTTTTTTCTTCTTGTTTGTTAACTTGATCTGTTCTAATTCCCTTTAATTATGGTATGAACTTCTGTGGTAGAATATTTGTGAGATTCAGTGGTGCAATCTCCTTCGTATATCCTGGTGCTCACCGCTTCCCCCTATCCTTTTTTGTGATCAGTTAGAGGAGTAAGGCAAAATGGTCTAAAACAGTAAGACAGTATACTATGATACTTACTTTAGC
The DNA here is from genome assembly GCF_004126475.2 of Phyllostomus discolor. Classification (NCBI taxonomy): domain Eukaryota; kingdom Metazoa; phylum Chordata; class Mammalia; order Chiroptera; family Phyllostomidae; genus Phyllostomus; species Phyllostomus discolor. Next base: position 88,382,827 of record NC_040909.2, on the reverse strand, counting down.
AATCAGTAGAGAAGAGATGGGTTATCCTTTGGCTCCTTATAGTGTTAACGGTGATCCTCCACCCCACTATCCACGTTTTAGAAAGGATGGAAAGAAGGTAAGACTCTTATTGGGGACTAGAGGATTGTTAGTTGGATCTAGAAAGCTGTGAGGCTGTGGGAGGTCAGATTCTAAGGTAGGGTTGGACTAAAGATTAGTATATAGGAGTAGTGAGTAAAAGAATAGAGACAACCCCCACAATAGTATAGTTCAGAAAATTGCAAAGTGGGCTGAGATCAGGTAGGGGTATTGAGAAGCATTTACAATTGTATAGACTAGGTCTTACTAGCAGTAATAGTAAAGTGACAGTCTTGTGGCAGAATCGATGAGGTCTAGATAACAAGAATTAAGAGTATAGAACCTTGAGAGGTGTATTAATGGAACACAGATGAAGGATAGTAACTTATCAACACCTTGTGACTGAGATACCAGGGGGAACCTATCAAATGACAGTATAACCAGCCAAGCAAAGAAGATTATACAGAAAGAAAAAGAATACCAAAATATTATTAAAATAAAAAATGTCGGAAGAGTGAGAAAAAGATAATACAAATTTACAGTAACTTGCAAGATTAAAAAAAAGGAAAGAAAAGCAGATGTAGTGCAGGAAAGATAAATTTGGAGTGGAAAGAATAATATTAGGATGAATGGAAGAGAAACATAAGGGATTGCGAGATAAAAATAATAAGAATCGAAAAATAAAATGTCTCATAAAACACAAGATAAAATCAATCAACCAACAACAGCCAGAGAAACCAAACAAACCAAAGAAAACCCCCCCAAAAGAAACAAACAACCAAAAAAAACCCTCTTGTTGGTTTCTAACTGGCCAGACCAGTTTTTCTGATCTTGCTGGCTTCAGCTGGCTGAGGGACCTTTGAAATGCTTCTGTCTCCCCCAGCCAGATCTCAGCAAGTCTGTCAGGTACCCTGGGCACTCCTGAGCACACTGGCTCTCTGGATCTCACTTCCACATTCTTACGGACTCCGGGTCATCCAGGTTTTCAGCTCTATGATCTCAGGAGGCACCCGTGATGTTTTGGGATTCACTGTGCCCTCCCTGGGGATCGTAAAAGGGTGCGCCCCTCCCCCAAACTTTTGAGATTGGGGTCTAGGATCGTCCTAAGTGCCTGGCTGTGACCCTTCCGGATTAAGGCGCGTGAGAGTCAGTCATCCTGGTGGTGCAGGAGCCAAGCTGTTTCCAGCTCAGAGTTCCCCACCGGAACTGCACTCCGCCCAGGTGTTGGCACCTTTCTCTGCTCCCCCGTCAGGCTGGCTCAAATCTCTGTCACCACTGTAGGAACGTGTCAAGTGCAGGATTCAGGCCTCCCTATGGGGGCGAGCAGAGCGCGGCCGGGTTCTGTGCTCTCCACCGATCTGCACTACCACCAGGCTAGGGGTGCAGGCGCCCTTCCAGGCTGCCCCTGGTCCTGTTGGCTAGAGTCCTCACTCCTCCCAGGTCTCTGGGTGGGTGTTCATATTCCTTGGGCAATTTTTTCCCAGTCCAACTGGTCAATCTGTTCCTTCTAGCAACACGTTCTCCTGTGGAGTTGGTCATCCCCCGTTGTTTGGGGGAGGGAACAGTGACTTCCCTCTCCCGGGAGCCCTGGGGCAGACCCCGGCACACTGGGCGGGCCTGGGGTCTGCACACCCCTAGACCCCGCGCTGATCCCTGGGCCCCTTTTGTCCTGTAGCCGGCTCCTTACCGTCTGGTTTTCCAGTGAGTGCAATAATTTTTGATGTCCTGCCTTCAAAAGTGATTCGGTAACCCAGCCCACTTGCCCTGTTTCTCCACCGATCCGCGAGTTTCCCCCCTCTTCACAGAAGCCTCTCCACCGATCCACGAGTTTTCCCCCTCTTCACAGAAGCCAAGAAAAACGCTGCCTAGAGTAAAGCCGCCAGCTTCCCTCCGTGTAATATTGTTTATATCAGGTGTGTGATGCCTGTAGCATTTTTCTTTTTCAAGATTGCTTTTACGTTAATGATCTTTTGTGGTTCCATACAAAGTTTAGGATGGTGTTTTTCTATTTTGTGAAAAATGCTATTTGAATTTTGATAAGGATTGCATTGAATCCGTAGATTGCTTTGGATAGTATGAACATTTTAACAATATTAATTCTTTCAATCCATGAGTACAGAATATATTTTCATTTATTTGTACCTTTTTCAATTTACTTTATTAATATCATATGGTTTTTTAGTGTATGAGCCTTACATCTCCCTGTTTAAATTTATTCCTAAGTATTTTGTTCTTTTTGATGCAATCGTAAATGGATTGTTTTCTTAATTTCTCTCTGATAGTCTGGTAGTAGTATGTAGAAACACAACAGATATTTGTATATTGATTTTGTCCTCTGCAACTTACTGAATTTTTATTAGTTCTAACAGTTTTTGTGTAGCATCTTCAGAGTTTCTATATATAATATCATATCATCTGCAAATAATGACTATTATACTTCTTCCTTCCCAATTTGCATGTTTAATTCCTGATACTGAAAGCAAAGCTTTCAACTTTTCACTGTTGAGTAAATTGTTAGCTGTGGGCTTGTCACATATGGCCTATATTATTTGAGATACATTCTGTTTATACCCAATTTGTTGAGTTTTATTTTAAATGGATATTGAATTTTGACAAATGATTTTCTGCATTTATTGTGATGATTATATGATTTTTACCCTTCATTTTTATAATGTGTATCATGTTGATTGATTTGCTAATGCTGAAGCATCTTAGCATTCCTGGAATAATCTCACTTTGATTATTGCTCTTATTGTTGTATTAACTGAATGTGTTCTGAAGTTAGACATATTTTCTTCTGAGAAAATCATTTTTTAAATCATAGGTTGATGCTTTGATCAAAGAACATGAGACCCCACACTCCATATTTAAGACATTACTTATAATTTTAAGGAAATAAGGAAAAAGTAAGAAAAGATCACTGAAGTCCCCATTGAGAGGCTATACATTGTTTAGATTACAGCACACCTTTCAAGTTCTGTGAGATCAGTATTTCATTGCCTTTGAATGATCTTACAACAATTCAAAATAATTCTTGTTCTTAGATATGCAAATAAATTTTGTCTGGTGGTGGTCCCATTGACTTTCTTTCCTTTCCTTCCATGGGAAAAAGCCAGTTTTGCATTTATTTGTAAATTCATTTGGCCTTTCTTTACTGAGTAAATTTTGCTGTATTTAAATTCTTACTTGTTTGACTTTTTAATTTTTTATTTATTTTTATTGTTTTGCTCCTTCCTATTAATTTTAATTTTATTTTAATTGTTCAAGTACAGTTTTCTGCCTTTTATTCTCATCCCAGCCTACCCCACCAGCCCACCCCAGCTCCCTCCTGTTTCCACCCCACCTTTATTTTTTGTCCATGTGTCCTTTATACTTGTTCTTGCAGCCCTTCACCTTTCCCCTGAAATTTTCCTTTGAATATGTTGTGGCATCTACCTGATCCTGTCATTCATAACTAGTTAAACAAAATATTTGATATACATATATGTTGATTTCCATTTTTATGGAAGTCATTACTTTATCCCATTTGGACAATTATACTTAACATACTTATCTAGCATTACATTATCTAATTCATAAAAACCACCATGAGTGCAATAGGAAGTCAGTAAACTTAAAAAAAATTAAGGATCATCTCTTGCCTGTTTTTTATTGTTCAAATATAGTTGTGTCTATTTTCGTGATATCACTTTTCTCCACCCAACCCACTCCCACCCTCCATCCTTCTTCCCTTTGGCTTTGTCCATGAGTCCTTTATATATGTTCCTTGATGACCCTTTACCTTCTTTCCCCCATTATTTCTGTCCTCCCTCCCCTCTGATTACTGCCAGTTTGTTCTTTATTCAATGTCTCTGGTTATATTTTGCTTGCTTATTTGTTTTGTTGATTAGGTTCCACTTATAGGTGAGATCATATGTATTTGTCTTTGACTGCCTGGCTTACTTCACTTAGTATAATGTTCTCTAGTTCCATGCATGGTGTTGTGGAGATTAGGAGCTCCTTCTTTCTTTCTGCTGCATAGTATTCCACTGTGTAAATGTACCATAGTTTTTATCCACTCATTTACTGATGGGCACCTACATTGCTTCCAGCAGTTGGCTATTTCATGTCTTGTCTTGATTTTGGTTGTGAGTTAAAATCTTTTCTATGAGCTCTTCCAGTCCCAGGCTCTTCAAGAGCTATGGGCTTGGGTGCAGAGATAGCCAAGTCCAGGAACCACATCATGCAAAACCAGTCCCAAAATGACACAAAAACAGTATCAAGGAACCCTAATTGCAAAAATATGAATCTATCAAGGGGGTAGACCACAAGTTCCTGAGAAACGTGTGTTTTGTCAAGAAGCACAACAAAAAGAGCCTAAATAAGATGTAGGCCAACAACACCAAGGCCATGAGCAAATGTGCTGAGGGTATCAAGGCTCTGATAAAGCCCAGGATTACAAAGGGCAGCAGCCACAAGTTCACTCAACTTGTTTACATTGCTCACCCAAGCTCAGGAAACATGCTTGTGCCTACATCACCAAGGGTCTCTGGCTCTGCCCAGCAAAGGCTAAGGCCAAGGCCCAAACCAAACCCCAGGCTGCAGATGCAGCTGCAGCTCAGGCTCCAGCTCAGGCTCAGTTTCAGGCTCCCAAAGGTGCCCAGGCCCCTGTGAAGGCTCCATAGTGGAGGTACCTGTCTTCCGACATGAGGAAAGAAAGATGGGCTCGGGTCCTCCTGTGGTATTGTACAAATAAACCTGATACATAGTCAAAAAAAATGTTTTCTATAAAGGTTTGGTGACACAAATAGTGTATGATCTTTGGCTTTGAAGACATCACAGAACAGGGTATGAGAGAGGTAAATAAGTAATTATGAAATAAAGTAGTGTCCCAACAAAGTCTATATAAGTTGCTGTGTCATTAGTTGGCAGAAGTGATAGGCAGAGGTGTTCAGGTATCATTTGAGGCATAATCTTTTAGCTTAAGGCTAAGAAGAAAATCCTAAAAAATCAGAGAGGTTTTTTTGAGCACATGCTTTTTTTTTACCATCAGTATTTAGCTAGGAGAGGGGAGTACTAGAAATTGAGCTTAGGAAACTGGAGAATGTGGGGAACTCTGGCCAGAGGAGCTCTCCCAGCCTCCGTTGATGAGAATGACTCATCCCAGACACAATCTTGTTGCTCTGTTGGGAAAGGGGCTGGCAATTTCTTCTAGTGGAGAATGCCCTGGCCCTTGTCTGACACAGCTTTTATTAGGGTTGGGAAGTGCAGGGGAGTACAGCACAAGTGCATAGCTTATCCATAAATTTCCAAAGGTATAGTCATTAAAATACACTATCTATAAATAACAATTTAAGAAACACAGAAATCTTTTCATGTTGGGGTCTGCAATATATGCTGATGCCAGATGGTTGTAAAGGCATATGTCATGAAGTAGGGAGTTTTACTCCTTATGCCTTGAACTAAAAAATCTGGGTTATACCAACAGGTCTTATTGCTGGGCAGAGCATGCTTCAAAGGACAAAATGTACATATCAGGCCTGATTCCCACAGGAAACCCTTGGTGTTAGAGTTGGATTATGCTTGCCACCTGCAATTTTACCTGATTTTCCATGGGGACTTACCAGCCCCTTTGAGAGCTTGCTCTTGTGGGGCTACAATCTCCAAAACCACACAGAGTGGTTCCCAACAGGAAGTGTAAGCCTGTTTGCTTCACCAGGAAGCTACAGCTTTTCATACTCCAGGGGAACACAGCATTGTACTCTGCCAAGGAATTAACACTCCTTCCTTCTCCTTCTACAATACTGGTTGTTGAGGGAAGCTGAGGAGGTGCTAAACCAAAGAAGCTTGTCAGTCTATTTAGAGAGTGTAAAGCCATCCAAAACCCCTGAAAGCTTGGGAAGTTAATTGATTCTTTTGAAAAAGCACCTTGTCTGTCCCAACCCCAAGCTAATATAATCCCAGGGGAACTAGAAACTAACTTTCTGTCTCTGGAATTTGCACTTGCCCTAAGCACTTGCACATCCTCTCTCCATAGCCATGTGGCCTTAGCAGCCGTATGCCCCATGACCAGGGGGACTTCACACAAAAATTCCAGGAGGGAACCTGGATATTGTAGCTCAGCAATGAACTTCAGCTGACAACACACACCAAGCCAGCCAGATGCTGGACTGGACTATACTTTAATATGAAGCAGAAACTCTGGACACTGGCTTTAGTCTTGGCCTTGATGAGGACAAGGTTGAACTTTTTCCATGGTGAGAAAAGTGGAGATGGGACATTGGAAAGTCAGAAGAGGAACTCCCTTAATTTTACATAATCAATAAACCATGTCACAGAGCCCCACCTTCCCATGTGGGTATCAGGAAATTCTTTTCCTTGTGATACCACAAGAACTTTGCATCCATCAATAAAACTGTGATATAAGAGAAGCTTGCATCTCTTCTCTATTCCTGATTTTATACTTAAATTGCTAAATTAATAAAATGCCTCGGTAAGAATCTTTTGATTTTATGGCCCAAGTGCATAAATCTGATGAGTGCATACAAGCTTTTATAGCAATCCAAACCTATAGGGCTATTTGTCCTTACTTGTATCATGCTGAAAAAGCATACTCTGTTCAAGCAGAAAACTTGTTATGCTGCCTTTCTCTTTCTCTGCTTTTCAAAGTAATAAAAGCACTGTTCTTTTTAATGTATTTTTTATTGATTATGCTATTACAGTTTTTCCCAATTTCCCCCGCTTTATCCCCTTTCCATCCTGCTCCCCCTAAGCCTCTAGCATTCCTCCCCTCTTAGTTCATGTTCATGGGTTGTGCATATAAGCTCTTTTCGTCCTCTGTTTCCTATACTGTTTTTATCTTTCCCCATTTATTTTATGCCTACTAATTATGCTTCTTCTTCCCTATACATATTCCCCCTATTCCTCCCTTCCTCCTCCCCACTGAGCTTCCTCTGTGAGATGTCCATTTCTCTGATTCTGTTCCTGTTCTGGTTGTTTGCTTAGTGTTTGTTTTCATTGTTTTTCTGTTCTTTAGGTTCATTTGTTAATAGTTGTGAGTTTGTTGTCATTTTATTGTTCATATTTTTTATCTTCTTTTTTAGATAAGTTCCTTTAATGCTTCGTATAATAAGGGCTTAGTGATGATGAACTCCTTTAACTTGACTTTATCTTGGAAGCACTTTATCTGCCCTTCCATTCTAATGAAAGCTTTGCTTGATAAGAGTAATCTTGGATGTAGGTCCTTGCCTTCATGACTTCGAATACTTCTTCCAGGCCCTCTTGCCTGTAAGGTTTCTTTGAGAAATCAGCTCATAGCCTTATAGAAACTCCTTTGTAGGTAACTGTCTCATTTCCTCTTGCTGATTTTAGGATTTTCTCTTTGTCTTTAATCTTGGGTAACTTAATGATGATGTACCTTAGTGTGTTCCTCTTTGTGTCCAACTTCTTTGTGAGTCTCTGTGCTCCCTGCACTTCCTGAAGTCTATTTTCTTTGCCAGATTGGGGAAGTTTTCCTTCATTATTTGTTCAAACAAGTTTTCAATTTCTTGCTGTTGTTCTTCTCTTCTGGCACCCCTATAATTCAGATATTGGAACATTTCAGGGTGTCCCAGAGGCTCCTTAGCCTCTCTTCTTTTTGTTGGATTCTTGTTTCTTAGTTCTGATCCAGTTGTATGTTTATTTCTTCCTTTTGTTCCAAATCATTGCTTTGAATCCTTGTTTCCTTCTTGTCACTGTTGGTTCCCTAAATATCTTGCTTTATTTTATTTTGGGTATCTTTCATTTGTTCTTTCATCTGTTGACCAAGCTCAATCAGTTCTGTAAGTATTTTGATTACCAGGGCTTTAAATTCTCCATCAGATAGGTTGGCAATCTCCTCATTGCTTAGTTATGAGGTTTTGCTGTGTTCTTTCATTTGGCCCATATTTCTTTGTCTTGGTGCACCTGATAAGTTGTAAGGGTCTGGGCCTTAGGTATTCACCCCTGCAGGGCAACCCCCTTTGGAGTGTTGCTTGTGGGGGAGGGGCCAGAGAGCAAACAATGCAGCTTGCCAGCAGACTCTCTCGTTAGACCGGAAGTATCTCCCACTGAGGCAACCCCAGCCTTAGCCTGTAGTCAGCTCTGAGTTTCAGTTTTCCCCTTAAGTCAGTCCCTCCCACACAGCTCCCTGAGCTCTTCACAGTTAGCCCCCCACCTCAGCCAACATGACTCGGTTTTTCTGAGTCAGCCAGTGCAGTCTGCCTTACCAGGCTGGTTGTTCTGGATGACTTTTTCTTTAGTTCCTTGGTTGTTGGAGTTCCATGCAGTTTGATTTTCTGGCAATTTTGGTTGTTTATTGATTTTAGATTGGTTGTTATCCTCCTTTTGGTTGTGTGAGGAAGTGAAGGGTTTCTATCTTTGTCTCCATTTTGGCCAGAACTCTCCAAAGCAAGGTTCTTAAAGCTTGAGTATTTCACCTGTGAGCCTAAAAGCTGATTCGTTTATTCTGATTTTGGGAAAATCAAGGTAGCATTTGCATTGCTAACAGATTGCTTTGAAATTGCACTGGTACTTCCCTTGGTTTAGATTGACAACTTTATTTGAACAGGCCATGTGATTACTGCTATTAAGACTCCATAGCTTTAGAGAGTCATATTTTCACATTATGGATATGTACATCTGACTAATCTTTGTACCCATCTATGTGATTTTCTTCTTCATTCCAAGTCTTATGGTACCAGGCCTACAGGATATTCTATTTTCATTTCTCATTGCTGGGCTAGTAATTTTGCTCAGTTTCCTGATTCTGATATTGGATGTGCTGATTGGTGTTATAATTCAACACATTGATCAAGCAGGAAATCCAATGTATTATTTTATTTAACCTATTCTCCCTCTTCTCTCTTACAACCAACTGAAATATGTTTTCCAACATATTTTCTATTTCTCTCCTATAAGACTGCTTTGACACAGTTATTATTACTCTTATTTCCCATATAACCTTCAGCATTTCTCCTTTCCTATGAATGCCCTCTGTACTTCTGACTATATAGAATAACTAGCCATGGACATCAGAAAAGATTTTAGTGAACATTGTCTCCATAATCTAAAACAGAAAAGAAGTATAACTCTAAAACCAGAAATGAGTGCCTAGTGATAAGACACGTCGTCTGGAACAAAAGGAAAGTTAATACCTCTGTTCAAAATACATGCAGAATTATGAGAGATCCTTGGAGAGTTGCCTCCCAGCAGTAAGAAAATGATTATATGAATGACAAAGGCTGTAAATATACTCAGTAGTATCGAGAAGGAGAGAAATCATAAGTTAGACAAACATACTATTAAAAGATATGGACTAAGAAAACTTTACTTAAAAAAGTATACAATGCATAGTACACAGCAGAAAGGAAGAAGGAACACCTACCCTTTATGACATGGATGGAACTGGAGAGTAATATGTTAAGTGAAATAAGCCAGGAGGTGAAAGACAACTACCATATGAGCTCACCTATTAGTAGAACATAAAACAGACAAGCAAGCAAATAGAACCAGAGACATGGAAATAAAGAACAAACTACAGTGGACAGAGGGGTGGGGGAAGGGGATTGTGGGGAAGAAGAGGAAGAGTCAATCAAGGAACATGTATAAAGTACACATGGACAAAGACAACTTGGGTGGAGGGAGGATTGAATATGGAAGATGAGGAGTGGGTAGGGCAGGGGAGAGTAATGGGGGAAAATGGGTAAAACTACAGTTGAACAACAATAAAAAATAATAGAAAATTGCAGACTCAAAGGAGGACCCAAAGTTACAACAATCTCAGGAAAAATTGATAATAATTACTAAATGGCAAACTAAGTTAAGATTATTTGCTGGTCCATTAAGCAAGAAAAGCAAGTTGTCTTCAGGAAAAAAAGTCAGACTAGCATCTGCCTACATATAGAAACATCATAAAGCCAGGAGATACTGGAGCAATGCCCACAAAGATTTGAATAATAAAGATATCTAAATATTTATATCCTGCAATTAAAGTATATACATGTGTAATGGCAACAGACTCATTCTCAAATGCATATAATACTTAGTTCTTTATTTCTTATTAATTAATTTTTATTGTATCTTTTTCATTACCACTTAGTTCCTTTATATTCCTCTTCCCCCACAATCATCACACTATTGTCCATGTCAATGAGTCCTTTTTCCTTTTTGCTCAATCTCTCCACAACGTACTGTCCTCTGTTAGCTGTCATCCTACTCTCTATTTATGAGTCTGTCTCTATTTTGCTTGTTAGTTCACTTTGTTCATTAGATTACACATATAAGTGAAATTGTATGACATTTGTCTTTCTCTGACTGTCTTGTTTAACTTAGTATAGTGTTCTCCAGCTCCATCAATCCTGTCATGTATGATGGACACTTATGCTGCTTCCATATATGGGTGATTGTAAATAATGCTGCAATAAACATATGGGTATGCATGTAGATTCAAATTAATGTTTTAGGTTCCTTCAGATATATTGCCAGAAGTGGGATCGCTGAGTCAAATGGAAGATCCATTTTTAATTTTTTGAGGTATCCCCATACCACTTTCCACAGTGGGCTATACCAATCTGCAATCCTTCCAACAGTGCAAAAGTTTCCCCTTTTCTTTGCATCCTGGCCAGCACTTGTTTTCTGTTGACTTACTGATGATAAACCATTCTGACAGTTGTGGGAAGGTGTCTCATTGTGATTTTAATGTGCATTTCTATGATAATTAGTGATGTTGAGCATCTTTTCATATCTCTTTGCCGTCTGCATGTCCTCTTTGGAGAAGTTTCTACTCAGGTCCTTTGAACATTTTTTTAATTGGGTTGTCTGTTTTTTTTGGTGTTGTGCTTTGTAAGTACTTTATAAATTTTGGTATTAACCCATTATGAGATATATAAGTGAATATTAAGAAAATCTTACCATTTGCAACAGTATGGATGGACCTGGAGAACATTACACTAAGTTTAATAAGCCAATCACAGAAAGACAATACCATATGATTTCACTCATATGTGGAATCTAATAAACAAAATGAACTAACATGGAAAACAGAGACACAGTCATAGATGGATAGCAGGATGACAGCTTGTGGGGTAGATGTTGGAGAAGGAGTGATTGAGCAAAGGAAAAAAGGACTCATGAACAAGTGGGACTAAAGAAAATGTAAAATACAATAAAGATGAAATAAATACAAAAAGTAAAGATGTAGGTTTATTTCTGGGCTCTCTATTATGTTTCATTGATCTCTGTGTGTGTTTTTATGCCAGTGCCTTGCTTTGTCAATTACTATGGCTTTATATATAGATTAATATTAGGGAGAGTGATTCCTCAACTTTCTTCTTTCTCAGGATTTGCTGTTGCTATCAGGGCCTTTTATGGTTCCATATAATTTTTGAAATATTTGTTCTAGTTCTGTGAACTACATCATTGAAATCTTGATAGGAATTGCATTTAATCTATAGATTGTTTGGGGTAGCATGGACATTTAATGATGTTAATTATTCCTATCCATGAACATGGTATATGGACTTCCATTTATTGGTGATTATACAATTTCTTCAGTGTAACATAATTTTCTGAGCACAGACAGGTTTATTCCTAGGCATTTTATTCTTTTTGAAGCAATTGTAAATGAGATTATTTATTTTTCCATTCCATTAGTTCATTTTTGACATATAAAAATGTGACTGATTCTGGCTATTAATTTTTTACCCTACTATATTGCTGAATTCATTTATTATTTCTAGTAGTTTCTTGGTTTAGAATCTTGGTAGGTTCTCTATGTACAATATCTTGTCACCTGCAAATAAAGAAGTTTTACTTCTCCTTTCCAATTTGGGATGCTTTTATTTCTTCTTCTTTTCTAATTGCTATGGCTAGGATTTCCAGTACTATTTGAATAACAGAGGTGAAGCAGGTATCCCTGTCTCATTCCCGATCTTAAGGGAAGCCTTGTAGTTTTTGCCCATTAAGTAAGCAGCTGGCAGTGTGTTTGTCATATGTGGCTTTTATTATGTTTAGGTAAGTTCCCTCTTTTCTCACTTTGCTGAGAGCTTTTATCATAAATATTGCTGTATTTCATCAGATAATTTTCTGCACCTGTTTGATATGATCATGTGGCTTTATCCTTCATTTTATTTATATGATGAATCAAATTTACTGATTGCAAATGTTGTAACACTTTGCATTCTTGGAATAAACACCACTTGATCATGTTGTATGATCTTTTTGACACATTGCAGAATTCAGTTTGCTAATATTTTGTTGAGGATTTTAGTATCTGTTTATCAGTGATATTGGACTATAATCTTGTTTTTAGTGTAGGGTCTTTATCTGGTTTTTGAATTAGGGATAGTGCTAGCCTTGTAAATGATCTTGGAGTCATCCTCCTCCTTTTGAATTTTTGAAATAATTTGAGAAGCAAAGTGTTAGTTCTTGGAATGTTTGTTTAAAATTCACCTGTGAAGCCATCTGGTCCAGAGTTTTTGTTTTTTTGGGGGAACTTTTTGATTACTGCTTCAGTTTCACTAGGTATAATCTGTCTCTTCAGATTCTCTGATTCTTCCTTATTTACTTTTTGAAGATTGTATTTTTATAGGAATTTATTAATTTTATCTAGTTTGTCCAGTTTGTTGGCATATAGTTGTTCATAGTATTTCTTAAAATCCTTTGTATTTCTCTGGTGTCAGTTATTCTCCTCTTTCATTTCTGATTTTATTTACTGAGTGTTCTCTCTTTTTTTATTGATGAATCTGGTTAAAGGTTTGTCAATCTTGTTTATCTTTTCAAATTAGCAGCTCTTGGATTCATCTATCTTTTGTATCATTTTAAGACTATTTCATTATTTCTGCTCTATTCTTTCTTATTTCCTTCCTTTTACTAATTTGGACTTTGTTTTTTCTTTTCTTTTTTAAGTTCCTTTAAGGGTTAAAGTTGGTTGTTTAATTTCTGTCTGTATCTCTTCCTCTCTCTCTTTTTAAGGGGTATAGGCTTGTAATGCCATGAATTTCCCTCTTATGATTGCTTTCTCTGTGTCCCATGGGTTTTTGATGTGTTCTCATTTTTATTTGTTTCAAGGTAAGTTTTGATTTCTACCTTGATCTTGCTGTTGACTCATTCATTGTTTAATAACATGCTTTTAGGTGGTGATTGATTTATAATTCCATAGCACAGTGTTCAGAGAAGATGCTTGATATGATTTCAATCTTAAATTTATCAAGACTTGTTTTGTGTCTTAAGATGTGGTCTATCCCAGAAAACATTCCATGTGAAAAATATTTATATTCTGGTGATTTGGGGTGAAATGCTCTGAAGAAAGCATTTAAATTCATTTGATCTAGTGTCTCCTTTAAGGCTGTTATCTCCTTGTTTAATTTCTTTCTGGAATATCTATTAATTGAAGTCAAAGGGGTCTTAAAGTCCCTGACTATGATTGTATTTCAGTTGATTTCTTCCTTTATATCCATCAAGATTTGCTTCACATATTTAGGTGCTCCTCTGTTGGGTACATAAATGTTTGCAAGGGTTCTATGCTCTTGTTAGATTGTTCCCTTTATCATTATGTAATGTCTTTTTTTTTTGTCTCCTACTATAGTCTGTGTTTTAAAGTCTATTACATTGAATATAAGTATTGCTACCCCCAGCTTTTTTTCCTTTCCATTTTCGTGAAATATCTTTTTCCATCCCTTTCTTTTTAGTCTGTGTGTATCTTTTCATCTGAGGTGGGTCTCTTGGAGACAGCATGTAAATATGGGTCTTCTTTTCTTACTCATGGACCATTTGATTGGAGTATTTAAGCAATTCAAATTTAAGGTGATTATTGATAGATACATATTTAGTCCCATTTTGTTGTTAGATTATTTTCTTCTGTTGGTTTTTTTCCTTTCTCTTTTTATTCTTTTTATTTTTTTTAAAGCTCTTTAACATTTGTTGCAGTACTGGTTTGGTGTTAACAAACTCCTTTATCTTTTTTTTGGGGGGGGGTCTGGGGATCTCCTTTTTTCTCCTTTGATTTTAAATGATAAAATCATTTAAAATCAGCCTTAGTTGTAGGTCCTTGTTTTTTATCATCTTGCAAATTTCATGATACTCCCTTCTGGCCTAAAATGTTTCTGTTGAGAAACCAGATGACAGTCTAATTGATGCTCCCTTATAGGTAACTACCTATTTTTCTCTTGTAACATTTAGGTTCCTCTCTTTGTTCAGGCCTTGCCATTTTAATTATGATGTGTCTTGGTGTAGGCCTTTTTGGGTCCAACTTGTTTGGTACTCTCTGAGCTTCCTGGACTTGTATATGTTTTTCCTTAACCAGACTAGGTAAGTTTTTGATTATTATTTCTTTTTTTAATATATGTTATTGATTATGCTATTACAGTTGTCCCGTTTTCCCCCTTTCACTCCCCTCCACCTTGTGGGTCCACCCTCTCTCACCCATATCCCCCCCTTTAGTCATGTCCATGTGTCATACTTATAAGCTCTTTAGCTTCTACATTTCCCATACTTTTCTTACCCTCCCCTATCTATTTGCAGCCTACAATCTACGCTACTTATTTAAATATTTTTTAATTCTTTGCTCACCCTCTTTTCCTTCTTAGATTGCCATGATGCAGATGTTGTTACACTTTATGTTGTCCCAAAGGTTTCTTAAGCTCTCCTAATTTTTTAAAATTGTGTTTTGTTTTTGCTGTTCTGCTTGGACATTTTTTCTACATTGTCTTCCAAATTGCTGATTCAGTCCTCTGCTTCATCTAACCTAATGTTTATCTCTTCCAGTGTATTGTTTATTTCAGATATAGCATTCTTTATTTTTGACTGGTCCTTTTTTATGGTTTCTATGTCTTTTTTCATGCTGTTTATTTTCTTACAATCATTACTGTAAACTCTATATCTGATAAATTGCTTGTGCCATTTCATCTGGCTTTTCTTCTGGGGGCATTTCTTGTTCTTTCATTTGGGGCCTGTCTTCTGATTTTGGCTGCCCATTTGTGTTTGTCTATGTATTAGATCTTCAAGATTCTGGTGCTGGCCTAATTCAAACCCTGACTGTGACTTGCCTTGGACAATATGTAAGGGGCTATCAGCTATCCACTGTATGTGGCTCCCTCTGCTGGTCCTGGGTATTGCAGAAGGAACAAGGCTATACACCAAGGCCAGCTTTTATCATCACCAGGCCCAGAGGAGGGTCAGCTGAAGTCTCAGAGCTCCCAGCTATCCACCTCTGCCTGCAGGCTTTCTGTAGGATTAATCAGCGTCTTCCAGCTGTGCTCCTCAGCAGTGGGGCTTAAACACCACAGGGTGTAGTGCAGTAATTCCTGTGGGTGGGGCTATTGCTTCCCTCAGGCTGATGCCAGTTGGAGAGGAGCACTCTCTCTGAGAAAGATGGCCTCTGTAGTATGGAGGATGACTCAGCACATGGATCCTGGTCGCTGTTCCTGTGTTGTCTTCCCAGAGCCACCAGCCCCAGATTCTCCTCACATGTCTCTAGTCTATCTGTCCTGCCTGTGCCAGAACTCAGGGTAAGTGGCTTGCATCAAGAGGAGTAGTAGGAAGAAAATGGAAATAATTGTACTTGAATAGTTATTTAAAAAGGATAAAGACAATATTATTGATATGATTATCTTTTAATTAGCATGATTCTTAAAATACTAAAAAACGTATGCCATGATCCCTAAGAAACATACATTCCCTTTTTTGTGTCCTATATATTGGATGGCTTGGAGTGCCTCTGGATTTACACAGAGAGCAGAGCTTTCCACGTCTGTGTGTGGCCCATGAAATAGATCTCTCTCTTCTTCCCATGGAGCCACCTTGTTATTACTTACTGACTTATCACCCTACCTCTGAACTACACCAGGACCTCCAAGATGCTCTTCCTGATTTTGCTCAATCATTCACATCTGCTTTTATAAGCTGTCCTGTCTGCCTTACCTCTTCCTTCCCAATATTGCTGGTTAATATCCTTGGATCTCTGTGTAATATTGTTTCTTCAGGGACACTTTCTTTGGTTCCTGTGATAAAGCCAGCTCTCACTATTAAACATGTGCTTGTTCCAGGCACCTCTGTTTCTTTACACTTCTCAGAGTTGCAGTTTTACATTTCCTGATATTATTTGTTGATGTCACAGGCTGACTTAGAGTTCACTCAAGTTAGGAACTGTGTATTGTACTTAACCTCTGCTTTATCTGCACTGATTCATCTATATGTTCACAGATAGTCATTGATTTAAACACAAGAGTTAAATATCAGATGAACCACATTAGAATATGTCATGCACCCAGCCTGGATACATTTCTGTTTTGCAGATTATCTTCTTTTCTTTTGGCATTATTAAAAGCTATCTGTCTCTTCAATAAACTTATGAGTCAGGATTCAGGCAAATTAGAACTACATAGAAATTTGGAAAATAGGCAGCCACAAAACTAATGTATACATTCATGTGATGCCCTAATGAACACTGTGATGTTAGAAACGAGCTCCTTGGCTCTCCAGGGGGCCTGCACAACAGTGCATGCTGAATACCAGGAAGAAGTCAGTGGGTCAGCATGAAGCACATGGCCTAATTCACCCACAAAGCACTGAGATCATGGTTCATTCTTATTGTTTTACACATTTAATGCTATATAATGCTATACTACTTTAATGCTAATCACATCATGTGGTGCATAGATCAGCTCACTTAAAATTCTACTAATTACTTGTCATTCATTTACAGACCACTGATAATAGTATGCTAGTTTTAAAGAAATGAAAATATTCTCTAGACCCCTAGGTGTTGACTTTGAAAATATTGTCTCCCAATACAATTCTTTATTCAAATATCACAGTTAGCTAGAAAAATCTCTGAGTGGCAGCAAAATCTGCCCATCTTTTCATTTTACTCATCTGAATTCCATCCACCTTTCCCCACCAAAGGCAAAGTGCTCTTGCAGATATTATATAATGTGTTCTAGAATAGCTGTCTGGTGGAAATTGACTTTGGAGAAATGCTTAGATTTATTTCCCTCCAAACTCAATATTTTAATAGTATCACATTGTCAGGTAGCTTTAGCATCATGGAACATTTAGGAAGCATCTTTAACTTAGTCGATGTTGGCTTATGTCAAAAAAGTGTCTATGGGCCTTGCCACAGAAAACATCTGTGGTAAGGAACTCTGTAGGAACATTGAAGTTTCTGGATTCTTGTGTGCATTTCTGTTTCCAATATTTCAACAGTTTTCTTTCCAATTAACTACAAATGTCTGGTTATTGGTGAGAAGATGAATGATGAGCTTTCTATATATCTCCTTTTCTAAAGAAAAGAGAGTACTTGAAACACCATGCACTATTTTGACTATAAGCTATAAAGGTTTAAGGAAGTGATAAAGACTAAAAAGGTTTTGTACTGTTGGTAGGAATACAGGCTGGTGAAATCACTGTAGAAAGCAGTATGGAAATACCTCAAAAATTAAACATGAATTTGCTGTTTGATCCAGTGATACCACATCATGGAATATGAAGTCTTTCCAGAAAGTTTCCAGCCATGTAATGATAAATAGAGACATTTATTGAAGAAGATGCAAGATACAAGAAATCTTGTATGTAGGACGACGCCTCAGTCCCCTTCAAAGTAGGCACCTTGGTACTGACCTCACACAGTTCTCCCAATCACCATCAGCTTCCCGATTGTATTTTCCTGAATCTCATTGATGACCTGAAATCTCTTCCCTTTCAAAAGTGATTTTAGTTTTGGGAAAAGCCAGAAGTTTCAGGGCACCAAATATGGGCTGTGGGGTGACTGAATCACCTGTATGATATGATGTCTCACCAAAAAACTCTGTGTGAGATTCAATTGTTGACCAGGTGTGTTGTTGTGATGAAGCTGTCTATTACCAGTTGCCCATAGCTGCAGAATTCTGAATAATCCATAGTTTCTGTGGAGGAATGTTCAAGCTTAATGCAAAATTTGATGCAGATTCTTTGCTCTGCTCAGTTATTTTGAAGGTATGGACCACACAGTACATGTGCTCACTTAATAGTGTCTACTCCCACTGACTAGTACAGTGAAGTCATCATTATTCATGTGCACATTCTGGTCCACCTTCCTTGGTTGTCATGTTACATCAATGTCATGTGAACTATTCTGATTATATTAACAATGGCTGCACTTTTTCCAGACAAATCCTTATTATATATCCAAAGCAATCCAAAAAACTAACTCAAAGAACATAAGCACCCCTTGGTTCATTGCAGCATTATTTACAATCACCAAGATAAGGAAGAAGCTCAAGTGTCCATCAGTAGACGAGTGGATAAACCAACTGCGGGACCTTTACATGATAGAATACTACTCAGCTGTAAAAAAAGAAGAAAATTTTACCCTTTTTGACCGTGTAGATGGACCTGAAGAACATTATACTCAGTGAAATAAGCCAGTCAGAGAAAGACAAATACCATATGATCTCACTCATATGTGGAAATTAATGAACAAACTTAATTAACAAGAAAAATAAAGACAGACTCAGAGAGCAGGATGGTATCTAACTTGGGGAGTGTAGGGGGTGCAGAGATTGAGCAAAAAGGACATGGATAACAGTGTGGTGATTGCAGGGAGGAGAAGGCTATAAGGGGAATAAATGGTAATGGAAAAATACAATTAAAAAAGACTAAAAAGGAATGAATTATGTCCACTAGAATTCACTTTAAAACTTTGTATAATAAAAAGACTTTAAAATATTAACTGCAAGAGCAGTGAAGGCAATATATAACTATACGTTTTGGGCTTACTACTTACCAAGAATACTGCTAGACATTATATGAAAATGTTTATATAATAACCTTCATAATTTGAACACACATTAGTTAGAATGTGCTAAAAAGTTTGTTTTCATTTTAAAATATAGATGTTAAAGAGCACTTGATATATATTAACAAGAATGTCATATTGTTTCACACTCCAATAATATAAAAGGTTGCAGTGTGTTTTTTTGTATTCACAAACTTATCCCAAGAATTCCAGCATATCTGAAAAACAGTACCTCTCATATATTTTAAATGTATTAGTAAATTTAGTCAGTAGACTATGATTTAATGTTTCTTGATTACTAATCAGGAATAATGATACATTAACTTAATTTAGAACCAGGTGTTGTAATTAATAATATGCATAAGCTAGTCTCAAGTACACAGAACTGACTCAGACTGTTAAGATGATCTCTGTGCATATCAGGATGCACATACATTGTGGGGACTATGATGAGCTATGGGTGTGTTACAGAACAACAGGTGTCCAAGGGGAGGCTGAAGGCAATATAGTATTACCGAAAGGAATGCCCCAGGTTCATTATGTCCACCACCAGAAGAAAGAAGTCTCTCAATGCCAGAGATTCATGAAAAGGAAAGGAAATGTTTATTTAAAGCTATACAAACTTAAAGTAGTGACCTAATGTCTTCATCAAAACCCCAAAGTCCTTTAAAACACCCACAAACACACATAGTCCTTCCTTCCCCTCTTTGCCCAGTCTGGGTACTGTATCTCAGGAAAAGAAATAGAAGTCCATGGCTCAGGCTTCCCCCAGTTCTTCCCAGTAATCTGTCTCAGCTGGTAGGCCTCCCTTGGTTCCTGGCACCATCAGCTGTGTCGCTGGGATCTCTGCTAAAGCCGGGTGGTGGTTCCCTCTTCTAAAGCTGTGGGGGTTGCCACTCTGACAAAGCCGAGTGGTGGTTCTCTGCTAAAGTGGCATGGTGATTCTCCCTCCCAAAAGCTACAGGAGTCCCCATTTTGTTAGAGACCAAATGGTTTTCCCTGCAATGGCTGCTGCTTCTGGGTTTAAATCCCCGTACCGATCTTCCTCTGCAGCCCCATTTCTGACTCCTCCCACAATCAGCTACACTTGCCAGCACTCTCATATCCTTCCAGCTTTACTGGGCTGCCATTGTGAGTCTGGGCAGGTGTGGCCCCATGTCATGGAGACAATCTTCTCCAAGCTCTCACTCAGGTGCTGTAACTAGGGGGAGCTGCCCCCAGTTACGTTGGTGGGGAAGTAACTTCAGTCCCCCTGGCTCAGAGCACAGCCACAGCTATTTAACATATCTATGCAACCAGTTAAAGGTTATAGATATGTTAAATGACCATACCAGAGGTTAGCTGCAAAGCTGTTGCTATGCAAAACAGCTCTCCATGGCCCTGCTCCATTTGTCCCATCCCCCAACCCACACTTGTGGGGGTGGGGGTGAGGACATCCTAATATTTTCTGGACACCTGGAGTTCTGGACCCTATTCCAAATCCCTATTTGGGGTCCCCCTCTTGGCTGCACCCTGTTACAGGTGCATTTCATGAGTTTTAGAAATATACTTTGTTATGGGTTGAATTGTTTCCCAATAAGACATGTTAAAGCAATAACTCCTGGTGCCTGTGAATATGAACTTGTTTGGAAATAGGGTGTTTGCAATCATTGTCTAGCTCATAGGACTGGTGTCCTATTAAGAGGAGAAGGCGTATGAGAGAGGTGGTAACAGGGTAGGGTCTGAATGAAGCCATGAACTTTGAGTCCCCCACTTGCAGAAACTCCCATTCTTACTGAAAACCTTTCCTGACCTGTGCACAATGGAAATTTTTGACCAATGCTAACATTTGTGGAATCAACCAATCTTATCCAGAGTGTAAACTTTGTTCCTTAATTAACATGGAGCCCATGGACTCTTTCCTATTTGTAGCATACACACTTTCATGACACTTTCTCCTAAGTGACCAGCTAAAAGGATTTATCTCTTCTGTGTGTGCTTTCACCCTTGTCTGGAAAGTAAAGACCAGAGTATGTTTTCTTGGTTAGAGCAGTCTCCATTACCTGTGCTTTATCAGCTCAAGGGGAATGGTTCCAAGGATACATATATCTGTACCTGCTGTTTAATTTTCAGGCTACTTGCCATAACGGCAATAAAACAGACTTTTTAGAAGTACAGACCTATGTTTGAACCCCAGAATTACTCAGGCAAGCTATTTACCCCACTAATTTTCTATCTTTTCTTCTTCAGAATTGTACAAATACCACCACATCAGATTGTTTTCAGGATTATGTAGAATAATCCACTATAAGAGACTATTCTGTGTGTTGTGGGCCTCAGCTCCCACTAGGAGATGCACAGAACCCACACCCACGGATAGGTTCTCCCGTGGGGAATCAAGCCTGCAACGTGCCTAGACTTGCTATTAGACTTGCTTTTGCTAAGTCTCCTTCACCCTGAATGAGACAGCAAGTGCTTACTTAACTTCCTAAAATCCATGCTAAAACTCCCCAGTATGGAGTGTAAACAGTTCAACCACTTTTTCCCTTTGCATTTACAAATATTCTTCTTCTGTGATGTGATTAGTGGCATCCTCTCCTTTGTTTTCTGTAAAAGGTAACCATCTAATGGAACCTGTGCATAGTAAATGAAGACCATCATGTAATGTGCCCAGAGAAAGAAATAAAGGCTTGTCATGGCAAGGGTGTAGGCTTTTTCTCCTCTTGAGAAAAAAGCCATGTCATCCCTTTTCCTCCACAGGACTCGGTAGTCTGTGTGAATTTTCTCGTATCTCATCCACAATGTATCTCATCCACGAGCCAGGGTCCACATCAATCCACATAAATATTTGATGATCAATAAATTGTGGTCTCTTCTGCTCTAAAATATAGCAGCATGTAGTGGAGACCTCCCTCCAGCCCTTGACAAAGAATAGATTTTTTCCCCTCACACAGGTGAGATGGTAATTTGAAAAACCACTATAAGTAACATCTCAGAGAAAATATGCAAGTGCATGTAGTAAACCCACCTCTACCTTAGAATTGAATGTGTTGTATTTTAGAAGTGTTGTATTTTAGAAGGGCTGTCTTGTAAGGACAGTGAGCCCTTATTCAGTTGAAGGGTCTAAGATGACAAACTTGAAAGGAGGGTGAGTGTCTCTTATTAGACTGAAAAATATTAGTCTGGAAAACCAAGGTGAATTAATATACAACAACCTCAAACCTGGGGATCTCTGTGACCAACAGCAGCCCCCAAGTGGCTATTCTGTTTCTTGTCATGGATTCACATCCAACAGCTGAGGAAGGTGAGAACAGAGTAAATTATACACCAGTGCAGGAATTAGGACTGTTCATCTTCTACCAACATTCCTGGTGGTATTCCCACTTATTAGTAAATTACTGAAAATTGCATAGTTTGTTGGTCTAAATTTGTAACCCAAAGCATATAATGGGGACCCCCCAAAACAGAATTATAATCTATAGGGCTGGCTCCTTGTAATACAGGTTTTCCCCTCTAGGTGACTGTCCTGGAACCCATCTATATTGGATGGCATTTTTGTGTGAGGGTGTGCACTCTGCTTCAGTGAATTTTTTTGAAGACTCTTTCAATGCATTGGTCGATTTCATGGTGGGTGATTTTTGAGCACATCTTCCCACACTGCACTGAGTGTTCAGCAGTTTTTAACCGAAACTGGCATGACCCCTATGTCCCACCCCCTCTATTCACCTGATCTTACCCTGAGAAACTGTTTTTGTTTGTTTGTTTGTTTGTTTCCCTGGATGAAAAAGTCCTCAAAGAGAAAAGTTTGCCAATGTGAAAGAGGAGAAAAAAATGGCAGAAACACTAAAAGCCATCAAAACCAATGAGTTCAAAACTGTTTTGAGCAGTGGAAAAAACTTTTTGATATGTGTATTGCATTATATGGAGAATACTTTGAAGGTAGCTGAAGTTTAAACATGTTTAAGAATAAATAATCAAACAAAATATACCAGAGACATTGAAATTAAGACCAAGCTGACAGTAACAAGAAAGTAGGTAGGAGGGGATAATGGAGGGGATGAGAGAAGGGTTGTCAGGAACATGTATAAAGGACATTAGGACAAAGAGGGGGAGGGGTGGATGGACAAGATGGAGGGAGTGGTGGGTGGAAAATGGAGACAACTGTACTTGAATACCAATAAAAAAAGAAAATAAAAAATTTACAGTCCTTTTTTTAAAAAGAATAAATATATGATTGGCCCATGGATCCTAGAATATACATAAGCTTACCCACCCAAGAATCAGCACCTGAAAGGGCACAATCCACTTGTGGGAACTCAAAGAGGGTGAGAGGAAAGCAAGCAGCATTGTTCCTTCTCTAACTCCTCCCGCACATGGAGTGCAACAATGCAGTGAAGTGGGTTGCTCAACCTTAGTGATACATAAGTCTCCACTTCTTACAATGTCACAGCTGTAACAGAACAAAGAAATATGGCCCAAATGAAAGAAGACATCAAAACTCCAGAAAAGAGCTAAATGATGAGAAGATAGCCAACCTATCTGATGCAGAGCTCAAAACACTGATAATCAGGATGCTCACAGAAATGACTGAGTATGGTCACAAAACAGATGAAGAACTGAAGTCTATATAGAGTGAAATAAAGGAAAATGTACAGGGAAACAACCAAATGAAGGGAAGGAAACTGGGACTCAAATCAATGCTTTGGAACAAAACGAAGGAATCTTTGCTAGATTACTCTATGCAGCAAAGCTATCATTTAGACTGGAAGGGTGAATAAAGTGCTTCTCAGTTAAGGTCAAGTTAAAGGAATTCATCATCACCAAGCCATTACTATATGAAATGCTAAAGGTACTTATTTAAGAAAAGAAGACAAAAAATATGAACAGTAAAATGACAACAAACTCATAGATATCAACTACTGAGCATAAAAACAAAAACAAAAGCAAACTAAGCAAACATCTAGAACATTAAAAAATCACAGAAATAGAGATCACATGGAGGGTTATCAGTGGGAGGGGAGAGGGAAGAATGGGGGAAAAAGGTACAGGGAATAAGAAGCATATTTGGTTGCTAATTCTATGCAGCAGAAAGAAAGAAGGCACTTCTACCCTTTGCAACAGCATGGATGGAACTGGAGAGAATTATGCTAAATGACATAAGCCAGGCAATGAGGGACAAATACCATATGATCTTACTTTAACTGGAACCTAATCAACAAAAGAAAAAAGCAGGTAAAATATAACAGAAGACCTTGACATTAAGAACAATCTGACAATAACCAGAGGGGAGAGAGGAGGAAATTTCAGGGGAAAAGGGTGAAGGGTTTGCAGGAACAATTATAAAGGACACATGGACAATAACAGGGGAGGGTGGAAACAGGGGAGGACTGGAGTGTTGGGCTGGGGTTGGGGGAAAAGGCAGAAAACTATACTTGAACAACAATTAAAAAAAGAAGCACAATTGATAGGTACAAAATAGGCAGGGGGAGTTTAAGAATATTATAGGAAGTAGAGAAGCCAAAGAAATCAGATATGTGACCCATGGACATGAACTAAGGAGGGGGAAATGCTGGAGAGAGAGGGCCTTGCAGGGGAAAAGGGGATAAGGGGGAGAAAAAAAATGGGCCAACTGTAATATTCTAATTAATAAAATATACTTAAAAATAAGTATACAATGTTTTAATAAATAAATTCCAGGTTTTTTGGGCCCCCACTAGTAAACAAAACAGGCAGCTATGACATACATAAATAGACTGTTCAAACATGTGATTGGACTAATTACTGCCACAGTGTTTTAGGGTCTGAGTTATTTGGTAGCTTTGGCTCAATGTCAATACTTTTGTCAGTAAAATAACCAACCTATCCTGGAGCCATTAAAGAACTTTCCTAAGAAAAATTCCCCAACATGTATAATCAGGAAAAAATATTCAAAGTCAGCAGTGCTCCCCCATTTTTTGTTTTTTAGCAATCCAATTCTGGGTAAAACTTCAGAGGAAGTATCTGTTATAATGTTAGACACTTTCCAACAGATTGGAAAAAAATGCATTCCAACCTAAATTTTACATTTAATCACTGCCCTGTAAAGGGATGAGCTATTTTAACTTTTAATCTCAATGTTATTGTTTAAAAGAAAGACTTTTACATGCCATTTGGGTATTAGTGGGATAATATATCTAAATTTCTCAATGGGTAAAAATTTCTTTTGATGATACAACTTTCTACTGAATAGGGAGATCTACTTTTTTAAATTCTTTCTTTTAATTTCCTTTTTTATAATTTAAATTATTTTGTTTTCAATTACAGTTGTCCATATATTCTCCCCACCCCTCTGCCCATGCCCTTCAAACCCACCTCCCTCCCTTGATTCCACCCACCCACTTGGTTTTATCCATGTGTCCTTGATAGCAGTTCCTGAAACCTTCCCACTCTTTCCTCCCCACTCCCCTCTGGCTATTGTTAGATTGTTTTAAATTTCAATGTCTCTGGATATATTTTGTTTGCTTTTTTCTTTTGTTTATTATGTTCCAGTTAAAATTGAGATCATATGGTATTTGTCCCTCACCACCTGGCTTATTTCACTTAGCATAATGCTCTCCAGTTCCACCCATGCTGTTGCAAAGGGTATGAACACCTTCTTTCTCTCTGCTACATAGAATTCCACTGTGTAAGGTACCATAGTTTGTTGATCCACTTACTTGCTGATGGGCACTTAGGTTGCTTCCAGCACTTGGCTATTGTAAATTGTGCTGCTATGAACATTGGAATGCATAGGTTTTTCTGGATTGGTATTTCAGGATTCTTAGGGCATAATCCCAGCAGTTGAATTGCTGGGTCAAAAGGCAGTTCCATTTTAAGTTTTCTGAGGAAATTCCATACTGTTTCCACAATGACTGCACCAGTCTGCCTTCCCACCAACAGTGCATTAGGGTTCCCTTTTCTGCACAATCTCTCCAACACTTGTTTGTTGCTTTGTTTATGATGGCCATTTTGACTATTGTGAAGTGGCATCTCATTGTGGTTTTAATTTGCAACTCTCTGATGGCTAGTGATGCTGAGCATCTTTTCTTTTGTCTCTGTCCTCCTTGGAGAAGTGTCTGTTCAAGTCTTTTGTCCATTTTATAATTTTTTTTCTTCCTGGAGTGGAGTCAGGTGAGTTCTTTATATATTTTGGAGATCAAGCTCTTGTCCGATGTGTCATTGGCAAATATGTTTTCCCATATGGTTGGCTCTTTTTTCATTTTAATGCTGTTTTCTTTAGCCATGCAGAAGCTTTTTAATTTGATAAGGTCCCATTTGTTTATTCTTTCTTTCATGTCCCTTGCTTTAGGGGACATATCCATGAAGATGTTGCTGCATGGAATGTCTGAGATTTTCCTGCCAATGCTTCCCTCTAGGACTTTTATAGTGTTATGACTTATATTTAAGTTTTTTATCCACCTTGAATTTATTTTTGTGTATGGCGTAATTTGGTGATTAAGTTTCATTTTTTTTTTTGCTTGTAGCTCTCCAGCTCTCCCAACACCATTTGCTGAAGAGCCTATTTTTACTCCATTTTATGCTTCTTCCCCATTTGTTAAATATTAATTGACCATAGAGACTTGAGTTTATTTCTGGGCTCTCTGTTCTGTTCCATTGGTCTATGTGCTTGCTTTTATGCCAGTACCAGGCTGTTTTGATTACAGTGGCCTTGTAATACAGTTTGATATCAGGTATTGTGACCCCTCCTGCTTTGTGCTTCTTTCTCAAAAGTGCTGCCACTATTTGGGGTCATTTATGGCTCCATATAAATTTCTGAAGTGTTTATTCTATATCTGTGAAATATGTCATGGGTATTTTAATAGGGATTGCATTGAATCTATAAATCACTTTGGGTAGTATCACCATTTTGATGATGTTAATTCTTCTAATCCATGAGCATGGTACATGCTTCCATCTGTTTGTGTCTTCTTTAATTTCTTTCTTCAGTGTTATATAGTTTTCTGAGTACAGGCCTTTTGCCTCTTTCGTTAGGTTTATTCATAAGTATTTATTTTTCTTGTTGCTACATCAAATGGGATTTGTTTCCTATTTATGTTCTGATGTTTCAATAATGGTATACAAAAATGCATTTGATTTCTGAATATTGACTTTGTAACCAGCTGTTTTGCCAAATTCATTCATTAGGTTGAGTAGTTTTTTGGTGGTACCTATAGGATTTTCTATGTACACTATCAGGTCATCTGCAAACAGTAACATTTTTGTTTCTTCCTTTCCAATTTGGGTGCCTTTAAAAACCCTAGTGTAAGTGTGTTTTTTTTCTTGTCTGATTGCTATGGCTAGGACTTCCAGTACTATGTTGAATAAGAGTGGTGGAAGTGGGCACTCTTGTCTTGTTCCTGATCTTAGTAGGAAAGCTCTAAGTTTTTGTCCATTGAATATGATATTGGCTGCAGGTCTCTCATATATGGCTTTTATTATGTTGAAGAATGCTTCCTCTATTCCCACTTTACTAAGTGTTTTTAACATAAATGGGTGCTGTACTTTATCAAATGCTTTTTTCCACATTTATTGATATGATCATGTGATTTTTGTCTTTTGTTTTGTTTATGTGGTGTATTATGCTTATTGATTCACAAATATTGTAGCATCCTTGCATCTCTGGGATGAATCCCACTTGGCTATGGTGTATGATCTTTTTAACATATTGCTGGATGCAGTTTGCCAATATTTTGTTGAGGGTTTTAGCATCTATGTTCATCAGTGATATTGACCTGAATTTTTCTTTCTTTTTGTGTCTTTATCTGGTTTTGGGATTAGGATGATGCTGACTTTATAAAAAGAGTTTGGCAGTCTTCCACCTTCTTGAATTTTCAAAATAATCTGTGGAGGGCGGGGTTATCCCTCCCTTAAATGCTTGGTAAAATTCTTCTGTGAAACTGTCTGGTCCAGGGCTTTTGTGTGTTAGAAGCTTTTCAATTACTGTATCAATTTCATCAGGTGTTATTGGTCTGTTCAGGTTTTCTTCTTCTATTTTGTTGAGTTTTGGTAGATTATATTTTTCTAGAAATTTGTCCATTTCTCCTAGGTTTTCAAATTTCTTGACATACAGTTCTTCATAGTAATTTCTTACAATCCTTTGTATTTCTGTGGTGTCAGTTGTAATCTCTCCTCTTTCATTTATGATTGTGTTTATTTGGATCCTCTTTCTTTTTTTCTTGATGAACCTGCTTAAAGGCTTGATTTTGTTTATCTTTTCAGAGAACCAGCTCCTGGATTCACTGATCCTTAGAATTGTGCTTTTAGTCTCTATGTCATTTAATTCTGCTCTGATCTTGGTTATTTCCATCCTTCTACTTGTAGTGGGCTGTGTTTGTTGTTTTTCCTTGAGTTCTTGTGGGCATAGGGTTAAGCTGTTTGTTTGAAATGTTTCTATCTTTTTTAGGTAGGCCTGTATTACTATGAACATCCCTCTCAGGACTGGCTTCATAGTGTCTCATATTTTTTTGATTTTTGTGAGTTCATTTTTGTTTGTTTCCAGAAAATTTTTAATTTGTTCCCTAATCTCATCCTTGACCCATTCATTGTTTAATAGCATGCTATTCAATCTCCACAATTTTGAGTGTTTGGGGTTTTTACCTGAGGCTGGTTTCTAGTTTTAGTTCCTTGTGGTCAGAAAAATGCTTAATATGATTTAAATTTTCTTCAATTTGTTGAGGATTATTATGTGTTCTATTATGTGGTCTATCTTTGAAAATATTCCATGTGTATTTGAAAAGAATGTGTATTTAGCTTTTTTGGTTTGAAGGGCTCTACATATATCAGTTAAGTACATTTCACTATGGCATTATTCCATGCCACAATAGCTTTGTCGGTATTTTGTTTGGAAGATCTGTCCATTTTTGACAGAGAGGTTAAAATCCCCCACTATAATTGTGTTGCTGTCTATGTCTTTCTTGAAGTCCTCCAAAATTTTTCTTATGTATTTGGGTGCTCCTATGTTGGTTGCATATATGTATTTAGAATGTTTATGTCTTCTTGATGGATTCTTCCCCTGAGTATTATGAAGTGACCTTCTGGGTCTCTTAATGGTTCTTTTTTTTTAAGTCCATTTTGTCTGATATGAGTATCACTACCCTGGCTTTTTTTTTTTCTGTCCATTTGCTTTGAATATTTGTTTCCATCCCTCCATTTCACAGTGTGTAGGTCTTTTGTTCTGAGGTGGGTCTTCTATAGGCAGCATATCTGTGGGTCATGTTTTCTTATCCATTCTGCTATTCTCTGTCTTTTAATTGGGACATTTATTCCATTTACATTTAAGGTTATTATTGATAGGTGCTTATTCATTGTCTTTTTTTTTTTTTTTTGTAACCATGTTTCTCTCTCTTTCACTGTTTTTCTTCTGTTCTCAAGACAAAACCTTTAGCATCCCCTGCAGAGCTGGTTTGGAGGAGCTGTATTCTTTGAGGCTTCTTTTGTATGGGAAGCTCCTTTTTTGGCCTTCCATTTTAATTGAGAGCTTTGCTGGATAGAGTAGTCTTGGTTGCAGACCTCTGGTTGTCATTACTTGGAATATTTCTTGCCATTGTCTTCTGGCTTGGAGCATTTCCATTGAGAAGTCAGATGCAAACCTTATCAGGGCTCCCTTGTATGTTACTTCCTATTTCTTTCTTGTTGCCTTTAAGGTTCTACCTTTGTCTTGGAATTTTGCCATTTTAATTATGATGTATCTTGAAGTGGGCCTCTTTGGGGTCCTCTTGATTGGGACTCAATGTGGATTGTCTGACTTTTTCTCTCATCTGATTAGAGAAGTTTTCCATCATTACTTTTCCAAATAGGTTTTCTATCTCTTGCTCTTCTTCTCATTCTGGCAGCCCTATTATTTGGATATTATTACCTTTCATATTATGCTGCATTTCCTCTAACCCCTCTTCATTCATTCCGAACCTCATTTCTTTCTCTTGCTGTTTTTCAGTGTTTTTTTCTACCTTGTTGTTGGGAACCGCCCTGCCTGGTATCAGAAGCTGAAACCCCCGCCAAGACTAAGGTTGAGGGAGTGGCCTTGGACCATAAGCCAGCAAGGAGACAAAAGCTTATCTCCCTGGCAGGAGCGCTGCTTCTGCTGCTTCATTCATAACTGAACCCCAATGCTTGGTTGGTTAGCCAATGACAGGTAAGATTCCCCAAGGGAGGAATGATCTAAGATAGGCATGATCACATGGGAGACCCCCAAGAAAGGATTTGGGGGACTACAGCAAAAGGGGGTGATGGACCCTCGCTCCTCAGCTGTGATATAGCCTGAGTCCTCATCATCTGGGAGAAAATCTCCTTATTCCTTGGCTGCCTTACTTCCCTTGCTCCACCTAAGCCTGAAACAATGACAGGGTGGTGCAGCTCTGTGCTGAAAAGGGTGGTTTCCCTGGGTGATCAGGCCTAAGAAAGAATATGTAAGATCCTGTGAAACCTGCTTTGTTTAGAATGCTCTCAGTTGAATGGTAAGGGTCCAAGGAAGAAGTAAGTTTGTTCTTTAGAGTTTTACACCTCTTTGACCCTTACTCAAAATAGGCCCTCAGACTTCCTTGTTATCTATTGTTTGATCCTTACTTCCTAGCAATAAGTAATGAGCTTTTACCTGAATTCTTATTCAAATGAAAGCAATAAAAAGCCTCTCTGGAGGGGGAATGAGGCACGCTCCCCACATGAGAAGTGGCCATGGCACCCTCCAGGAGAGAGGGTGGCCAAGGCGCTCCTCACGTGAGGAGTGGCCCTCCTCTTCCTATTCCCCCACAGGACCTGGTTGTCTCTGTGTATGTTTTTATCATGTTTTGACAAACATCCGCAGCCGAGATTGATACTGCTGGCCGGTATCCTTTACACCTTGTCCTACAGCTCACTGTTCCAATCCTCTACTTCATCAATCCTTCTTTTGATTCCTTCTATTGTGTTCTTTAGTTCAGAAATTGTGTTCTTCATTTCCTCTGTGCCCTTGTTGCTAGTTTCTATTTCTTTTTTTATGTTTATATAGTTTTCAGTGAGTTTATTGTAGTTTTCTGTACTTTTTGGTAGTTCTCTGTGAGCTCATTGAGTTTCCTTAAAACCATTGCTTTGAAGTCGATATCCAATAGTTGAGTTGCCTGTATTTCATTTAGTATTCTTTCTGAGACTTCCTCCTTTCCTCTAATTTGAGGATTGTTTCTTTGTCTTCCTATTGTTTGTGAGACTCTCCTTTTTAACCTTTGCTTCTTAAATTTATCTATTCTAACTCCCTGGGTTTATTGGGTGAACTTCTATGGTAAAATACCTGTGAGATTCAGTGGTGCCTTCTTCTTGATCCCTGAGTTCATTGGTCTTGGGCTGTCATTTATGTTGGCTCTGTGTATGTCTTTGGGTTTTGATTGCTGTTGGGGCTTTCTTTGGTGGGTCCTTCCCACCAGCTCTTTGCCTGAGGCTCATTCTCTCCACCATGTCTTGTATTCTATTGTGCAGGTCTGGGAAGGTTGTGTTGAAGCTGGTTCTTCTATGCGTACAAGGTTTTGAGGATTCTCTCCTGCTCTTGTTCAGTTGTTTGGGTAATTTCTCCACTATTTAGCTGTATCTCCAGAAAGGTCCTGGATTGAGGTTAGTCTGGCTTCCACTTCCTCCTCTACCTTCTTCTGTTGTTATCTGTTGGTTGTTCTTTCTTGGTGGGTTTCCTCTTCCTGAACATATACTGGTGTTCACAGCTTACACCTAGTCTTTTTTGTGATCATTTGTAGGGGGAAGGCAAAATGGTGTAAGGCAGCAAGAGTGTACTCTATGATATTTCCAGTACCACCCCATAGAGAGGAGATAGGAGATCCTTTGGATATGAATAGTGTTAACCGTGATATTTCACCCAACTATCCACTTTTTAGAAAGGGTGGAAAGCAGATAAGACTCTTGTTGGGGAGTGAAGGATTGTGATTTGGATCTAGAAAGCAGTGACCTTGTGGAAAGTCAGATTATGAAGTAAAGTGAGAGTAAAGGATAGAAAATAGGTGTAGTGTATGAGAAGTTAGAGTTCACCACAACAGTAACAGAGTTCATGAAACTATCAAGTGGGCTAAGATCTGGAAGGGGTGTTGTGTAGTATTTACCATTGTATGGAACAGCTATTATTTACAATAATAATGGAGCAACAACCATATGACAGAATCCATGTGATTTTAATAACCAGAATTGAAAGTATAGGACTTAGACTAGTGTGCTAAAGGAACACAAGTGAAGTGAAAGATAGTAAAATAGCTATATACTATGAAAGAGAGAACCAAGGGAAACCAAACAGTGCATTTTAATCAGCCAAGTGAAGAAGACTAATCAGAAAGAAGAGGAATACAAAAATTGCCAATAAAATAAAAGATATAAGAATAATGAAAAATAATAATACAAATATGCAATAAATTGCAAGTTCTCTGTAGTAGCAAAGTGAAATTTGTCTCACTGTCCCACCTATTGGGATACCCCCTCCTTGGTTCCATCTCTGGTCTTTTCACAGTTCCACATTTTTTGTCTCACTTGTGGGAATTATATATATATAAAAAGAATGAAGGAAGAAGAGATAAAAAGGGAAAGAAAGGAAGGAGGAATAAAACAAGGAAGAAGGGAAGAGAGGAAGAAAGAGTTAAAAGATAAAAAATTAAAAAAAAAATATATAATTACTTTAAAAAAAAAAGCCTCCTGCTGGCTTCAAACTGGCCAAGCCAGTTTTGCTATTCTTCTGGGTACAGCTTCCTGAGGGGTGACTTAACTTTCCTCCCTTCCTAATGCACAGTCAGCCCCTAGCCCAGTTCCCCAGCAGCGTCTAGTCTGGGCGAGCACTTTCCTCTGGCTTTGGGGCATGGGCTTGTGGCCTTTCACAGAGCACATTTTCCTTGAGTTGCAGGCATGTGCCCTTGGCCTGGCAGGCTCCAGTCCCTGAGGTTCCAGGGAGCACTCTCCCTGGGGCTATGGGAGTGTGCACAGAGCCTTCCGAGACACCTGGGGAGCCATTGAGGCTGGGTGGGGAGGCTGGAGTGGCTGCTGCAGGAGAATTCTCTAAACAGCCACAAACTGTCTCTTTTTTCACTTTTTCTTTTTGAGAAATTCTTCCTGTTTAAGCCTGCCACTCCATACAGAGGCCTGACCTTTCACACAGCCCACCTCTCCAACCAGACCAGGGACTATCCAAGTCAGGGCCCATCATAGCCCAAGTCTCAACTCTCAACTTTTCCCAGTGGGTGTCCACATACTCTGTGGGGGCTCATAGCCACTGTGTGTTTTCCACTTAGTTCTTATTCCTCTCTCTGTGACTTCAAGCAACCAGGTCTCTCCTGGTGCTGGTCAAACCTTGTTTGGCAGGGAAGGGAGCTGTTGACCCAGCTCTCTCCCAAGAACTCTGTGGCAGACCCTGAGGGTGCTGGGCCTGGGGCTGAGGCAGCCCTGGTCCCTGCTGTGGTCCCAGGGACCTCATTGTCATGAAGCACTCTCCTTAACATCTGGTTTTTCAATGTCCTCTAAAATGTTTGGTCTCCAATCTTCATATATGCTTGGGTACTGTTAGCTGTTTGCTCTATTCCTTAGTAGATGGGCTAGGTATTTCACCTGTGTGCAGGGGAAAGTAGGCTCTGCTCCCACCTACCTCACTGCCCTCTTCCTCTGCTTTCAAGGAGGTCTACTTTTGACATGTAAGTAATTTTGATAATGTGCTTTTCCAAAAGACATCTTTACTATTCCTTTGAGAAAATCATTACAGAGGCTGGATACTTGTCATTAGAATGAATTTGAAAATTGGAAAATCACTTTACTTTGGGTTTTTGTTTCAGTGTAAACAAAACTTGATAGTGCAGCAGTGTTATAAAATTAGCAATTTAGGATTGGTTCATGTATGGAACTAAACCAATCTTTTTCTCTTAATCCATTTTATATCTGCATGTTCAAGAAATATCCCTAGGTAATGTTGGAAATTAGAGTACATACTTATTTAACCCTAGAAGAAATAAATGTTGCCTCATATTTGATCATGGATTTCCCAACATAGTATTAGTTTCATATAATTATACTTTAGCATTACATATACATCAAAATGCATTTTGATATTTATACATTGTAAAGTTAATATAAATTCTCAAAATAAAAAAAATTGTAAAGACATGTATCCTATTTTATTTGTTTTAAAACACACTACTGCATTTGTAGGACTAGTAGGGAAAGGAGGTAGAGAAGGAGAAAGAAATTTTAAAAAAGAATGATTGTGTTCCCATTTCTGATCTCTTTCTCCCCGCTAATGACATAGACTTTGTCATTGTCATGCTTTGTTTACAAACCTGGACTGTGATCTGAGGTTACAAATTCTATGGACTATTTTGAAATCTAATCTTGTTGCCTCTTCAGTGTTGATTATGACGGTTAGGAGCCAATCATTTTTTTGATAAGTCTTATCTAAAATTAATTTCCAGCAAAGGAAAGGAAAAAAAGACAACATACCATCATGTGGAAAGTATCTATCATCATATCTGTGTAAACCCTAATTGCAGGAGTTATGGCAATGTATTTTCACGATATTAAACTTTGATCAGCAGGAGGCATCAACATGGTTGGTGTTCAGTTTAAACGTCTAAAAAGCAGCACACATCTGATGACTTCTGAATGTCAGGAGTTCCAGAACTTGGGTTGGTTGATGGAACTCAGATACGGTGGTACCTGGAAGTTGTGGCTTCTGAGTTATCAGATGGCTAAGGACATTAGACCAATGTTGACATGAATGGAAAATATGGTGTATTTTAAATTTCTTCCTCTACACTCTTCTCTTACTTCATCTACTACTCTCCTTGTCTCTGAATTATGAGAAAATCACCTGCCTTGGGTAAAAATTCTATGCTTTAGAAGGATATTTAGGAAAACATGAATGTCTACTTCCCCATCCTGCTTCTCCTCATTCTACTCTTGGGATCTTCAAATTTGACATAATTCTATGCATTTCTTACATGTTGAAGATATTTTCCCTAGTTTATTCTTTGTCTTTTGACTTTGTTGTGACATAAAATTTTTGTTTGTTTGTAGTAAAACATATCATTTTTTTCCTTTTATCTTCTAGATTGGTACCATTCTTAGGCCTGCCTTCTACACTTTGATTATAAGATAATATGCCCATATTTCTTATGTTATTTATGGCTTTATTTTTGAATTTATATCTTTATTTTAGCCAGAATGTTATTTGATTGTTTTTCTTTTCTTTCTTTCTTTTTCTTTTGCTTTTGAAGACGTAAGGAAAGGCCATGGCTTATTATTTTTCCAATTGACTTGCCAGTTGTCCTAACCTCCTTTTTTTGCTTTTTAAATACAACATTCTATCCTTTAAGTTCAAATATAGGAGAACAAAGCTTTATATGTTCACTGCATCAGTTCTTCTACTTTTTGATTTATAACAAAAGTTTGCAGTATCTTAGTGGTATTAACAAATACAACCCCAAGGCAAATTGCTATAAAAGAAGTTATTTATAGCATATCCAATCTGCTTTTCATTTGAAGTAGAATGATTTTCTGATTTATTTAAAAGTGCAATAAAATGGTTGAGGATAGCTTTTGATGGAGAATTTGTTGAAATCTGAATTTTTATAAAGCCTTTAAATAACAGATTCTTGGTTATAGGAATGTCTTTTTGTCCATTTGGCAGATGAAGTCCAGCAGACAGTTTCAGAATTCAAGAATTTTAAACCAAGCATGACATTAAAGTTGCATAAGGAATATGTGTTTCATTAAAACTAGCTACACCGAGTCCAGAACTTTTTCCCACAGACCAAGTGATGAGGGCCAAGCAATACCTGTCCTGGACCTGCAAACAAGAGGGAAGAACTAACTAGTGCAATCACCTAGAACTATCTCATGCAATAAATATTCTTTTCTTGTCCCTGTTTTAAACCCTTTCCAACTCCCTTGCTTATAAACTTATGATGGAAATGATATTATGTCCTAAAATGATTGTCTCAGGGACCAGAAGGTGGATAATCTGTACCTCTGATGAATCTGGTCACAGATAAATAAGTAACTCAAAAATAAGTCACTACCCATTTCAGTTAACAAATTCAGCCCAAATTAAGGACTAGTAAGCTGGGAACTTCAAGTGGCACAAAGCTGTCAGTGTCATGGTGGCAAGCACATGTTCCGATGGCCAACCACTGGGTTCCCACTGGCTCTATTGCTTGATACCATGTGCTAGTTATCACTTATTGGCCACCATGTCTTACTTAGTGTCTTTGGTTCTTGGTCTCCTCATCTGTGAAAATAGTGTTCTGAGGTTAAATTAATATAGTCAAAGCATTAGCACTCAAAAAATTCTGGTTAAGACTCTCCTGTAGTTGGTGTGGGTCAGCTGGTTGGGGGTCACCCTGCAAAGTGAAATGTCACCAGTTCGATTTCTGGTCAGGGAACATACCTGGGTTGCGGGTTTTGTCCTTGGCTGGGTGTGTATGAGAGGCAACTGATGGACATTTCTCTCATGCACTAATGTTTGTTTTCCCCTCTTTCTTGTTCTCTTCCCTTCTGTCTAAAAATAAATAAAATCTTGTCCTATACAAAGGACATATCTTTCAGAATTCTTCACCGACATTGAGCAGTAAAACAGGGAGATTTGTTCAAACCCTTGTATAGAATTATGGGAGAGAGGCAAACTTACAAGTCTTGGTTCTAGGGAGTTATGAGGGAAAGTGCACATCATGATATAGTTAATAAAATTAGAGAATTTAGATAAATTTAGAGATGAAGGACCCACAGGGGCTAGAAACTGTCAGTGGGTGGGTCATGTCTCCCTGCAGGATTTCCTTATTGATGATGTCAGGCGGGCTCTTTTCTCTTACTTTCTCACTGCTGTTTTCTCTCCTCTCTAACTAGAGTGATGCTAGATGCCATTATTTGAGATTTTCTTAGATCCTGTGTGATACTTCTTATAATCCATGTAGAATCAGTGGTCATCAGTAAATATGTATTAACCATAACATAATCACATGGGGTGGTAAAATTTAACAGCTCATGATAATTTAGGAAACCACTGATTGTAAAAGAGTAATGAGTTTACAGAAGTTGCAGGCATTTTGTATGGTTTTCCTAGAGCAGGATAAAAAAGATCTTATGCTGTATTGGCAATTTTCTGTGATTTACTGCTTAAACTAGATGTATTTGTAAATAGCTTCTTTTTCAAAAGGCTGTGAGATAAATTGCCTTTTCTGGGTCATAATGCAGAATAACAAATCTCCCTGTCATATTTGAGATGTTTAACAATAGTTATTGTGCTGTAAATACTGGTGCCTAGCATTATTATTTTGTGAAATCTAAATTATATGAATTGGAATTTAAGGTGTATTTTATGTGGAAGATGAATTATACTGAAAATATGAGTATTCACCATATCACCACATGTGTATTTAATTAAAGTCCTTTTTGGAGGTTTCTTTCAAAATTTTAGCTAATATCTATTGGTATCTATAGTTACTGAAATCTGGGTTTGAGTTTGGTGTTAATGGAATAAGCAATTCATGTGAAAGTGGCCATAGATATTCATACAATACTTCTTCTGCCTAGACTTTTTATTTGTTTCCTTTTAAAAATTTTACTGTATTATTTCCTTCACCATTTAACCCTCTTATGCTCCACTCCCCATGTAATCACCATACTGTTGTCCATGCCCATGAGTCCTTTATCTTTTTTGCTCAATCCCTCTACCACCTAACCTCTCCCTGGCCAATAGCTATGTACTGCTCTCAATCTATGAGTCTGTCTCTATTTTGCTTGTTAGTTTGGTTTGTTTATTAGTTTCTACATATAAGCAAAATAATATAGTATTTCTCTTTCTCTAACTGGCTTATTTTACTTAGAATAATGTTATCCAGATCCATCCATACTGTTGCAAAGGGTAAAATTTTCTTCTTTTTTATGGCCAAGTAGTATTCCATAATGTAAATGTCCCATAGTTGTTTTATCCATTCATTTACTGGTAGACACTAGAACTGTTTCCATATCTTGACAATTGTAAATAATGCTGCAGTGAACATAGAAGTGTTTATGTTGTTTCAAATTAGTGTTTTAGTTTTCAAATTAGTGGGATTGCTGAGTCTACATGCAGTTCAATTTTTTAATTTTTTGAGGTATCTCCATATTGCTTTGCTTATGGAGATACCTCATAAGCATACCTCATTTGCTCATTTGCTTCCACTAATCTGCATTTCCACCAACAGTGCAAAATAGTTCTCCTTTTTCCACATTCTCAGTAGCATCTATCATTTTTTGATTTTTTGATGATAGCCATTCTGACTGGTGTTATGTAATATCTCATTTTGTTTTTAATTTGAATTTCCCTGATGATTACTGATGTTGAGCAACTTTTCATGTCTGTTGGCCATTTATATGTCCTCTTTGGCAAAGTGTCTATTCAGGTCATTTGCTGATTTTTTAAGTTGCATCATTTGCTTTTCTGGTATTGAATTTTGAAGTACTTCATAAATTTTGGATTATTAACCTCTTATCAGATGTATTGGAGAAATATGTTCTCCAGTTTTGTAGGCTGTCTTTTATTTTGTTGAATGTCTCTGCTGTGCCAAACCTTTTTACTTTTAGATAGTCACATTTGTTTATTTTTTTCTCTTGTTTGCCTTGCCTGGGGAGATATGTCTGATAAAATATTTCTATAAGCAATGTCCAAGATTTTACTGCCTTTGTTTTCTTCTAGGATTTTTTTTTATGGTTTCTGGACTAATATTTAAGTCTTAAGTCCATTTTGAATTTATTCTTGTGTGATGTGTGAGGAGGTAGTTTCATTTTTTTCTGAGCATATCTGTCCAATTTCCCCCAAACTGTTTATTGAAAAAATTATCTTTAGCCCATGTATATGCTTACTTCCTAGGTTGAATATTAATTGATGACAAAGGTGTGGGATTGTTTCTGGGCTCCCTATTGTGTTCCATATATATATATATATATATATATATATAGTATGTATAATCTGTTTTTATGTCAGTAGCTTGCTGTTTTCATTACTATGGCCTTATAGTACAGTTTGATGTTAGGTAGTGTGATTCCTCCAACTTTGTTCTTCTTTCTCGGGGTTGTTCTTGCTATGTCAGGCCTTTTGTGGTTCCATATAAAGTTCTGAAATATTTGTTCTAGTTCTGTGAAATAAGTCATTGGGATATTGATAGGAATTGTGTTGAACCTATGGATTGCTTTGGATAGCATGGGCATTTTAATGATGTTAATTGTGTTAATTGTGATGTTAATGATGTTCTTCCTATCCTTGAACATGGTATATTCTTCCACTTATTTGTATCTTCTATTTCTTTCTTCAGAGGCTTATAATTTTCTGAGTACAGCTCTTTTACGTCCTTGGTTAGATTTATTCCTAGGTATTTTATTATTTTTGAAGCAGTTGTGAATCAGCCTGTTTTCTTAATTTCCCTTTGTGTTAGTTTATTATTGGCATATGAAAATGCAGCTGGTTTCTGGTTATTAATTTTGTACCCTGCTACTTTGTTGAATTCATTTATCATATATAGTTGTTTACTGGTGGAATCTTTGGAGTTCTCTGTGTACAGTATCATGTCATCTGTAAATAAAGACAGTTTTACTTCTTCTTTTCCAACAGGATACTTTTTATTTCTTCTTTTCTAGTTACTATGGCTATGGCTTCCAGTACTATGTCAAATAAGAGAGTTGAAAGCAGACATCTCTGTATGTTCCTGACCTTAAGGGGAATGCATGTGGTTTTTGCCCATTGAGTATGATACTGACAGTGGGTTTGTCATATATGGCATTTTTTATGTTTATGTATATTTCCTCTATTCCCATTTTGTTGAAAATTTGGATTATAATTCAGTACAGGATTTCACCATATGACTTTTCTGGCTTTATTGATATGATCATGTAGTTTTTATCCTTCAATTTGTTTATGTTGTGAAAGACATTTGGTCATTTGTGAATGTTATACCAACCTTGCATTCCAGGAATGAAGCCCACTTAATTATGGTGTATGGTCTTTTTGATGTATTTCTGTATTTGGTTTGCTAATATTTTGTTGAGGATTTTAGTATCTATGTTTGTCAGGATTATTGGCCCTGTAATTTTCTCTCTCTTTTTTCTTAATTTACCAAACTATTTTATTTTATTTTTTAAAATTAATTATTTTATTCAATTACAGTTGTCTGCATTTCCCCCCATGTCTCCCCACACACACCAGCCAAACCAACCACCCTCCCTTCCTTCCACACCCACCTTGGTTTTGTCCATGTGTCCTTTATATTTGCTTCTGAAAACCCTTCCCCCCATTATCCCCTTGCATCTCCCCTCTGATTATTGTCAGATTGTTCTTAATTTCAATGTGTTTGGTTATATTTTGTCTGCCTTTTTATTTTGTTGATTAGGTTCCAGTTAAAGTGAGATCATATGGTATTTCTCCCTCACTGCCTGGCTTATTTCACTTAGCATAATGCTCTCCAGTTCTGTCCACGCCATTGCAAAGGGCAGGAGCTCCTTCATTCTTTCTCTGCAAAGAATTCCATTGTGTAAATGTACCATAGGTTTTTGATCCATTCATTTACTGATGGGCACCTAGGATGCTTCCAGCACTTGACTATTGTAAATTGTGCTCCTATGAACATTGAGGTGCATAGGTTCTTTTGAATTTGTATTTCAGCTTTCTGAGGATATACTCCTAGCAGTGGGATTGCAGGGTCAAAAGTCAGTTCCATTTGTAGTTTTCTGAGGAAATTCCATACTCTTTTCCATAGTGGTTTCACCAGTCTGCGTTGTCACTAACAGTGCACTAAGGTTCCCTTTTCTCCACAACCTCTCTAACACTTGTTGTTTGTTGCTTTGTTTATGATGGCCTTTATGACTGTCGTGAAGTGGTATCTTGTGGTTTTAATTATATCTTTCTGTTGGCTAGTGATGCTGAACATCTTTTAATATGTCTCTGGGCCCTCTGTATGTCCTCCCTGGAAAAGTGTCTGTTCAGATCTTTTGACCATTTTTTAAATGTGTGTGTGTGTTTGTGTGTGTGTGTGTGTGTGTTTGTCTTCCTGGAGTGGAGTCGTGTGAGTTCTTCATATATTTTGGAGATTAAACCCTTGTCTGAGGTATTATTAGCAAATATGTTTTCCCATATAGTTGGTTCTATTTTAACTTTAATTCTGTTTTCTTTAGCCATGCAGAGGCTTTTTAATTTGATGAGGTCCCACTTGTTTATTCTTTCCTTCATGTCCCTTGCTTTAGGGGACATATCAGTGAAAATCTTGCTGTGTAGAATGTCTGAGATTTTCCTGCCAATGTTTTCCTTTAGGACTTTTATGTTGTCATGACTTATATTTAATTCTTTTATCCTCCTTGAATTTATTTTTGTGTATGTTGTAAGTTGATGATAGAGTTTCATTTTTTTGCATGTAGCTGTCCAGATCTCCCAATACCATTTGTCAAAGAGGCTATTTTTATTCCATTTTATGCTCCTTCTCCCTTTGTCAAATATTAATTGACCATAGAGACTTGAGTTTATTTCTGAGCTCTCTGTTCTGTTCTGTGGGTCTATGTGTTTGTTTTTATGCCAGTACCAGGCTCGTTTGATTATAGTGGCCTTGGAATATAGTTTGACATTAGGTATTGTGATCTCTCTTACTTTGTTCTTCTTTCTAAAAATTGCTGCAGCTATTCAGGGTCGTTTACAGTTCCATATAAATTTCTGAAATGTTTCTTGTATATCTGTGAAATATGTCATTGGTACTTTAATAAGGATTGCATTGAATCTGTAAATTGCTTTGGGTAGTATGGACATGGTGTATGCTTCTATTTATTTGTGTCTTCCTTACTTTCTTTCCTCAGTGTTGTGTAGTTTTCTGAGTACAGACTTTTTAAGTTCTTTGTTAAGTTTATTCATAAGTATTTTATTTTTTTGTTGCTGTAGTAAATTTTTTCCTGATTTCTGTTTCTGTTATTTCATTGTTGGTATACACAAATGCCTTTGTTTTCTCAATATTGACTTTGTATCCTATTGTTTTGCCATATTTAAAATTAAGTCAAGTACTTTTTGGTAGTGTCTGTAGGGTTTTCTATGTACATTGTCATGTGATCTGCAAACAGTGACAGCTTTACTTCCTTCTTTCCAATTTAGATGCCTTTTATTTGTTTTTCTTGT
The DNA here is from genome assembly GCF_004126475.2 of Phyllostomus discolor. NCBI lineage: Eukaryota > Metazoa > Chordata > Mammalia > Chiroptera > Phyllostomidae > Phyllostomus > Phyllostomus discolor. The sequence goes on along the minus strand of NC_040909.2, from coordinate 88,340,882 downwards.
GTGATTGCTGTGGCTAGATCTTCCAATACCTTTTGAACAGAAGTGGTGAAAGTGGCCATCCCTGTCTGGTGCTTCAACTTAGAGGGAAAGTTTTTAGTTTTTGCCCATTGAGTATGATATGGGCTTCAGGTTTTTGTATGTGTCCTTTATTATGTTGAAGCATCTACCTCTGTTCCAATTTTGCTGATTGTTTTTATCATGAATGGGTACTGTACTGTATCAAATGTTTTTTCAGCATCTAGTGATATGATCATGTTTTTTTTGTGCTTTTTTTGTTTATGTAGTGTATTACAATTACTGATTTGTGAATGTTGTATCATCCTTGTATCCCTGAGATGAATCCAACTTGATTATAGTGTATAATCTTTTTAATGTGTTGCTGGATGAGTTTTGTCAATATCTTTGTTGAGGATTTTAGTGTCTATTTTCATCAGTGATACTGGCCTTTAGTTTTCTTTCTTTGTTGTGTCTTCATTTGGTTTTAGGATTAGGATGAAGATGACCCATGAAAATAGTATGGGAGTCTTCCCAATTATTGGATTTATTGGAATAGTCTGAGAAGAATAAGGGTTAACTATGCCTTAAATGTTTTGTAAGATTCTTCTGTGCATCTGTCTGGTCTAGGGGTTTTGTGTGCAGGGAGTTTTGTGATTACTGCTTTGATTTTGTCAGCTGTTATTGGTCTATTCAGGCTTTCAGTTTTTTCTTTATTCAGTTGGAAGATTATATTTTTTAGAAGTTTGTCTATTTCACCTAAGTTTTAATTTTTAAAAAATTTTTAAAAGATTTTATTTATTTATTTTCAGAGAGGGAATGGAGAGAGAGAGAGAGAGAGAGAGAGAGAGAGAGAGAGAGAGAGAGAGAGAGAGGGAGAGAGAGGGAGAGAAATATCAATGTGCGGTTGCTGGGGTCATGGCCTGCAACCCAGGCATGTACCCTGACTGGGAATTGAACCTGCAACACTTTGGTTCACAGCCCACGCTCAATCCACTGAGCTACGCCAGCCAGGGCTTAATTTTTTAAAAAATTTTATTTTAATTGCTGTTGCAGTACAATTTTATATCTTTTACTCCCATCCCAACACACCCACCCAGCCCTCCCCTCCTCCCTCCCATTTCCAACCACCCCTAGTTTTTATCCATGTGTCCTTTATACTTGTTCCTGTAAACTCTTCCCCTTTTCCCTTGAAATTCCCCTGAAATTCCCTGTCCTCTCCCTTCTGAACACTGTCAGTCTGTCCTCTGTTTCAGTATCTTTGGTTAAAATGTGTTTTTTTTTTTTAAATTTTGTTTTGTTGTTTAGGTTCCTGTTAAAGGTGAGATCATATGCTATTTGTTTTTCACTGCCTGGCTTATTTCGCTTAGCATAATGCTTTCCAGTTGCATCCATGCTGTTGCAAAGGGTAGGAGCTCCTTCTTTCTTTCTGCTGCATAGAATTCCATTTTGTAAATGTACCATAGTTTTTTGATCCATTCATTGACTGATGGGAATCTAGGTTGCTTCCAACACTTGGCTATTGTAAATTGTGCTGCTATGATCATTGGGGTGCATAGGTTCTTTTGGATTGGTGTTTCAGGGTTCTTAGGATATAATCCTAGCAGTGGAATTGCTGGGTCAAAAGGCAGTTCTATTTTTAGTTTTCTGAGGAAATTCCACACTGTTTTCCATAGTGGTTGTACCAGTCTGCAATCCCAGCAACAGTGCACTAGGGTTCCCTTTTCTCCACAACCTCTCCAACACTTGTTGTTGTTGCTTTGTTTATGATGGCCATTCTGGTGTAAAGTGGTATCTCATTGTGGTTTAATTTGCATCTATGTGATAGCTAGCAATATTGAGCATCTTTTCATGTATCTCTGGATCCTCTGTGTGTCCTCCTTGGAGAAGTGTCTGTTCCAGTCCTTTGCCCATTTTTTAATTGGGTTGCTTGTCTTCTTAGAGTGGGGTCATGTAAGTTCTTTGTATATTTTGGAGATTAAACCCTTGTCTGAGGTATCATTGGCAAATATGTTTTCCCACACAGTTGGTTCTCTTTTTATTTGAATACTGTTTTTTTTTTTTTAGTCATGTAGAAGCTTTTTATTTTGATGAGATCCCATTTGTTCATTCTTTCCTTTATGTCCCTTGCTCTGGGGGATGTATCAGTAAAAACATTGCTGCATGAAATATCTGAGTTTTAAAATTTTCTTACCATGAATTTCTTCATAGTAATTTCTTACAATGTTTCATGTGTCTGTGGTATCTGTTGTAATCTGTCCTCTTTCATTTGCGATTTTGTTTATTTGGGTCTGTCTCTTTTTTCCTTGATCAGTCTTATTAAAAGTTTGTCAATTTTGTTTATCTTTTTGAAGAACCAGCTTCTGCATTTTTCATCCTCAGAATTGTGCTTTTAGTCTATATGTTGTTTAAATCTGGTCTGATCTTAATTATTTCCTACCTTCTCCATGCTCTGGGCCTTGTTTTTTGTTGTTCCTCCAGTTCTTGTAGATGAAGTTTAGGTCATTATTTTGAAATATTTCTACTTTTGTAGGTAGGCCTATACTGTTATGAACTTCCATCTCAAGACTGCCTTGCTGTGTCCCATAGGTTTTGGACTGTTGTGAATTCATTTTTATCTATTTACAGAATGTTTTTATTTCTTCCTTGATCTTATTCTTGACTCATTCATTGCTCAATAGCATGCTGTTCAATATGCATGAGTTTGGGTGTTTGGGTTTTTTCCTTGGGGTTGTTTTCTAGTTTCAGGCCCTTGTGGTCTGAGAAGAAGCTTGATATATTTGAATTTTCTTGAATTTGTTGAAGCTGTATTTGTGTCCTATCATGTGCTATATCTTTGAAAATGATCCATGTGCATTTGAAAAGAATATGTGTTTTGCTTATTTGGGATGGGATGTTCTGTATATATCAGTTAAGTTCACTTATCTAGGGCATTATTCAATGCCACAATATCCTTGTTAATATTTTTCTTGGACAATCTACCCATTTTTCAGAGTGGGGTGTTAATCCTCTAGTATAATTTTGTTGCTGTCTATATCTTTCTCTAAGTCATCCAAGGTTTTCTTTGTATGTTTTGGTTCTCGTGTGTTGGGTGCCTATATGTTTATAATGTTTATTTCTTCTTTTTTTTATGCTTGACTTAAACCTATTTTTTTAAATTTTATTTTAATCATTGTTCAAATACAGTTTTCTCCTTTTTACTCCCAATCCAGCCCCCCCACCCCTCCCCACTTCACTCCCATTACCACCCTCCCCTTAGTTTATGACCATGTGTCCTTTAAGTTTGTTCCCGTGAACCCTTCCCACTGTCCCCTTAAATTCCCTCTACTCTCTTCTGTGGGCACTGTCAGCCTGGCCTCTATTGTTTATTTCTTCTTGATGGATTTTTCCCTTGAATATTATGAAGTGTCCTTATATATCTCTTTTTATTGCCTTTGTTTTGAAGTCTGTTTTGTCCAATGTAAGTATTGCTGCCCTGGCTTTTTTTTCTGGTATATTTGCTTAGAATATTTTATTCTAACCATTCACTTTCAGTCTGTGTAAATCTTTGATTGTGAGGTGGGTCTCTTGTAGACAGCATTCAGCTACTCTATGTGTTTTGATTGAAGCATTTAATCCATTTACATTTAAGGTTGTTATTGATACATGCCTATTCATTGGTATTTTACCCCATTCCTACCTGTATTCCTTTCTCTCTCACTGTTTGTCTTCCTTTTCTTAAAGCAGTCCCTTTAGCATATCTTGCAGTACTGGTTTGGTGGAGGTGTATTATTTTAGTCCTCTGTTGTCTTGGAAACTACTTATTTTACCTTCTGTTTTAATTGAGAGCCTCACTCGGTAGAATGGTCATAATTGCAAGCCTTTGCTTTACATTACTTGGAATATTTCTTGTCATTCCCTTCTGCTTTTTAGTGTTTATGTTCAGAAGTCAACTGGTTGCCTTATAAGATCTCCCTCATATGTTGTTTCCTGTTACTTTCTTGTTGCCTTTAATATTCTCTCTTTGCCTTATAGTTTTTCCATTTAATTATGGTGTGTCTTCAAGTGTGCCCCTTTGGGTGCCTTTTTATTGGGACCCTCTGTGTCCTGGGCTTTTGTGACTTTTTCCACCCATCAACATAGGAAAGTTTTGATCACTTTTTCAAACTGGTTTTCTATTGCTTGCTCTTCTTCTTCTGGTATCCCTATTATATGGATATTATTATGTTTCATGTTGTTCTGCAGGTACCTTAACACCTCTTCCTTCTCTTTGTGTCTTTTTTTTTTTACTTTTTTTTGCTCTCTCTGGGACTTTTTTTTGTCCCTCATATCCAGCTTGCTAATTTGACCCTCTGCATCATATAGCCTTCTATTGTGTCCTTCAATTCAGAAATTGTATTCTTCATTTCCTCTGGGCTCTTGTTGATAGTTTCTATTTCCTCTTTCATGTTGATATAGTTTGCAGTAAGTTCCTCATAGTTTCTCTGTGTTTTTTCATAATTCTCAGTGAACTCATTGAATTTCCTTATAACCATTATTTTGAACTCAATATCTGATAGTTGACTTCCTCTATTTCTTTTAACATTCTTTCTAATTATTCCTCCTTTCCTTTTGTTTGGGGTTTGTGTCTTTTTTCTTCCCATTGTTCGTGAGATTATTCTTGTTTTCTTCTGCTTCTTAAATTGATCTCTTTTGACTCCCTGAGTTTGTGGCATGAATTCAATGGTAGGAGACCTGTGAGATCCAGTGGTGCATCTCCTTGATCTACTGAACTTGATCCTCTTTCAGTGTACTTTATGCTGTTTATGTTGGCTCTCTGGATATAATTAGGTTTTGATTCTTGTTGGGTCATTCTTTGGTGGGTCCTTCCCTCCTTTCTTCAGTTGACTTAGAATCACTCTGCCCACCACATCTTGTATGGTGTTTTGCAGGTGCTACCAGAAGAAAACCACAAAACCCAGGGAGAAACCCCACATTTTCAAAAATATCTTCCATATGCAATCCCATTATCAACAGCAAATGAACCAGTATTAATAAGGATGCAAAGAGATTAAGACTATTACAACAAAAGAGAGATATAAACTGCAGTATAAATTTAGTGACAATGTACACAAACTTGTTTGACAAAAATGAATGTTAGAAAGCTGTGTAGAAAATATGCAGTGTAGCTGTGTATGCAGTGTAGAAAATATCACTAATCTTGGAAAACACTACAGTGGAATTTATCTATTTAACCTGTAGTATTTACCACTGTTTTTTCTTTCTATGTCTGCCTCTGGTGATGTCAAATATTGACCCCATCTTTCCTTAGACAGCTTGCTCAGAGATTGCCAGGGACATGCTCTCTATGACCGTTTATTTCAGTTGTTAATTTAGTCACTCTGCACTCAGCATTGGGGTTTAAGCCCCATATGTCAAGGCAGAATTCCTCCTCTGTTTGGGGTTATTGTTTCACCTCAGACTGCTGCTGCTTGGAGGGGAGTGGTCTGTCTAAGCAGGATGGCTGCTGCTGTAGGGGTTGTGACTCAGCACTGGGATCCTGGCAGTCAATCCCTCAGTTCTCTCCCAATTACCTCTCTCCCTAGTTTCTCCTCAAGCATTTCTAGTCCACTCTGCCCCACCTTTGCCAGGGATCTATTGTCTGTGGCTGTCTCCTTCAGTTGTTAATCTAGTCACTCTGCACTCAGCAGTCAGGTTGAGCACCACAGAGGGGGGACAGAGTCTCTCCTGGGGGTGGGGCTGTTGTTTCCCCTCAGGCAGCTGCCACTTGGAGGGGAGTGGCTGCCTGAACAAAATGGCTGCTGCTGTATATGGGATGACTCAGCACCAGTATCCTGGTGGGTACTCTCTTGGCTCTCTCCACAAAGCTTCCATTTGTAGCCTCTCCTCAGACATCTCTAGCCCACTCTGCCCCTGCTTCTGCCAGAGCCATGGGTAAGTGGCTATAAGTGAAAGTGTGTGTTGGTGCTTTAAATGTTCTTTTTTTTTCTCCAGTCATCTGTCTCTGGCATTGAGCAACCCTGCTTATTTTTGCTGCTGGTTATTATCTGTGTACTTCTGGGGGCTCTGTTGTTCCTGGCTGAGTATCCCAGCTTAGGGTTTAGACCCCATTTTTCTCAGAGGGATCCAACTAGCTGCGTAATTGAACTTCCAGTGCTGCTCCTTGTGGGCACTGGGCCAGCCCTCTCAAATCTTCACCACACTCTGTACCAAACAGGTTGTGCTGAAGCTGATTTTTCTGTTTTCTGTTTTCCGAGGTTATAAGGCTTCTCTATCACTATTGTTCAGTTGTGTGTTCTGGGTCATTTCTCCACAATTTACTTGATTCCAGATTGCTCCTGGAGGAAGTTAATGTGGGTTCTTTTCATGCCTCCACCATCGTACTTCCCATTTATTTTGATTTGGCCTCTTTTTTGTCTTCCCATTTAGGTGACCATTTTTGTTTGTGCATCTCGGGGCGCTCTGCTATGCCTGCCTTTCTTGTGTGTTGGAGTTCTTTGGTAGGAGTTCTGTGGGACTCAGTGGTACAGTCTCTTTGATTTTCTTGTCTGGATGCTTTTTGTGTTGCCTTATCTTACATTTGTGTGGGCTCTCTTGTTGTACTTGTGTTTTAATTGTTGGTGAATTCCTTCCTGTTGGCTTCTCCTCTGTAAGAAGCTTACTGGTAGTCACAACTCTTACCTTGTCTTCTTTGCCATTGTATAGATATTGTTTAACAAAACAGTATTGTTAGACAACCAAACCTACTTCAGCAAAGTGTATCCCCCTACTATATCAGCAATCTCAACTACAATTCAGCAAAAATCAATAAAGATGAATGATGTTATGGATATTATAAGATATGACAAAGGTAATATGAGATGTCCAAAATAGGGAAAATGTTACTGAGTGGTAAGAGGAAGTAGAATTGATAAGAGTAGGGATAGAACTTCGGTGAAGAAAGGGAGAGAACAAAATTTAAAGTGTAAGGAAAATACCAAAGGGAAATGGGAACAATGAAGTATGAAAAGGGAAGAGTTTACTATGAGTTTTGAAGTAAAATTGAAAAGGCATTTTACCTATGGGATCAAAGTTGCATGAAAACCACAGCAGGGTTGATCACAATGAAAGTTGAATCAAGTTTAATAAATATGGAATGGGAATAAGAATATTGTGGAAATTTGATAAATGAATATGAGATGTCTACTATGAGAAAAATGATTTTGAGAGGATGGGGAAACAAACCAAGCCTAGGAGTAAGGAGTAAAGCCCAGGTTGAGAGAGGAAAAAAATGAAATAAAATTCCTCACTCACCTGATCAGGAGTAGTGGTAGTAAGGTAAAAGGAAGTAAGACTGGGTGAGAGTATTCTATGGGGTTTGAAGCACAAACCAATAGTGAAAACTGAACAGGCATTCTGCTGGAGAAGTATAGCAATAAGCATGGTATTTCACCAAAGTAGCCAATGTCATAAAAGGTGGAAAAGAAAAGAGACTCTTATTAGAGGGGAAAAGGAATGTGATCTGACTTAAGGAAGAAGAGTGCTTATATGATGTTAGATGGAGGAGAAATAGCGAGAGTAAGGGACAGGAACATGGCATAGTTTGAGAGAAAATAAGGCTTACAACAACAGTAATAATGCTCAGAAAGATAGTGAAATGGGTTAGCACCAAGGAAGGGTGCTGTGTGAGGATTGGAATAACAATAATATGATGAATATGTATATCACCCAAATAAAAAGAATAAAAATGAAAAGAACAAGAGTAGTGAGTTATTTGGAACAGAAACGAAGTGAGAGAAGAAAAATTAAAATGCATTGTGAAAGGGAGAAAACCAATCAAACCAATAAAAACACTAAAAAAATAAAAAGAAGAAAGATAAATAAAAAAATTGCAAGTTCTTATGAAGAGCAAGGTGAAATTTATCTCAGCTGTTGGTATTTCTTTTCTGCCTTTTTTCTGTATCTGTCTCTGTTTTTCTCTCAGAACCGTGACTTAGTGTCTAACTCTTGGGAAAAAAATTACCCCCAGCTTGGTGTTAAGCCTGCCTAGCTGGTTTTGCAGGTCTCTCTAGTCCCTGCACCAGTGGATGGCTGGGTTCCATTTTCTCCTTTCAATGGTTTGGGGAGGAAAGGGGCTCAGTCTGGGCCACAATAATCACAGGTGCCCAGTTTTCAGCCTGCACCTTCAGAGCACTGTTCTGCCCACATTCTGCTCAGTTTCTTCAGGCTGGCACAGATAAATCGCCTTCATTTACACCCCTTGATAAAACCATGAAGTGTACTGAATGGGAGCAAATTGTGCCCACAGTCCTCCTTCCTTATTGGCTGAGAAGTTGCAGGTGTCAGGTTCCTGACTAGTGTGCCTCAGTTCCCATTTTGAAAAAAGCCTCTGTGGGTTCCCCTGTTGCTCTAAGCCACTGCCTGGCTTTCCATAGACTCCAGCTCTTTGACAAGTCCAGAGTCTGCCTCAGCCACAGGCAGTCATGGATCACCACTTCTCCCAGATCCAGGTGCTATGAAGATCCCCCTGCCCCACTCTCTGGCACTATCCTGGCTGGTGACTCCTGCCGCAGCTTGCATGCTCCTCCACCTCTGTGTGTGCTTGCTGCCTTCCTCCCCACCCCCGCCCCAATGACTTTCCCCATTCAAGTCTCCCTTGGTGACAGTCTGGGATTTCCCTGCCCAGGGAGTGGAGGGAAACACTAGGCTGCTATAACTGACCCAGCTCTCCTCAGATGTCCCTGAAGCATAAATGACTTGTAATGCTGTGTCTGGGGACTTTCCACATCTTCCTATAAAACCTCTGTACTGCCCTTTGAAGCCCCTTGGCTTCCAAAGTTCCTATCAGCTAAGATGGTGTTGGCTGTTCACTTTGTGTTTTGGAAGTATGGCTAAGGGTCCCAGTTGGTTGCATGAGCAAGTGGGCTCAGCTTCCACCTACTTCATTACCATCTTCTCTCTGCATGATATATCTTTTTTCATCACTTTACTTTTAGTCTGTGTGTATTTTTTGGTCTGAGGTGAGTCTCTTGGAGACAGCATATATATGAGTCTTGCTTTCTTATCCATTAAGCTAACATGTTTTTTGTTGTAGCATTAAGCCTTTTACATTTAAAGTGATTATTTATAAACATGCATTATTGCCATTTTATTTTAAAAATATTTTCCTGTTTCTTTTTCCTCCTCTTCCTCCCCCACTTCTCCCTCCTTTGCCTCCTCCTCTGCCATTGTCTTGTTGTTGTTGTTGTTGTTGTTGTTCTTCTTCTTCTTCTTATTATTATTAAACACATTTAACATAAATTTCAGCACTGGTTTGGTAGTAACAAACTCCTTTAGATTTTTCTTTTCTGGGAAGCTCTTTATTTCTCCTTCAGTTTTAAATTATAGCTTTGTTTGGTAAAGTAGCCATGGTTGGAAGTCCTTGCCTTTCATTACCTTAAATGTTTCAGGCAAATTCCTTCTGGATGAAATTTTCTGTTGAGAAATGAGATGACAGTCTCATGGAACTGACTTGTAGATAACTACTTGCTTTTCTGTTAAAACTTTTAGGAGTCTCTCCTTGTTTTTAAGCTTTGCCATTTTGATTATGATGTGTCTTGGTGTAGGCCTCTTTGGGTCCATCTTGTTTGAGACTTTCTGCTCTCCGTGGACTTGTGTGTCTTTTTCTTTCCCCAGACTAGGGAAGTTTTCAGTCATCATTTCTTCAAGTATGTTCTTGATCCTGTGCTCACTCTCTTCTGGTATTCCCATGATGCAAATGTTATTATGCTTCATGTTGTCCCAAAGGTTTCCTTTTTTTTTCTTTTTAAATTGTTGTTCAGTTATAGTCATCCCACCTTTTTCCCCATGGCTCCTCTCTGTCCTGCCCTCCCTCTTACCAGAGTCGTTCCCCTCATTGTCCACTATTTGTGCTCCTGCTTTCCTCATTTTTTAAAGTTTTTTTTTTTTTATCTGCTTGGGTGTTTATTTCTGTCTTGTCTTCTGAATTGGTAATTTGATATTTTGCTTTCTAACCTACAGTTTATTCCTTCCAGTGTATTATTTATTTCAGATATTGTATTTTTTTATTTCTGACTAGTTCTATTTTACTGTTTTACTGTTTCTGTGTCTTTTTTCATGCTGTTGAGTATCCTTATAATCATTATTCTAAACTCTATATCTGATAAATTGCTTGCCTCAATTTCATCTAGTTCTTCTGGGGTATTATCTTGTTTTTCCATTTGCACTCTGTTTCTTTGTCTTTCAATTTTGGCTGCCTCTTTGTATTTGTTTCTATGTATCATGTAGGTATGCAAAGACTCTGGTGTAGGCCTATGTCAGGTGCTGCCTGTGCCTGACCCTGGGCAACATGTTTGGAGCTATCAGCTATTTATACTTTATGACTACCTCTGCTGGACCTGTTTGTGTACTAGAGGACCAGCCTGTGCATCAAGGCCTCCTTTTACCAGGACTGGGCCCAGAGAAGTGTCTTCTAAAGTCTCAGAGCTCCCAGAGATCCACCTTAGTTGTTAACCAATGAGATAAACTGTAGCTGTACTCCTCAGCAGCACATATTAAGCTCCACAGGGTGGGGCAGCATAATTCTTGCATGTGAGGCTATTGTTTCCTCTCAGGCTGATGCCACCTGGAGCGGGTTTCTGTGCCTCACAAAAATGGCTTCTGTAGTATGAAGCATTACTCAGCACAAGGATCCTTGCAGATCTTCTTCAGTTCTCTCCCCAAAGCTCCTAACCCAGGCTCTCCTCACATATTTCTAGTCCACCTTGCCCTTCCTCTTCCACATTCCAGGATAAGTGGCTGGAAATGGAATTTTGTGTATTGGCCTTTTAATAAGCTCTCTGTGTCTCTAGACATCTCTTTCTGGTGGACCAGACAAATGTCTGGTAGACATTTCTTCCTGTTTATTTTCACTGCTGGATGTTATCTGGATTCCTCATTTCTGGTGCTGTAGGCTGTGGAGCCCAGCTTGGGGTTTAGACCCTGCACTTCACAGCAGGAAACCCCTAGGTATTGAAATATATTTTCAGAACTTCAGCTGCCCACTTGGGAGCCCAGCCAACACTTTTTCACCTCCTCCACACCCCCTACAAGTCACATTGTGGTCAAGTGTTTTCTTCTGTCTGTCCTGGCTTATAAGGATTTTCTCCAACTAATGTACAGTTGGTTATTCAGGATTATTTCTCTAAAACTCAGTTGTAATTTCAGTTTGGTCCTAGGAGGAGGTTTGTGCAGCTTTCACTTACTCCTTTGCCATCTTGGATTCTCCCTTTGTTCATACAATCTTATCTCTCTCGGGCTCTTTCCAGATACTGCAGAAACTCCCTTAACATTACTCTTAATATTGTCCTCCTTTTCTTGTAAACACTGGTTTTATTTTGTTGAAGCATTGTCACAGAAGCCCAATGTTTCACTGATCAGCCCAGCTTGGCTTTGACGGCATTCTGAGAAAGGACACATTGGGATCCAGACACCAGTATTCAGAGATAGTAGAAAAAAACAATTCACAATAAATGATTGCTGGGACTTATCCAAGTTCTATCTTTATTTTTTTTATTTTATTTTAATCACTGTTCAAGTATAGTCTTCTGCTCTTTACTCCCATCGTAGCTCACACACCCACCCCTACCAACCTCCATCCCATTTCCACCCCCTGGTTATTTTTTGTCCATGTGTCCTTTATATTTGTTCCTGTAAATCCTTCCCATTCTCCCCTGAAATTCCGCTTAAATTCCCTCTCTTCTACCCTCTGGTCACTGTCAACCTGTCCTCTAGCTCAGTGTCCTTGGCTATATTTTGCTTGTTTGTTTGTTTGGTTGGTTAGGTTCCTATTAAAATGAGATCATATGGTATTTGTCTTTCACTGCCTGGCTTATTTCGCTTAGCATAATGCTTTCCAGTTGCATCCATGCTGTTGCAAAGGGTAGGAGCTTCTTCTTTCTTTCTGCTGCATAGAATTCCATTGTGTAAATGTGCCATAGTTTTTTGATCCATTCATTTACTGATGGGCACCTAGATTGCTTCCAGCAATTGATTATTGTAAATTGTGTCACTATGAACATTAGGTGCATAGATTCTTTTGGATTGGTTTTCAGGGTTCTTAGTATATAGTCCCAGCAGTGGAATTGCTGGGTCAAAAGGCAGATCCATTTTTAGTTTTCTGAGGAAGTTCCACACTATTTTCTTTTTTTTCTTTTATATATTTTTAAATTTTATTCTAATCATTGTTCAAGTACAGTTTTCTCCCCCCTACTCCCATTCCAGCTCACCCACCCAACCCTCCCCCCTTCCCTCCCATTACCCCCACTCCTAGTTTTTGTCCATGTGTCCTCCGAATTTGTTCCTGTAAACCCTACCCATTCCCCCCTGAAATTCCCCCTTCTCTCCCCTCTGGCCACTATCCCCTATTTCAGTGTCTTTGGTTATATTTTCCTAGTTTTTTTTTTTTTTTTTGCTTGTTTTGTTGTTTAGATTCCTGTTATAGGTGATATCATGTAGTATTTGTCTTTCACTGCCTGGCTTGTTTCGCTTAGCATAATGCTTTCCAGCTCCATCCATGCTGTTGCAAAGGGTAGGAGCTCCTTCTTTCTTTCTGCTGCATAGAATTCCATTGTGTAAATGTACCATAGTTTTTTGACCCATTCATTTACTGATGGGCATCTAGGTTGCTTCCAGCACCTAGCTATTGTAAATTGTGCTGCTATGAACATTGGGATGCATAGGTTCTTTTGAACTGGTGTTTCAGTATTCTTAGGACAGAGTCCCAGCAGTGGAATTGCCGGGTCAAAAGGCAGATCCATTTTTAGTTTTCTGAGGAAGTTCCAAACTGCTTTCCATAGTGGTTGTACCAGTCTGCAGTCCCACCAACAGTGCACTAGGGACCCCCTTTCTCCACAGCCTCTCCAATACTTGTTGTTTGTTGCTTTGTTTATGATGGCCATTCTGACTGGTGTGAAGTGGTATCTCATTGTGGTTTTAATTTGCATCTCTCTGATGGCTAGCGATATTGAGCATCGTTTCATGTGTCTTTGGATTTTCTGTATGTCCTCCTTGGAGAAGTGTCTTTTCAAGTCCCTTGCCCATTTTTTAATTGGGTTACTTGTCTTCTTAGAGTGGAGTCGTGTAAGTTCTTTATATATTTTGGAGATGAAACCCTTGTCTGAGGTATCATTGGCAAATATGTTTTCCCAAACAGTTGGTTCTCTTTTTATTTTGATACTGTTTTCTTTAACTGGGCAAAAAGCTTTTAATTTTGATGAGGTCCCATTTGTTTATTCTTTCCTTTATGTCCCTTGCTCTAGGAGACAAGTCAGTAAAAAAGTTTCTGCGTGAAATATCTGAGATTTTCCTACGTACGTTCTCTTCTAGGACTCTAATGGTGTCACGCTTTATATTTAAGTCTTTTATCCACCTTGAGTCTATTTTTGTATAAGGTGTAAGTTGGTGCTCGAGTTTCATTTTTTTGCACGTAGCTGTCCAGTTCTCCAAACACCATTTGTTGAAGAGGCTATTTTTATTCCATTTTATGTTTCTGCTTCCTTTGTCAAATATTAATTGACCGTAGAGGCTTGGGTTTATTTCTGGGCTCTCTGTTCTGTTCCATTGGTCCATGTGCCTGTTTTTATGCCAGTACCAGGCAGTTTTGATTACAGTGCCCTTGTAGTACACTTTAGTGTCAGGTATTGTGATCCCTCCTACTTTACTCTTCTTTCTCAAAATTGCAGCAGCTATTCGGGGTCATTTATGGTTCCATATAAATTGTTGAAGTGTTTGTTCTATGTCTGTGAAATATGCCATTGGTACTTTAATAGGTATCGCATTGAATGTGTAAATTGCTTTGGGTAGTATGGACATTTTGATGAAATTAATTCTTCCAATCCATGAACACAGTATATATTTCCATCTGTTTGTGTCTTCCTTGATTTCTCTCCTCAGTGTTATGTAGTTTTCTGAATACAGGTCTTTTACCTCGTTGGTTAGGTTAATTCCTAGGTATTTTATTTTTCTTTTTGCTATTTCAAATGGGATTTTTTTCTTGATTTCTGCTTCTGCTGTTTCATTGTTGGTGTACAGAAATGCCTTTGATTTCTGGATATTGACTTTGTATCCCGCTGTTTTGCCAAATTCATTTATTAGGTCAAGCAGTTTTTTGGTGGAGTCTATAGGATTTTCTGTGTACACTACCATGTTATCTGCAAACAGTGACAGTTTTGTTTCCTCCTTTCTGATTTGGATTCTTTTATTTCTTTTTCTTGTCTGATTGCTGTGGCTAGAATTTCCAGTACTATATTGAATAGAAGTGGTGAAAGTGGACATCCTTGTCTTGTTCCTGTTCTTAGTGGAAAAGATTTTAATTGTTGCCCATTGAGTATAATGTTGGCTGTAGGTTTCTCATATATGGCCTTTATTATGTTGAGGAATGCTCCCTCTATTCCCACTTTACTGAGTGTTTTTATCATAAATGCGTGCTGTACCTTATCAAATGCTTTTTCTGCATCTATTGATATGATCATGTGGTTTTTGTCTTTGCTTTCGTTTATGTGATGTATTACATTTACTGATTTGCGAATATTGTACCATCCTTGCATACCTGGAATGAATCCCACTTGGCCATGGTGTATGATCTTCTTAATGTACTGTTGGATGTGGTTTGCCAGTATCTTGTTGAGGATTTTAGCATCAATATTCATCAGCGATATTGGCCTATAGTTTTCTTTCTTTGTTGTGTCTTTATCTGGTTTTGGAATTAAGATGATGTTGGCCTCATAAAAAGAGTTTGGGAGTCTTCCATCTTTTTCAATTTATTGAAATAGTCTGTGAAGGATAGGTGTTAGTTCTTCCTTAAATGCTTTGTAGAATTCTGTGAAACCATCTGGTCCAGGGCTTTTGTGTGTTGGGAGTTTTTGGATTACTGCTTCAATTTCTTTTGCTGTTATTGGTTTGTTTAGGCTTTCTACTTCCATTTTATTGAGTTTTGGAAGATTATATTTTTCTAGAAATTTGTCCATTTCATCTAGGTTTTCAAATGTCTTGGCATACAGCTCTTTGTAGTAGTTTCTTACAATCCTTTGTATTTCTGTGGTATCTGTTGTAATCTCTCGTCTTTCATTTCTGATTGTGTTTATTTGGGTTTTCTCTCTTTTTTTTCTTGATGAATCTGCTTAAAGGCTTGTCGTTTTTGTTTATCTTTTCAAAGAACCAACTCTTGGATTCATTGATCTTTAGAATTGTGCCTTTAGTCTCTATGTCATTTAATTCTGCTCTAATCTTGGTTATTTCCTTCCTTCTGCTTGCTCTAGGCTGTCTTTGTTGTTGTTCCTTAAGTTCTTGTAGGTGTAGGGTTAGGTTGTTTGTTTGAAATGTTTCTGACTTTTTTAGGTGGGCCTGTATTGCTATGATCTTCCCTCTCAGGACTGCCTTGGCTGTGTCCCAGAAGTTTTGGGTTGTTGTGAGTTCATTTTCATTTGTTTCCAAAAACTGTTTGATTTCTTCCCTAATATCATTATTGACCCATTCATTGTTTAATAGCATGCTGTTTAGTCTACATGAATTTGAGAGTTTGGGTTTTTTATCCATGGGGTTGGTTTTTAGTTTCAGTACCTTGTGATCCGAGAAATTGCTTGGTATGATTTCATTTTTTTTTAACTTGTTGAGGCTTGTTTTGTGTCCTATCATGTGGTCAATCTTTGAAAATGTTCCATGTACATTTGAAAAAAATGTGTATTTAGCTTCTTTGGGATGGAGGGTTCTGTAAATATCAGCAAAGCCCATTTCGTCTAGGGTATTGTTCAATGCCACAATATCTTTGTTGGTATTTTGTTTGGAAGATCTGTCCATTTTTGATAGTGGGGTGTTAAAATCGCCCACAATAATTGTGTTGCTGTTCGTATCTTTCTTGAAGTCCTCTAAGATTTTCTTTATGTATCCAAGCAGCTATTTCTTATCCAATCAGCTATTCTTTATGTATTTGGGTGCTCTTATGTTGGTTGCATATATATTTACAATATTTATGTCTTCTTGGTGAATTCTTCCCTTGAGTATTATGTAATGACCTTATGGGTCTCTCTTTATCGTCCTTCTTTGGAAGTCTATTTTGTCAGATATGAGTATTGCTACCCCGGCTTTTTTTTTTTCCTGTCCATTTGCTTGGAAAATTTGTTTCCAGCCCTTCACTTTCAACCTGTGAAGATCTTTTATCCTGAGGTGGGTCTCTTGTAGACAGCATATGTGTGGGTCATGTTTTCTTATCCAATCAGCTATTCTATATCTTTTGATTGGAGCATTTAATCCATTTATGTTTAAGGTTATTATTGATAGGTACTTATTCATTGCCTTTTATGTACGTGTGATCCTCTCTCACTCTCTCTTTTCCTTTCTTTCCTTAAAGCAGTCCCTTTAGCATCTCTTGCAGAGCTGGTTTAGTGGAGGTGTATTCTTTTAGACTTCTTTTGTCTAAGAAGCTTCTTATTTGGCCTTCTATCTTAATTGAGAGCCTTGCTGGGTAAAGTAGTCGTGGTTGCAGGCCTCTGGTTCTCATTACTTCGATTATTTCTTGCCATTCTCTTCTGGCTTGGAGTGTTTCCATTGAGAAGTCAGCTGTTAGCCTTATTGGGGCCTCCTTGTATGTTACTTCCTGTTTCTCCCTTGCTGCCTTTAACATTCTCTCTTTGTCTTGAAATTTTGCCATTTTAATTATGATGTGTCTTGAGGTGGGCCTCTTTGGGTTCCTCTTGATTGGGACTCTCTGTGTTTCCTGGATTTGTGTGACTTTTTGTCTTATCAAATTAGGGAAGTTTTCCATCATCACTTGTTCAACTAGGTTTTCTATCCTTTGTTCTTCTTCTTCTCCTTCTGGTATCCCTATTATATGGATATTATTACGTTTCATATTGTCTTGCATTTCTCTCAATCCCTCTTCATTTTTTCTGATCCTCTTTTCCTTTTCTTGCTCTTTCTGGGTGTTTTCTTCTACTTTGTCCTCTAGCTCGCTGATTCGATCTTCTGATTCATTGATCCTGCTTTTCATTCCTTCTACTGTGTTCTTCAGTTCAGAAATTGTATTCTTCATTTCCTCTTGGCCCTTGTTGAGAGTTTCTATTTCCTTTTTTATGCTGATGTAGTTTTCATTGAGTTCATTGTAGCTTCCCTGTAGTTTCTCGTAGCTCATTGTGAGCTCATTGAGCTTCCTGACAATCACTGCTTTGAATTCAATATGTGATAGTTGAATTGCCTCTATTTCATTTAGCATTCTTTTTGAGGCTTCCTCCTTTCCTTTCATTTGGGAATTATTTCTTTGTCTTCCCATTGTTTGTGAGACTCTTCTTGTTCACCTCAGCTTCTTATATTGATCTGTTCTGGCTCCCTGGGTTTATGTTGTGACCTTCTTTAGTAGAATAGCAGTGAATTTCAGTGGTGCTGTTTCCTTGATCTCCCAAGCTCACTGGTCTTGGGCTGTCGTTTAAGTTGGCTTTGTGTTTGCCTTTGGGTTTTGATTGTTGTTGAGTCTTTCTTTGGTGGGTCCTTCCCACCAGCTGGTTAAATGTGGGTCACTCTGTCCACCACCTTCTGTATTTTGTTGTGATGGTGAGGGCAGGTTGTGTTGAAACTGGCTTTTCTGTGTGTACAAGGTTTAAAGAAATCTTGTTCAGTTTCTTGTTTTGGGTACTGTCTCTACTGTTTAGTTGTATTTCCAGATAAGTCCTGGATTGAGGTTTGTGTGGTTACTACTCCCTCCTTCACCTTCTTCTGCTGTTATCTGTTAGTGGTTCCTTTTTTGTTCGGTTTCCTCTTCCAGTGGGTATCCTGGTGTTCACCTCCTCCACCTATTCTTTTTTGTCCTCAGTTGGAGGGGGAAGGCAAAATGGTTTAAGACAGCAACAGAGAACTGTATGCTATTTACAGTAGTAGCAAGTAGGGAAGATATAGGTGATCCTTTCACTATGTATATTGTTAACCGTCATCTTCCACCCAGCTAGCTGATTTTTAGAAAGGATGGAAGGAAGATAAGACTCTTGTTGTGGGAGGAAGGATTGTGAGTTGGATCTATAAAGCAGGGAGGTCAGATTCTGGGGTAAGGTGAGAGTAAAGGATAGTAAATAGGTGTAGTGTGTGAGAGAATAGAGTTAACCACTACAGTAATAGAGTTCAGGAAATTTTGAAATGGGCTAACATCTGGGGGGGGTGTTGTGAAGTAATTACAATTGCATGGAACAGCGGTTATTTACAATAATATTATGGCAACATTCATATGGCAGAGTCTATGAGATCTAGGTAACAAGAATAGGGAGTACAGAACATCAAGTAGTGTGCTGATGGGACACAGGTGAGTTAAAGGACAGTAGATTAGTAATACAGTATGGAAAGTGATATCAGGGGAAAGCTGTCAGGTCATACAATATATCCAGCCTAGCAAAGCAGGCTATACAAAAAGAAGAGGGATATAAAAATACTGTTAAAAAAAGATGTAGGAACACTGGAAAAATAATAATGATACAAATATGCAATAACTTGCAGGTTCTATGTAATAGCAGAGTGACATTTATCTCACTGTCCCAGCTGTTGTGATGCCCCTTCTTTGGGTTCAGCTTTGGTCCTTTCACAGATCCAGGATTTTGTCTCACTTGTAGGTATTTAGGAAAAAAATTAAAAAAAGTAAAAAATAGAAAAGGCAGACGAAGGAAGGAAGAAGAGATAAAATTGGAGGACAGGAAGGAGGAAGGAATAAAACAAGAAATCAGGTAAGAGAGGAAAAAGAAATCAAAAGAGAATAAAAACAATAAAACTTAAAAAATTAAAAATTGTTAAAAAAAATAGAATCAAATTAAAAAGTCTCTTGATTTCAAAGTGGCCAAACCGGTTTTTCTGCTCTTGCTGATTGAGGCAGGCTGAAGGATGATTTGTTTGGCTTTTCTTTCTTGGCCAGTGGAGTTCGCACTGGCTCCTCAGCTTTGGGCCCTGGGTGTGGGAATCGGGCCTTTCCCCAGGGTTACTGCTGTGGGCTGGTGTGCGGGGATGTTCTCCCTGCAGGCGCACCTGTGCGCCGGTGCGCCCGTCCGCTGGTGGTGGGCAGGTGGGCTGGTGTGCTGGTGCCCACAGCTGGGATGCAGACAGGCTGGAGCTACTGATCACTTTAGGAGAATTCCCCAAACAGTGTCTGTGTCTATTCACTCCTTCCTCTTGAGAAATTCCTCCCGTTCAAGCCCACCGCTCCCCACAGTGGCCTGCCTTGTCCCACTGTAGTCTGGCTTCTCCCGGTGACCATGGGAGTCCGGGTCCACTGCGCGACTCGGCCCCTTCGGTGTCCACTGCCTCCAAAGGCGCTCACCGCCCCCGTGTGTTTGCCAGCACCTGGATTCCTCCCAGAGCCGCTCAGACCTTGCTCGGCTGGGGAGGGAGCAGTTGACCTGGCTCTCTCCCAAGAACCCTATGGTAAACCCAGCAGTGGCCCAGGCCTGGGGCTGTAGCCCCAGGCCCACACACTTGTCTTGGGACCCTACCTTGTTGCAGCACTCCCCTTAGGATCTGTTCTTTGTTCTTTCGGTTCTGCCACAATCCTTGGTCCTCTGTTTTCAAAAATGCTGAAATATGTTGGTTGCTTGCCTTTCCACTCCACAGATCGGTCAGGATTTTCTCCCCTGAGCAGAGGAAAGCCGAATCTGCTCCTTCCTACTCTGACGCCATCTTAGATCCCCTCCACACTATTTTCTATAGTGGTTGTACCAGTCTGCAATCCCAGCAACAGTGCACTAGAGTCCCCTTTTCAAAACAACCTCTCCAGCACTTGTTGTTTGTTGCTTTATTTGTGATGGCCATTCTCACCAGTGTGAAGTGGTATCTCATTGTGGTTTTAATTTGCGTCTCTCTGATAGCTAGCAATATTGAGCATCTTTTCATGTGTCTCTGGATCCTCTGTGTGTCCTCCTTGAAGTGTCTGTTCAAGTCCTTTGCCCATTTTTTAATCGGATTTCTTGTCTTCTTAGAGTGGAGTTGTGTAAGTTCTTTATATATTTTGGAGATTAAACCCTTGTCTGAGGTATCATTGGCAAATATGTTTTCCCATACAGTTGGCTCTCTTTTTTATTTTAATACTATTTTCTTTAGCTAAGCAGAAGCTTTTTATTTTGATGAGATCCCATTTGTTCATTCTTTCCTTTATGTCCCTTGCTCTAAGGGGAAATATATGAGTAAAAATGTTGCTGGGTGAAATATCTGAGATTTTCCTGCCTATGTTTTTGTCTAGGACTTTAATGGTGTCATGGTTTATATTTAAATCTCTTATCCACCTTGAATTTATTTTTGTGTATGTATAAGTTGGGCATCAAGCTTCATTTTTTTGCACATAGCTGTCCAATTCTTTCAACAGCATTTATTGAAGGGGCTATTGTTACTCCATTTTATGTTGCTGCCTACTTTGTCAAATATTAATTGACCATGGAGACTTGGGTTTATTTCTGGGCTCTCTGTTGTATTCCGTTGGTCATTGTGCCTGTTTTTATGTAAGTACCAGGCAATTTGGGTTACCCTAGTCTTGTAATACAGCTTGGTATCATGTATTATGATCCGTCCTACTTTACTCTCCTTTCTCAAAATTGCAGGAGCTATTCAGGGTCATTTATGGTTCCATATAAATTTTTGAAGTGTTCTATGTCTGTGAAATATGCCATTGGTACTTTAATAGGTATTTCATTGAATGTGTAAATTGCTTTGGATAGTATGGACATTTTGATGATGTTAATTCTTCTGATCCATGAACATGGTGTATATTTCCATTTGTTTGTGTCTTCCTTTATTTCTTCCTTCAGTGTTGTTTATTTTTCTGCATACAGGTGTTTTACCTCCTTGGTTTGGTTATTATCAGGTACTTTATTTTTCTTTTTGCTATAATGAATGGGATATTTTTTTTCTCGATTTCTGCTTCCACTGTTTCATTGTTGGTGTACAGAAATCCCTTTGATTTCTAGGTATTGACTTTGTATCCCACTGTTTTTGGCAAATTCATTTATTAAGCTGAGCAGGTTTTTGGTGGAGTCTATAGAATTTTCTATGTACACTATCATGACATCGGCAAACAATGACAGTTTTATTTCCTCCTTTATGATTTTTATGCCTTTCATTTCATTTTCTTCTTTTTTGCTGTGGCTAGAACTTCAAGTACTATGTTGAATAGAAGTGGTGAAAGTGGACAACCTTGTCTTGTTTCTGATCTTAGTGGAAAAGATTTTACTTTTTGCCCATTGAGTATGATGTTGGCTGTAGGTCTCTCATATATGGCCTTTATTATTTTGAGGAATTCTCCCTTCATTCCCACTTTGCTGAGTGTTTTATCATAAATGGGTGCTGTACCTTATCAAATGCCTTTTCTGCATCTATTGATATCATCATGTGGTTTTTGTCTTTGCTTTTGTTTATGTGATGTATTACATTTACTGATTTGCGAATATTGAACCATCCTTGCATCCTTGGAATGAATCCCACTTGGTGGGAATGAGTCCCACTTGGTGTATGAATTTTTAATGTATTGTTGGATGCAGTTTGACAATATTTTGTTGAGGATTTTAGTGTCTATGTTCGTTAGCATTGTTGGCCTGAAGTTTACTTTCTTTATTGTGTCTTTATCTGGTTTCGGGATGATGTTGGCTTTATAAAAAGAGTTTGGGAGTCTTCCATCTTTTTGGATTTTTTTGGAATAGTCTTTGAAAGGTAGGGATTAGCTCTTCCTTCAATGCTTTGTAGAATTCTCCTGTGAAACCATCTGGTCCAGAGCTTTTGTGTATAGGGAGTTTCTTGATTACTGCTTCAATTTCATTTGCTGTTATTGGCTTGTTTAGGCTATCTGCTTCTTCTTCATTGAGTTTTGAAAGATATATTTTCCTAGAAATTTGTCCATTTCACCTAGATTTTCAAATTTCTTGGCATACAGTTCTGTGTAGTAATTTCTTACAATCCTTTGTATTTCTGTGGCATCAGTTGTAATCTCTCCTCTTTCATTTCTGATTGTGTTTATTTGGGTCATCTCTGGTTTTTTCTTGATGAGCCTGCTTAAAGGCTTGTCAATTTTGTTTATCTTTTCAAAGAATCAGCTCCTGGATTCATTGATCCTTAGAATTGTGCTTTTAATCTCTATGTCATTTAGTTCTGCTCTGATCTTGGTTATTTCCTTCCTTGTACTTGCTCTGGGCTGTCTTTGTTGTTGTTCCTTGAGTTCTTATAGATGTAGGGTTAAGTTGTTAACTTGAAATGTTTCTATCTTTTTTTAGGTAGGCCAGTATAGCTATGAAATTCCCTCTCAGGACTGCCTTTGCTGTGTCCCATAAGTTTTGGGTTGTTGTGAGTTCATTTTCATTTGTTTCCAGAAACCTTTTGATTTCTTACCTAATTTCAATCTTTACCCATTTGTTAATAGCATCCTATTTAATATCCATAATTTTGAGCATTTTGGGTTTTCTTTTGGGGAGGGAGTTGGTTTCTAGTTTCTGTCCCTTGTGATCCAAGAAAGTGCTTGGCATGATTTAAGTTTTCTTTAATTTGTTGAGGCTTTCTTTGTGTCCTATCATGTGGTCTATCTTTGAAAATGTTCCACGTACATTTGAAAAGAATGTGTATTTAGCTTCTTTGAGACGGAGGGCTCATATACATCACTTAAGTCCATTTCATCTAGGGCATTGTTCAATGCCACAATCTCTTTGTTGATATTTTTTTTGGAAGATCTGTCCATTTTTTGACAGTGGGGTGTTAAAATCACCCAATATAATTGTGTTGCTGTCCATATCTTTCTTGAAGTCCTCTATGATTTTCTTTATGTATTTGGGTGCTCCTATGTTGGGTGCACATATATTTACAATGTTTAAGTCTTCTTGGTGGATTCTTCCCTTGAATATTATGAAGTGACCTTCTGGGTCTCTCTTTACGGACCATTTTTGTGAGTCTATTTTGTCTGATTTGAGTATCGCTACCCCGGCTCTTTTTTCCTGCCCATTTGCTTGGAAAATTTGATTGTAGCCTTTTACTTTCAGCCTTTGTAGTTCTTTTATCCGGAGGTGGTTGTCTTGTAGGCAGCCTGTGTGGTTCATGCTTTCTTATCCATTAAGCTGTTCTATGTCTTTTGATTGGAGCACTTAATCCATTTACATTTAAGGTTATTATTGATATGTATTTATTCATTGCCATTTTTGTACCTGTGTTCCTCTCTCTCTCTCCCTCTCTGTCTCTATATCTCTATCTCTTTCTGTCTGTCATCTCTATCTCTGTCTATCTCTATCATCTCTATCTATCTCTATCTACATCTTTATCTTTATCTCTATCTCTATCTCTATCATCATCTCTATCTCTATCTCTATCATCTCTATCATCTATCTATCATCTCTATCTCTCTCTCCTTCATTTCCTTAAAGCAGTCCCTTTAGCATCTCTTGCCCAGCTGATTTGGTGGAGGCATACTCTTTTAGACTTCTTTTGTCTGGGAAGCTTCTTATTTGTCCTTCCATTTTCATTCAAAGCTTTGCTGGGTAAATTACCCTTGGTTGTCGGCCTCTGGTTCTCATTACTTGGGATATTTCTTGCCATTCTCTTCTGGCTTGGAGCATTTCCATTGAAAAGTCAGCTTTTAACCTTATCAGGGCTCCCCAACAGGAAGTATGTTACTTCCTGTTTCTGCCTTGCTGCCTTTGAGGTTCTCTCTTTGTCTTGGAATTTTGCCATTTTAATTATGGGGTGTTGTGAAGTGGGTCTCTTTGGTTTCCTCTTGATTGGGACTCTCTGTGTTTCCTAAATTTGTGTGATTTTTTCTCTCATCAAATTAGGGAAGTTTTCCATCATTACTTTTTCAAATAAGTCTTCTATCCCTTGCTCTTCTTTTTTCCTTCTGGTATCCCTATTATGTGGATATTATTATGTTTCATATTGTCTTGAATTTCTTTGATCCCTCTTCATTCTTTCTGAACCTCTTTTCCTTTTCTTGGTATTTCTGGGTTTTTTTTCCCAACGTTGTCCTCCAGCTCACTGATGCAGCTTCTGCTTCATTGATCCTGCTTTTTATTCCTTCTACTATATTCTTCAGTTCAGAAATTGTGTTCTTCATTTACTCTTGGCCCTTGTTGATGGTTTCTATTTCCTTTTTCATGTTGATATGGTTTGCAGTGAGTTTGTGTCATTTCCCCGTAGTTTGTGGTAGCTCATTGTGAATTCATTGAGCTTCCTGATAATCATTTCTTTGAACTCAGGATCTGATAGTTCAGTTGCTTCTATTTAATTTAACATTCTTTCTGAGGCTTTCTCCTTTCCCTTCACTTGATGATTGTTTCTTTGTCTTCTCATTGTTCGTGAGACTCTTCTTATTTTTTTTTTTCTTAAATTGATCTGTTCTGGTTCCCTGGGTTCATGGTGTGAACTTCTGTGGTAGAATACCTGTGAGATATAGTGGTGCAGTCTGCTTCAGGTATCCTGGTGTTCACAGCTTTCCCTTACTCTTTTTTTGTGATCAGTTGGAGTTGTAAGGGAAAATGGATTAATACAGCAAGAGAGTATATTATGATATTTAAAATAGCAGTCAGTAGAGAAGAGATAGGAGATCCTTTAGCTATGTATAGTGTTAACCATGATCTTCCACCCCACTAACCACTCTTTAGAAAGGATGGAAAGAAAATAAAACTCTTGTTGGGGAGGGAAGGATCGTGATTTGGATCTAGAAAGCAGTGAGGTTGTGGTAGATTAGATTCTGTGGTAAAGTGAGAGTAAAGAATAGTAAATAGGTGTAGTGTGTGAGAGAATAGAGTTAACCACTACAGTAATAGAGTTTGGGAAGCCGTGAAGTGGGCTAAGATCTGGGAGGGGTGTTGTGTAGCATCTACAACTGTATGGAATAGCTATTATTTACAGTAATATTAGAGCACAATCATATGATAGAATCTATGAGATCTAGATAACAAGAATAGGGAGTATAGAACTTTGAGTAGTGTACTAATGGAACACAAATGAAGGACAGTAAATTAGCAATACACTATGAAAGAGAGAACAGGGGAAACCTGTCAAATGATACAGTATAACCAGCCAAGTGAAGAAGACTATACAGAAAGAAGAGGAATACCAAAATACTATTAAAATAAAACATGTAAGAATTTGGAATACCAAAATACTATTAAAATAAAACATGTAAGAATAATGAAAAAATTATAATACAAATATTCTATAACTTGTAGGTTCAAAAAAAGAGAAAAAAGCAGAAGGTGGAAGGTAGAAGAGATAAACTCGGAAAGAAAGGAAGAAGGAATAACACCAGAAAGAAAGAGAAGCATAAGGAATTGAGAGATATAAAAATAATAATTAAAAATAAAAAGTTGCATAAAAAGACAAAAATCAAACAATCAAACAAAAGAACCTTTTGTTGGTTTCAAACTGGCCAAACCATTTTTTTTGGGTCTTGCTGGCTTCAGCAGCCTGAGGGGTGATAGTTATCTCATTCTGCTCTCAGACAGCCTCTTGCACCTTCTCCCAAGGGCTATCCCCAAGGCTAGCTGTGCATTCTCCCGATAGCCAATCTGGTGCCTCTCTGCAGGGCCTTGGGTGTGGGTTCTTGGCCCTCCTAAGCACACTCTCTGGAGCTCAAGGCTTTGGGCTCTGGGTATCCTGTGCAGTGCCTGGCCCTTTTCCAGGTTCATGGGTGTATGCTTCTGGGCTCCTGAGGGGCCCGCACTTCCCCTGACTTCATGGGTGTGGGCTCTGGGGATCCTGAGGGACATGCACTTTCCCCGAGTTCATGGCGATGGGCACTGGGGATTCTGCGGAGTGCCTATGCCTTTTCCTTGTTCATGGCTGTGGGCTCTGAGTCTTCCACAAAACCACACTCTCTCTGGTTTGTGGGTGTGGTCATACAGGCTGGGATGTACACTCTTTCTAGGGGTATGTGTGGGTGCTCACAGACCCTGTGTGATTGTGTCTCAGTCCTCACTCCCCTCTCTGTGCCTTCAAGAAACCAGCCCCCCCCCCCCATGTTGCTCAATCCTTGTTTGGCTGGGGAGGGAGTGGTTGACCCAGCTCTGTCTGGAGTGCCCTGAGGCAGACCCAGAAGCGCCAGGCCTGTGGCTGCAACCTCCTTGGTCCCTGCGCGGATCCCTGGGCTCTTATTACCCTGAAGCACTCTCCTTACCATCTGATTTTTCAATGTTCGCTACAATTTTTGATCTCCTATCTTCAAATATGCTGGGGTACTGTTGGCTGTTTGCTCTGTTCCTCTGTAGATCAAATAGGTTTTTCTCCCGTGTGTTGGGGGGAAAACCAAGTTCTGTCTTTAAATTCTACTTCTAAAAAGCCTCTCATTTTAACTTGTTGGGAAAGTATTTTATTAGTCTATTCAGTCATCACCACTGCAGAGTGACTGCTATGGTGACTGATGGATTCAAGAGATTGGGATGTCATTCCTGGCTGTAAGGTACTAATGACCTAGCCAAGGAAACAGGCAAGTGCACACAAGTTTATAAAGTAAGCAGGCCTAAAAGAAGCAAAAGTCAATGTAGAGAATGATGATTGTTAGAGAACTTTGATAATGGCTCCACTGCAAGCAGAATCAGTGAGTGGTAGAGGGCATTCATGGCTGATGTAAGAGTCTGAAGAGTCAGTTAAAACATTGAACAGTCTCAATTTGCTAACTCAATGGTACATGCATTCATTGATGACTGTGGCAACTACTTACTGAGAGCTCACTTCTGAGACTGTTCTTCTGGGGACCAGGTGTACAGTGGTGAACGAAATAGACAGTGTCTGTGTCTTTATGGAGTAAATGATGAACTGATGAGACAGGCAATAAACAAGCCACCAACATATGGCTTCAATGTGTAACAGGTGTTACAAAGGTGTAAACAAAGAATCCAGGTGGAAAATAAATAAAAAGCGAGGTCTAGTTCAGATATTAGGAAATCTCTGCAAGGGAGAGAGTTAACATCAGACCTGAAAGGTGAGTAGTAGGCAGAGAAGGAGAGGAAAGGGTGAAAAGCAAGAGTGTTCCAGGCAGAGAAACAGTGTGAGATGTCCATGGAGGAATGTGGAACTTGTGTTTAAGACACAGGGGAGTGAGAAGGAGGAAGAGAGGATGAATCATGGGACATACGCATAGGGCTGGCCACTGCATGAGCTTATCAGCCACATGAGGATGAGGCTGCTTGGATGTGATTGGAAGTCACAAAAGAATAACACAGAAATATAGCATGATCTGATTTGCTATTCTCGATGCCATGTAGATGCTAAATGTACAGAATAGAATGGGGGAAAATATAAGTTTTCCAAAATTATAAATCACTATTTCTTCCTTGCATAGGAAGCAAAGCCCAGTTAGACAGTTTGGAAGATTCAAATACTATTGCATGATTGCCAGCACACTTGGCAGGAGGCTATCTTAATGGTAGAGCTGAGAAGTAATGGTGGTTTAGAGAAGTTTAGGGTGTCAGTACATATTTATCAGGATTTGCTGATGGCTATAGGGACACAGTTTGTTAAGGCAGTTTAGGGACTAACATGGAGAGTCAGGGGATCTTCTCTGACCTCTGCAAGTGGGGCTATCACCATGTCCAGGGGGCAGTTATCATTGAACTTTCACATCACAATGACATTACCTGTTCATGTGTTTGCTTCCCCAACACTTAGCCAGTACCTTGAGGGCTCATACCTTACTAATTGTGGTCACCTCTCACAGACCCTGAATTAGAATTGGTTGAAGGAATGAATTTAGTTTAAATTTGACAATATTATTTGTTTTTTCCTTAACAAATGTATAATTTATAAGTATTTTATCACCTGAGGGTTGCCTTTTCTACTTTCTTTTTTATTTAAATTACATTTTGGTTGTTCAATTACAGTTGTTTGTATTTTCTCCCCATCCCTTCCCCTCTCCCGCTCCAAACCCATCTCTGTCCCTTGCTTCCACCCTCCCCCTTGGTTTTGTCCATGTTTCCTTTATAATAGTTCCTGAAAATCCTTCTTCCCACTGTCTCCTCTCCCCTCCCCTCTTTATTTTTCTTTTTAAAGAAGATAATATTAAAGGGGAAAAAACCCAGTGGAGTAAGCAGATTCAGGTGATATGTTTAAAAACAACTATAGTATTTAAAGACCAAGCCAGTAAATTAATCCATACATTAACCTCTAAACTATATAAAATTAGTTGAGTTTATAGTTTTTCAGCCATTGAACATTGCAAAGAAAATACTTATTTTTAGATGTACTTCAGACTGTTAGAATCAAATAACACTTTATTAAGATTGTTTATCCTCTAATCTAAAAATATTGTGTAAGTTGATTGCAGCCGTATAAGTTTAGAGTTTTGTTCACATCAATTTTCCATAGGTAATTTCAAAGACAGAGGAGCAGAGGCCTGGCTGTGGCTCACCCTTACCACCATAGTGGCAGCCATTTCTGCAGATCTCCTTCATTATCTCTGATGTTCCACAAGGGTATCTATGTGGCTCCCTGGCCATGTAGGTAGATGCCAGGGGCAATGGGAGAGGAACACAACATTGGGTACTTTTTAGTCTACCTGGGCCTGTGCTTCAGGCATACCAGTGAATTTGAACTGTGTGAATGTCCTCTTTAAAATGAGGAATTTTCAGCCCTGGCTGGTGTAGCTCAGTGGATTGAGCACGGGCTGTGAACCAAAGTGTCTCAGGTTCAATTCCCAGTCAGGATACATGCCTGGGTTGCAGGCCATGACCCCCAGCAACAGCACATTGATGTTTCTCTCCCTCCGTCTCTCTCTCTCTCTCTTCCTTCTCTAAAAATAAATAAATAAAATCTTTTTAAAAATGAGGGATTTTCAAGGCTTTGAAAAAGAGGTGTCATTGTCCCAGCAAGAGTGATGTATATGGACTGAATGTGAAGAGGATTTTGGGAAAAAATAAAAAGGATTCAATCTTTAGGTATTTATGAAGATAGATATGGAGACATGATTAGGTTTACCATTGTAATTAATATTGACAAAACAGCCCGCCCACTGCCCACAACCATTCTCACAATAACTGCCTATTTTCAAGCTGTTTTCAAGGACTGTGTCTGACACTACACCACCCTTCATCTCTGCCTTTTCTCCCTTGAGCTGTGATGATTCACTTCCTCAGCACTGTGTGGTTCTAGGTCTCCTCTTCATATATTCTGAAAATAAGTTATCATCTTCCTGTGGCTCATTGAATGAGCCTTCACTCCTTGCCTCCAAAAGAGCAAAACTAAAAATAGGGCTGGTCAGCTACATATAAGAGCATAAAAACCCACTGTGAAAAGGATGAGGGAGACACAAAACTATTTCCAGTTAGGGTCAAGGATGGCTATAATTTATTTTTCTTTCATGAGTGGCCTTTTCCAGGGATGGAAACTTGCCCACAGCTCTCCTTGCAGCTCCTGGGATGTGCATTCCAGGTGTCACCTTGTATCTCTGGATGCTGAGGCAACCAGTGCATCAGATGGTCTGGGAAGCTTGGTACAGGTTCTGTTTCCAAGTTGGCCCCAGAGATGCTGCAGGGGTCCACATGGGTACTTTTCAATTTTATTCTCCACAGGTGATCCTGACACACAGCCAGGTGCCAAACAGTGCTCCATGACCTCAAGCAGTTTTGACACTGAGGTACAATTATGAGTCTTAAAATGTTGGGCTTCTCTGCTAACATATCCCTCTGCTCTCTGCTTCTGACTTAAAAACAAAGAAAGATTTTCTTTTTTTACTTTGTTGGCAGTAACCCTATAGTATGTGAGTATTTTTTTAAATCATTGTTCAAATACAGTTTTCTCCTTTTTACTCCCAGTCCAGTCCCCCCTCCCACCCTCCCCACTTCCCTCCCATTACCAGGCTCCCCTTAGTTTATGACCATGTGTCCTTTAAGTTTGTTCCTGTGAACCCTTCTCACTGTCCCCTAAATTCCCTCTACTCTCTCCTGTGGGCACTGTCAGCCTGGCCTCTATTTCAGTGTCTTTGGTTACATTTTGCTTGTTTGTTTTGTTATTTAGGCTCCTGTTAAAGGCGAGATCATATGGTATTTGTCTTTCACTGCCTGGCTAGTTTCGCTAAGCATAAGGTTTTCCAGCTCCATCCACGCTGTTGCAAAGGGTAGGAGCTCCTTCTTTCTTTCTGCTGCATAGAATTCCATTGTGTAAATGTACCATAGTTTTTTGACCCATTCATTTACTGATGGGCATCTAGGTTGCTTCCAGCACCTAGCTATTGTAAATTGTGCTGCTATGAACATTGGGATGCATAGGTTCTTTTGAATTGGTGTTTCAGTATTCTTAGGATAGAGTCCCAGCAGTGGAATTGCCGGGTCAAAAGTCAGATCCATTTTTAGTTTTCTGAGGAAGTTCCATACTGCTTTCCATAGTAGTTGTACCAGTCTGCAGTCCCAGCAACAGTGCACTAGGGTCCCCTCTTCTCCACAACCTCTCCAACACTGGTTGTTTGTTGCTTTGTTTATGATGGCAATTCTGTCTGGTGTGAAGTGGTATCTCATTGAGGTTTTAATTTGCATCTCTCTGATGGCTAGCAATATCGAACATTGTTTCATGTGTCTTTGGATTTTCTGTATGTCCTCCTTGGAGAAGTGTCTGTTCAAGTCCTTTGCCCACTTTTTAATTGGATTCCTTGTCTTCTTAGAGTGGAGTCGTGTAAGTTCTTTATATATTTTGGAGATGAAACCCTTGTCTGAGGTATCATTGGCAAATATGTTTTCCCATACAGTTGGTTCTCTTTTAATTTTGATACTGTTTTCTTTAGCTGTGCAGAGCTTTTAATTTTGATGAGGTCCCATTTGTTCATTCTTTCCTTTATGTCCCTTGCTCTAGGGGACACGTCAGTAAAAATGTTTCTTCGTGAAATATCTGAGATTTTCCTACCTACGTTCATCTCTAGGACTTTAATGGTGTCACGTTTTATATTTAAGTCTTTTATGCACCTTGAATTTATTTTTGTATATGGTGTAAGTTGGTGCTCAAGTTTCATTTTTTTGCACGTGGCTGTCCAGTTCTCCCAACACCTTTAGTTGAACAGGCTATATTTACTCCATTTATATATGCTGCTGCCTCCTTTGTCAAATATTAATTGACCATAGAGACTTGGGCTTGTTTCTGGGCTCTCTGTTCTGTTCCATTGGTCTATGTTCCTGTTTATATGCCACTACCAGGCTGTTTTGATTACAGTGGCCTTGTAGTATAGTTTAGTGTCAGGTATTGTGATCCCTCCTACTTTACTCTTCTTTCTCAAAATTGCCGCAGCTCCTCGGGGTCATTTATAATTCCATATAAATTGTTGAAGTGTTTGTTCTATGTCTGTGAAATATGCCATTGGTACTTTAATAGGAATTGCATTGAATGTGTAAATTGCTTTGGGTAGTATGGACATTTTGATGAAATTAATTCTTCCAATCCATGAACACGGTATATGTTTCCATCTGTTTGTGTCTTCCTTGATTTCTTTCTTCATTGTTGTGTAATTTTCTGAATATAGGTCTTTTACCTCTTTGGTTAGGTTGATTCCTAGATATTTTCTCTTTTTGCTATGTCAAATGGGATTTTTTCCTTGATCTCTGTTTCTGCTGTTTCATTGTTGGTGTACAGAAATGCCTTTGATTTCTGGATATTGACTTTGTATCCCAGTGTTTTGCCAAATCCATTTATTAGGTCAAGCAGTTTTTTGGTAGAGTCTATAGGATTTTCTATGTATACTATCATGTCATCTGCAAACAGTGACAGTTTTGTTTCCTCCTTTCTGATTTGGATTCCTTTTATTTCTTTTTCTTGTCTGATTGCTGTGGCTAGAATTTCCAGTATTATATTGAATAGAAGTGGTGAAAGTGGACATCCTTGTCTTGTTCCTGTTCTTAGTGGAAAAGACTTTAATTTTTGCCCATTGAGTATAATGTTGGCTGTAGGTCCCTCATATATGGCCTTTATTATGTTGAGGAATGCTCCCTCTATTCCCACTTTGCCGAGTGTTTTTATCATGAATGGGTGCTGTACCTTATCAAATGCTTTTTCTGCATCTATTGATATGATCACGTGGTTTTTGTCTTCACTTTTGTTTATGTGATGTATTGCATTTACTGATTTGCAAATATTGAACCATCCTTGCATCCCTGGGATGAATCCCACTTGGTCATGGTGTATGATCTTTTTAATGTATTATTGGATGTGGTTTGCCAGTATTTTGTTGAGGATTTTAGCATCAATGTTCATCAGTGATATTGGCCTGAAGTTTTCTTTCTTGGTGTGTCTTTATTTGGTTTTGGAATTAAGATGATGTTGGCCTCATAAAAAGAGTTCGGGAGACTCCCATCTTTTTGGATTTTTTGTAATAGTCTGTGAAGGGGTTAGCTCTTCCTTAAATGCTTTGTAGAATTCTCCTGTGAAACCATGTGGTCCCAGGCTTTTGTGTGTTGGGAGTTATTTTATTACTGCTTCAATTTCTTTTGTTGTTATTGGTCTGTTCAGGTTTTCTGCTTCTTTTTCATTGAGTTTTGGAAGATCATAGTTTTCTAGAAATTTGTCCATTTCACCTAGGTTTTCAAATTTCTTGGCATACAGCTCTTTGTAGTAATTTCTTACAATCCTTTGTATTTCTGTGGTATCTGTTGTAATCTCTCCTCTTTCATTTCTGATTGTGTTTATTTGGGTCATCTCTCTTTTTTTCTTGATGAGCCTGCTTAAAAGCTTGTCAATTGTGTTTATCTTTTCAAAGAATCAGCTCCTGGATTCATTGATCCTTAGAATTGTGCTTTTAGTCTCTATGTCATTTAGTTCTGCTCTGATCTTGGTTATTTCCTCCCTTCTGCTTGCTCTGGGCTGCCTTTGTTGTTGTTCTTCGAGTTCTTGTAGATGTAGGGTTAGGTTGTTTGTTTGGAATGTTTCTAACCTTTTTAGGTGGGCCTGTATCGCTATGAACTTCCCTCTCAGGACTGCCTTGGCTGTGTACCATAAGTTTTGGGTTGTTGTGAGTTCATTTTCATTTGTTTCCAGAAACCTTTTGATTTCTTCCCTAATATCATTCTTGACCCATTCATTGTTTAATAGCATGCTATTTAATCTCCATGATTTTGAGTGTTTTTGGGTTTTTTCCTTGGGGTTGGCTTCTAGCTTCAGTCCGTTGTGGTCTGAGAAAATGCTTGGTATGATTTCAATTTTCTTGAAATTCTTGAGGCTTGTTTTGTGTCCTATCATGTGGTCTATCTTTGAGAATGTTCCATGTACATTTGAAAAGAATGTATATTTAGCTTCTTTTGGATGGAGGGCTCTGTATATATCAGTAAAGTCCATTTCATCAAGGGTATTGTTCAATGCCACAATATTTTTGTTGATATTTTGTTTAGAAGATCTGTCTATTTTTGATAGTGGGGTGTTAAAATCTCCCACCATAATTGTGTTGTTGTCCATATCTTTCTTGAAGTACTCTAAGATTTTCTTTATGTATTTGGGTGCTCCTATGTTGAGTGCATATATATTTACAATATTTATGTCTTCTTGATGGATTCTTCCCTTGAGTATTATGAAGTGACCTTCTGGGTCTCTCTCGATGGACCTATTTTGGAAGTCTATTTTGTCTGATACCAGTATTGCTACCCCGGCTTTTTTTTCCTTTGCATTAGCTTGAAAGATTTGTTTCCCACCCTTCACTTTCAGCCTGTGTAGGTCTTTTATCCTGAGGTGGGTCTCTTGTAGACAGCAGATATGGAGATCATTAGTTGTTATTCAATCAGCTATTCTATGTCTTTTGATTGGAGCATTTAATCCATTTACGTTTAAGGTTATTATTGATAGGTACTTATTCATAGTCTTTTATGTACGTGTGTCCCTCTCTCTCTCCCTCTCTCTCTCTCTCTCTCTCTCTCTCTTTCTTTTCCCTCCCTTCCTTAAAGCAGTCCTTTTAGATTCTCTTGCAGAGCTGGTTTGGTCGAGGTGTATTCTTTTAGACTTCTTTTGTCTGGGAAGCTTCTTATTTGGCCTTCCATCTTGATTGAGAGCCTTGCTGCATATAGTAGCCTTGGTTGCAGCCCTCTGTTTCTCATTACCTGGAGTATTTCTTGCCATTCTCTTCTGGCTTGAAGTGTTTCATTGAGAAGTCAGCTGTTAGCCTTATTGGGGCTCCCTTGTATGTTATGTACTTTTTCTCCCTTGCTGCCTTTAAGATTCTCTCTTTGTCTTGAAATTTTGTCATTTTAATTATGATGTGCCTTGGTGTGGATCTCTTTGGGTTCCTCTTGATTGGGACTCTCTGTGTTTCCTGGATTTTTGTGACTTTTTCTCTCATTAAATTAGGGAAGTTTTCTTTCATTACTTTTCAACTAGGTTTTGGATCCCTTGCTTTTCTTCTCCTTCTGGTATCCCTACTATACGAATATTATTATGTTTCATATTGTCTTGCATTTCTCTTAATCCCTCTTCATTCTTTCTGAGCCTCTTTTCCTTTTCTTGCTCTTTCTGGATGCTATTTTCTACTTTCTCCTCCAGCTCGCTAATCCGATCTTCTGCTTCATCGACCCTGCTTTTCATTTCTTCTACTGTGTTCTTCAGTTCCGAAATTGTATTCTTCATTTCCTCTTGACCTTTGTTGAGAGTTTCTATTTCCTTTTTCATGTTTATATAGTTTTCAGTGAGATTGATGTAGTTTCCCTCTAATTTCTGAAAGCTCATTGTGAGTTCATTGAACTTCCTCGTAATCATTGTTTTGAACTCACTATCTGATAGTTGAGTTGCCTCTATTTCATTTAGCATTTTTGCTGAGGCTTCCTCGTTTCCCTTCAATTTCCCTTCCCTTCCTCGTTTCCCTTCAGTTTCTCATTGTTCGTGGGTTTCTTCTTTTTTTTCTTGTTTGTTAACTTGATCTGTTCTAATTCCCTTTAATTATGGTGTGAACTTCTGTGGTAGAATATTTGTGAGATTCAGTGGTGCAATCTCCTTCGTGTATCCTGGTGCTCACTGCTTCCCCCTATTCTTTTTTGTGATCAGTTAGAGGAGTAAGGCAAAATGGTCTAAAACAGTAAGACAGTATACTATGATACTTACTTTAGCAATCAGTAGAGAAGAGATGGGTTATCCTTTGGCTCCTTATAGTGTTAACGGTGATCCTCCACCCCACTATCCACGTTTTAAAAAGGATGGAAAGAAGGTAAGACTCTTATTGGGGACTAGAGGATTGTTAGTTGGATCTAGAAAGCTGTGAGGCTGTGGGAGGTCAGATTCTAAGGTAGGGTTGGACTAAAGATTAGTATATAGGAGTAGTGAGTAAAAGAATAGAGACAACCCCCACAATAGTATAGTTCAGAAAATTGCAAAGTGGGCTGAGATCAGGTAGGGGTATTGAGAAGCATTTACAATTGTATAGACTAGGTCTTACTAGCAGTAATAGTAAAGTGACAGTCTTGTGGCAGAATCGATGAGGTCTAGATAACAAGAATTAAGAGTATAGAACCTTGAGAGGTGTATTAATGGAACACAGATGAAGGATAGTAACTTATCAACACCTTGTGACTGAGATACCAGGGGGAACCTATCAAATGACAGTATAACCAGCCAAGCAAAGAAGATTATACAGAAAGAAAAAGAATACCAAAATATTATTAAAATAAAAAATGTCAGAAGAGTGAGAAAAAGATAATACAAATTTACAGTAACTTGCAAGATTAAAAAAAAAAGGAAAGAAAAGCAGATGTAGTGCAGGAAAGATAAATTTGGAGTGGAAAGAATAATATTAGGATGAATGGAAGAGAAACATAAGGGATTGCGAGATAAAAATGATAGCAATTGAAAAATAAAATGTCTCATAAAACACAAGATAAAATCAATTAACCAACAACAGCCAGAGAAACCAAACAAAACCAAACAAACCACCCCCACAAAAAAAACCCCTCTTGTTGGTTTCTAACTGGCCAGACCAGTTTTTCTGATCTTGCTGGCTTCAGCTGGCTGAGGGACCTTTGAAATGCTTCTGTCTCCCCCAGCCAGATCTCAGCAAGTCTGTCAGGTACCCTGGGCACTCCCGAGCACACTGGCTCTCTGGATCTCACTTCCATGTTCTTCTGGACTCTGGGGTTCTGCAGGTTTACAGCTCTATGATCTCAGGAGGCACCCTGGACGTTTTGGGATTCACTGTGCCCTCCCTGGGGATCATAAAAGGGCGCGCCCCTCCCCCAAACTTTTGAGATTCGGGGTCTAGGATCGCCCTAAGTGCCTCACCATGACCCTTCCGGGTTCAAAAGGCGCCAGAGTCAGTCTTCCCGACGGTGTGGGAGCCAAGCCGTTTCCAGCTCTGTGTTCCCTGCCGAACCCCACTCCGACCGGGTGTTGGCACCTTTCTCAGCTCCCCCAGTCGGGCTGGCTGGAAATTTCTGAGCCACTACTGTAGGAATGCACCAAGCACCACGTCCCTCCTGGGATCACAGCGCGTGATTCAGGCCTCCCTATGGGGCCCGAACTGAGCAGGGCCTGGCTCTGTGCTCTCCACCGATCTGCACTTCCACTGGGCTATGGGTGCAGGCACTCTTCCAGGCTGCCCCTGGTCCTGTTGGCTAGAGGCTCTCACTTCTCCCAGGTCTCGGGGTGGGTGTTCATAGTCCCTGGGTGATTTTTTCCCCGTCCAACTGGCCAATCTGTTCCTTCTAGCAACACGTTCTCCCCTGGAGTTGCTCACCCCCCTTATTCGGGGGAGGGAGCAGCGACTTCCCTCTCCCAAAAGCCCTGAGGCAGACCTCGGAGCACCGGGCGGTCCTGGAGTCTGCACACCCCTAGACCCCGCGCAGATCCCTGGGCCCCTTTTGTCCCGAAGCAGTCTCCTTACCGACTTGTTTTTCAGTGAGTGCAATAATTTTTGATGTCCTGCTTTCAAAAGTGATTCGGTAACCTTGTCCACTTGCTCTGTTTCTCCACTGATCCGAGAGTTTCCCCCCTCCTCACAGAAGCCGAGAAAAACACTGCCTAGAGTAAAGCCACCATCTTCCGTCCTCGTGAGTCTTCTATACTAGTCTCACCTGGCTTTGCTTCCTTTGGAAGGAAGACATGTGATTTATTATTCTGGAAACATAATTGAAATTCCAGGGATAGTATGGTATCTGGGAGTCCCATGTAACTTTCCCTTTAGGAAATAACAAACACTCCAACTATATCTACTCTCTTTCCCTCCGACTCTGCTACAGTTTATCCCATTGCCTCCCAGGAAGTATAGAAATTACAAAAAATATGGATATTTGGTGCCTGAAGCTCTTATCTTAAAATCTTTTTGTCCCAACATTTTGGACATATTGAAACTTACTAAATATAGAGTGTTGCTTAGCCACAGGATTGTATATATTGGAATGATTATGCCTGGTCTCCAGCTGTGGTTAAGTTGCAATTACTTCTTTTATTATGACTTAATGTTATTTTATCTTCAAGGTATTTGTTGTCCTCAACTATTGGATACTATTGCTAATCATAGTCTCATGTAGGTTGACCAATGATCTGGTATGTTCATGAATTTTCACTACTAAAGCCAGATCAGTCCCAAGGATGGTGGGATGAGTTGGTCACCCTAGTTTCACACCTTCTCTTCAACAGCATTTTTCTTACTTTCTATGAAAGGTCTAATCTTCTACTTCATTGAGAAAATAGGGGCCATGGGGTGGGAACTTTCTTAAGTTCCTACCCCATCCATGGAGAATGTATGGCTGGGGACCTGGCTTCATTAGTTATCTTCTTTGTGCTGTGCCTTCTGCTTCATACCTCAGCAGAGGTACGAAGCAGAGGTCCCTTCAGCAGATTGTTAAAGGGACATTTGCTGAGTCCCATCATGTTCACAGGAATTCTTCCCTATGCAACACTGAGCTCAACAGAGCCTTTCTCCCATCCATGCCCATCCTTTGTTACCTACATCAGAGCCCGCCCAGTCTAGGGCAGGCTGTGTCATCCTTATTCCCAGAGCTCCTTCTGCTCCACCCATGCCCATCCTTTGTTACCTACATCAGAGCATGACCCAGTCTAGGGCAGGCTGTGTCATCCTTATTCCCAGAACTCCTTCTGCTATGGAATATTCCCCTTGTGCCCTGTGTGAGTCCCTCCGCCTTCTGCTGGGAGGTGATGCCTGGGCAAGACTGCTCCCCCAGCCTTTCATTCTCTAACAATGTAATCATGTACAAGTATTTTTCATCTTAGACACAAAACTCACACTTCCTACACTTCAGCTGCCTTGGCCATCTCTGACCTGTCTACTTCTTCCCTTCCTGGTTACTCAGTTTGAAAAAAAATGAATGTTCCTCCCCTTACTTCCATATGAATCACAGGGTCCTTGTGTGATTAGCAACAATAGAACTGTTCTTTTTTTTAAGATTATTTATTTATTTATTTATTTATTTTTAGAGAGGGAAGGGAGGGAGGGGGAGAGAGAGAGAGGGAGAGAGGGGAGAGAGAGAGAGAGAGAGAGAGAGAGAGAGAGAGAGAGAGAGAGAGAGAGAGGGAGAGAGAGGTTCAATGTGCGGTTGCTGGGGGTTCTGGCCTGCAACCCAGGAATGTACCCTGGCTGGGAATCGAACCTGGGACACTTTGGTTCCCAGCCCGTGCTCAATCCACTGAGCTATGCTAGCCAGGGCTAGAACTGTTCTTTTATGATTGCCAGTGGTCCTGTTACCAATTTTATGAGAAATGTGTCTTTCTATCTGTGATTTAAGAATAGTCATAATTTAGAAAATAAACCATAGTAGCTTATAAAGAACAACAGAATTACCCATAATTCCTCCATGCAGAACTAAAAAAAATTATTCTCTGAGGCTTTTGTCATTTTTTACAACTTTACAAATTATTTATGACTCCTTTCAAAAGCTATTCTGGTTATATTCATGATCCTATGGAAGTTCCTCTTCAGCTTTACATACTAAACCTTTATTTTGTACCCCCAATACCTGCCAATATTGACATTTCCAGCTGCATATCCTTACCTCACTCTTTTATTTACCCTGTGGACTGCAGATGGCAAGCACAAGGCCTGCAGGCTGAATTCAGACTTCCACCTTGTTTTATCCAGCCCAGCACCTTGTTTCCACCTGGCAGCAGTGCCGAGCTCCTTGTCCTTAGGTAAGGAGTGGTTACATTTATACACTCCTAAAATTACATTCAGCTCTTTGAAGGCAACTGTGAGACTGATGTGGCTCCCTGTGAAAATTAGTTTTGACATCTCTGCTGTGGACTCTCTGGGGGTGTTCCGTTCCCAGCTCCACAGCTATACCGACGATCTATATTCTGAGGCCTTCACACTGCTCTAGACACTCAGTTCCATAGCACCACAATCTCAATACTGATTCCCATTTTCTCCATCCCAAATACCTTGTGGAGATAACACAATCATCAGCTGTTTCCTTGGTTGTTACCTTGATCTCTGCAGCTCATTTACATCTCCAGGAAGTTGCTGACTCTTTCCTGTTAAATCTTCACATTTCTTAAATCTATCTCCCTCTCTCTGCTTGGGGGTTAGCTCTGAATTTTCTAAAAATGTATCTGTGCAATATTCTACTAAATAAAATAGGTGCCTCTAGGCTTGGCCTACTTTAGTCAGTTCTCACATGGCTGCGAAAGGGATCTTTCTAAATTATAAATCTGAATGTTGTGGTTAAGACTTGGGGTTTTGGATAAAAAGAGATATGGATTTATAACCAGTTCTAACACTGACTAGCTGGAACCTTGGACAAGGTATGTAATCTCTCTAGGCCACATGTCTTCACTGGTAAATTGGGATTAAGTATCTATATCAGAACATCATCTTGAGAATTAAGTAAGTCCACAGCACAGAGCCTTGCCAATAAATAGCAGTTCATATTTGACTGCTGCTATTACCATGATTTTTCTTTTTATTGTTCTTTTTATATGTCTCTTCCTGGCTGAACTTATTAAATGTTTTCTCTATTGGGGTCAAGATAAATGTTTAGGCTTCAGGCAATATAGGATGCCTTTTATGAAGGTGCCTTGATTGGCCTCTCCTTTCTCACTTCTTGCTGTTTTCCTTTCTCACTCTCCCTTCTAATCATAATGAATTATTTATAGTTTTTCCTACAGTACTCTGTCTTTCTCTTCTTTTGTAAATTTAAAAATATGTTTTGATTTTGACTATTTGCCAATCTAAATCGAGCTCATTCTTTAAAATTCAGTTCCACTAATCTTTCCTACAGAATTTTCCTCCATTCTCATCATAATCTACATCAAGTGTCCTGTTTGCTCCCAAATTTATTGTGCACACATGAATCTACAATATTAAGTCATTCAGCATATTAGCATTATTTTTTCCAAGAGACTTTGTCTTCCAGACACTAACAGTGTCTTATTTGTCCTGTGTCACTGATTTCCAGCCAGTACCTGGCAAACAGTAGATGGCACTCAAATATTGAATTGTAGAAAGGTATGAGTCTTTGTAGTGATAATGACACAGCATGGAGATGGTATAATGCATAAAATAATTAATTAATAATTAAAATAAATAGATAATAAAATGTCTAGGTGAATGCTACACTTATATAAGAAATTATAGGAACCTAATCAACAAAACAAACAAGCAAGCAGAATATATCCAGGGATTCTGAAATAAAGAACAAACT
The DNA here is from genome assembly GCF_004126475.2 of Phyllostomus discolor. NCBI lineage: Eukaryota > Metazoa > Chordata > Mammalia > Chiroptera > Phyllostomidae > Phyllostomus > Phyllostomus discolor. The sequence goes on along the minus strand of NC_040909.2, from coordinate 88,300,374 downwards.
GGCAATAACCAGAGGGGAAGGAGGAGGGGGACGATGGGGGAAAGAAGGGAAACAGTCTTCAAGAAACATGTATAAAGCATCCATGGAAAAAATAAAAAAAAAAGGCATTCATAGACAAAGCCAAAGTGGGGTAGGATTGAGGGTGGAAGGTGGGTTAGGTGTGACAGGGGAAAGTGGTGGTGGGAAAATGAAGACAACCGTACTTGGACAACAATAAAAATATATAGTACTCCAATATATTACAGTTTTAAAAGTTATATTGAAGTACTATAGAACATATATGAAGTTATATAGATGTTGAAAATGTTAAGCAATATGGCAAATTTCAAGGAAAGGATAATATTTGAACTGTAGTTTGAAGGCATGTGCTGCTTAGTAATAGGGATACTTCCTGAGAAATATATCATTACAGTTTGGTGCAGCCTATTGCACTTGGATTACAAACCTGTGCAGCATGTAAATGTACAAACAACACAAGATGAACCAAGCATAAGAGAAAATAATGCAATCCAGAGACATGTGAGGTTGCTGTCTGCATAACACACATACTGTTGTACAGCAAACATGTTTATAAGTAAGATTTAAAACAAAGATAAAGTGTATAGTGTAGAAAATACATAAATCAGTACCACAGTCATTTATTATTAAGTATTATGTGTGGCACATAATTTTGTGTGCTGTACTTGTATACAACAGGCAGCACAAGGGATTTGTTTACAGTGGCATCATCACAAACACTTGGGTAATGCCTTGTGTTATGGTGTTAACCATGGCTGTGATATCACTGGAAGATAGGAACTTTTCAGCTCCATTGTTATCTAATAAGACTCCTATCATATGTGGTCTGTCTTTGACTGAAACATTGCTATGTGCTGCTTGGTTGTACATGACTCAGTGGGGTAAAAGTAATAGAGGGGATTCTTAGGAAACAGTTGTATGGAGTCAAAGACTGAGGGAGGTAATGTGTATGGAATACCTTCTACGTGCTTAGCAGAAAGCTGACCCTGACACTGTAGTGCTTTTACATTCTTTTATTCATTTAATTCTCTCATTGACTCTGTGAGGTGGATAGTTGAGGGAACCAATGATAAGAAACTTTTTATGAAGTTCACATGGCTGTCACATTGGAACATAATGTTCAAATCAGTTCTGCCTATTCTTCAAAGTGGCTTTCTCTACAATGGGCTAATGTCCCATGGGCAGAATGTACATGTGGGATTAGAATCATGAAAGTAAATCTGGACCCAGATCATGCAGGTCATAGTCAAGCAGAGAAAGTGTATGTGCCTTCTCTGTTCAGTATTGTACAATGTGTCCAGCTGTCTATTTGGCAGAATTGGAAAGATAGAGTCATAATCAAGGGTTTTGCAAAAATATACAGCAAGATTGCTACTTTGATTCTTTCCTGCAACCACAGTAGGGACTGCTAATAGATGATATGCTATTTCTTACTGGGCTTGGATAGAGCCTCAAAACCCTCACTGGTTGATATTTATTAGAAGTTATTGGTTAAACCATAACCATTTTTTCTTCTGAACATCACTGCACTGTTCTTACCAGGAGTTCACTTGCCGCCCTTCTGAGCACACTGGGAGAGGTTGTAAAGGCAGGTCATCCTCTAAGGAACATGAAGAATTTCTTGGGGGCTGGGGCAGGACCTTCCTACCAGATCAATAAGACCAGGAATTGAGCCTGTGACCTAAGCTTGGCTAGACAAAAGCATCCGACGAGCTAGAATCTTGAGCAGAGTTATTCCAGATTTAAAAAAAAATGAAACAAAACTATACATTCCTACCAGAAGAAACCTTGATGAGGCAGGAGAGAGTCACCTGCTGCATTTCTGGTGTCTTATTTCTAGGCATTTTCTTTAGCTTTCCCATCAGAATTGTGAGTTACTCCAGTTACATTATTTTAATACCCCACATCCTCCCCAAGTTAGCCAGAGTGAATTTCTGTGGCTTACACCCCCCAAAATCATAATCAATACCATTTTTATTCAGTCAGAGTTAGCATATCATTTAAAAACCAACATGCTCATGACTTAATAGCAGGAACACATGATTTAAATCTAATAGGATTTAAATATGGAAACTATGCCACCGTCTTTTTATACTGTGCCAGCTTGGCTAAGCTTGGAACTCTTTCCCAGAATTCCTTTCCCCATATGGTTCTAATTGAGTTGGCTAAAAGGGAAATTTTTGTGACTTTTTGGAGGTAGAAGTGAAACAGTAGCTTCATGAGCTGAAGATCACGGTCCTCATGGTCACTAATGGTGAGAGAGTGTTGCAGATGCATCCTTACTCCCTTTTCATGTCCAGCTTTTTTATTTTTTACAGATGCCATACTAACCAATAGAGGCTCCAGATTGCTAATAAATGAAGCATCAGGAGCCTCACTCTTTATTCCTCTATTTTCCCATGGTTCCAGCCAGCAGCTGGTTATTTTGGCCTTCAGGATTCCTTGGAAAACCGCTACTGTCCACTTACTCCAAGAAAAGGAGGACCCTTTTCTCTAACTTTCCAGCATCTCTTTTGGGTCAGTAATTTCTTTGCCTCCAATAATTGCATATGGTCATATTTCTATAATTAATCTCTTATCCCATAATAGTAGTATAGGTTCTTCCATGACTGAACCCTGATTGCTATAGTTATTGGTGCTAGAATTGGTTCCAGGGGAACAGAACTTTAAAGATGGTAATTAATAATTGGTTCTGTGATATGATTAGATCAAAAGACATTAATGTTTTTGCTGCCAGTAGCAAAGGATACACTGACAGTTGATGGCACGTAGACACAAAATAGTTTCTTAAATTATCACCTGTAATTAACTGCTCATAAAATGCAAGGCTGTAGGTGGCCAAGTAGTTATTGCTCTAGAACACTTCAATAAAATGAGTATAGTCCTGTTGTTTGGGTACTTCTAAGTGATCTGGAAACTATGGGGAATAAAAGAAAGCTCAGGGTTTTACATTCCCAGATCAAGGTCTGGGTGACAGATTAGAAAGCTGCTATGACTGCTCTAAAAGGAACCCATATTTTCTACAAAATTTCTTCAAACCAAATCCAAAGTTTAATCTTCACAGTTTAACCTGAACTTCTGGGGTTTTTAATATTAGAATAAAGGCACTGATCGGAAAGAAAGACCACGGAAACTGGGGTGGAGACTCATGTGTTGATTTTGATGATACAGAGGAATTTAAAGTTTTTCATTTTATGGAAATTCATTTGCCAGTAGAAGCACCTTTCCCTCAAGTATGAGGAATTTAGTGTGCCCTGACCTGAAGAACTTAACTGTCCTGGTCCAAGGAACCTGATCTGCAGGGGAACATGAATCCCGCCACCCCCCCCCCCTAGACACACATCACCACCTTGATCCTAGATAGGTGGCCAGGCTCAGGTTCTGGCATGGCCCTGGTGATCTTATAGAAATTATAACCTGAAAAGAAGTACTGTACTCATGTAAAGAGTTATATTCATTTAAGTTATATTCATATTAATATGAACCTGGGGACAATGTATGGAAATGTGTGTAAAGGATGCTGGATCAAGGTGAGACTGCAGTGTTGGGTGAGTTTGTATTAAAATTGGTTCATGAAGCAGAGATTCTGTATTACATGCTGGGATCCTGGTAAATAGATTTAACTTTTGGTTAGTTGACTAAAACGAAGTTGAATTGCAAGGACAGTATGAATTAAGGTATTTGAGTGTGAGGAAAGATGAATCATGTGAGATCTGCTCACCCATTCACAAATTTGTGTAAGCAAAATTGGTACTTCCTCTACCAAGGCTTTGCGAAATACATTGTGAAGGGAGTAGTGTCCTCTTTGACAGCTCCATGATGGCTTTTCTCTGTAGGCCAGGAATGACAGCAGGAAGTGTGACCATCAAAGTGACACCCTAAATTCAATAGAGAAATGGGGTCACAAGTGGCAAGGCCAAAGGATGGCACTTATCTGACTGAGGCAATATGGGTGGAATTACTAATGAGTAGCAGATTTAAGGCAAGAGCACAATGGTGTCACTTACAGAGACCCTTGTCTTTAGCTAGTTGATTATGTGTCTCAAGGACACACTTACGGTCTCATAGGAGGTTCCTTTAGACCAATTCTCTGGGGAAGAACATTTCCGGGCCTGGATGATAGGTGGTTCTGCTTGATATGCTGCCATGCCTGAATTAGTCACTTGTTTTAGAAGGAACATGGCTGGGAAAATGGTGATAAGGAGGAATGTTTAGACGCTGCACAGATGAATGTCTGCAAATGGGCAGAGTGAAGATACTTGTATCCCAGGTCACTGCTCAGTAAAGGGCATCCTTCACAGAGAAAAGTCTTAATAACCACTTGCTCTGTAGATGTCACTAAGTGTCTTTCACCAGTAACTCTGTTCCTATCCAGTAGATGCATGAATAAAATGGTCATGGGTTCAGCAAATTGGATTTTTACTCACTAAGACCAACCTGGGTGCAGCCATTGCTGAGTGCTCAATCTCCAGCATTAGGGCCAACACTGAGCACTGATGTGGCACTGTTCCTGAGGGAATAGCTTGTTCCCTACTGGGAGATCAACAACACTGGATCAAGTCTACCATATAAAGGGCAGGGCTTTGTAAAAAGTTATTATTGAAATATGCATTTGCTTTCCCTGCCCAAAATGTTTTTTTCATATGAATGTTCACCATCCATGATCTTTTAAATGCCTTATTCATTGTCATGGCAATTCACACAATGATACTTTAACATGGAAAATAACTTTACAGGAAGTAAGATATGAGATTGGAATTCACTAATATTATCATGTTCCCATCATCCTGAGATGGTGGACATGATCATTAGCTTAAAATTTTGTTTTTATTTTTTATCTTTATTTTTGTATACTCAGTTCACAGCATCAGCTGGGTAGGAACACTTTGTGGGTTGGAGTGATACTCTTCAGGCTGGGCTATGCGTTCTAAATCAGTGACTGAATCATAGTTCAATGTGACTTACTGGTGCTGCCTCTTTCAAAGGAAGGGTTCCTAGGTCATGAATGATGTGTTGGAAATGGGAATAACTTTTCTCCCTATTATATTTAACAGTCTACCAGTTAAGTGCTTGCTACTGTCCCTGAAGCTTTGGGTTCTCCTAGTGTAGAGCTCCCCTTGCTCTGTACCCAGTGTGTCTCCCTTAGCCCTGGGTGTGTTTGCCTTGTCACGCCAGGGGCTATCTAGGTTTTATTTGCATCTACTTGGGCATGAAGTTTAAAGGATACAAAAAACCAAGGAGATAGAGATACTGTATCTTTTATTATGTTTAGATTTTTGGTTTATTTTTAGACTTCAGAATCTTGCTACTGCTTTCTTCATATATTCAGACAGATACTGTATCTTGAAGATTCCTCCTTAACTTCCTGTATCCTTCTCTGTTCAATGACCAAAAAACTGAAGTTTAAAATTTGGCACTGTCCATGACAAGATATATGGTCCCCAATACTGGCCGTTACTTAAACCAAATTGCTCTCCTTTTCCTCCTCCCAAAAACTAAAGACACTTAAGTACTTTGATTTTGAGATACTAACTGATTCCATTAATTTTGAACTTGTGTCTTCCTTTCCAGGTTGACACAGAGAGAAAAAGTACCTCTTTCTCTTCCTTTTCTTAAGTTTTTAAGACAGCTGGACTATTGCCCAGTCATACTGGAAGATCACACCCATAATTTATTCAGGAGATGATAAAGCCCCATCCCTGCTGTTTTTTAGTGCATGGAGCATATGGAAACACAAAGTGCCAGACCCAGCTTTGCACTCTAGGAATGTGTGGTAGGGCTTTCCAACATTCATGGGGAGACAGACAAAGAGACTGAGTGGAGCTCATAAAACAGCTTAAGTTTTCTTTCATTACCCTCACTGTTGAGTATTTTAGGATATATTTCTGAAAAAAAATTCTGAAAAATATAAATATAACATATTTCTTAAAATGTACTATACATCTTGCTATTTAAAGGGATTTCTTTATTTTTAATGAATTTTTGGTAAGGCTTTCTTTAAAAATATGCAATGCATATTATCTCCACTGCTTTTTTAATTGCCATTTTCCCTCTATCCCCATAATAATCTCATGATTATTATGTAGTTGAGTACCATTTCATTTGATGAGAATTTTTAAAATTACATTATTATTGTTCAATTACAGTTGTCTGCATTTTCCCCCATATGTAAAGATATGAGCTTTACAAGATTAGGGACTTCTTGGATGGCAGCTATTTTGCAGTCACATGGAGAATGGAGCCAGCTTCAAGGTGAGCCGTTGAAAGACATCGATATGAGAAAATGACTTTTGTACCAACTTCTGACTCTTTGGAGATTTAGATGAAGATAGGCATCCATATCCATGACCTGATTGCTTAGTTATTTGATACAATAATCCCCTTCCCTCTTCCTTTGACTTAAGTTGTTATTAACAGCAGATATATTTCTAACTAGTACAGTCATCAAAATTAATGGCACTGCTCTTGACATTGGGGATATAGATGGATAGAAAACACTGTTCTGACTGCAAGGAACTCAGCCCTTGAGGGAACACATTCTTGCACAGACATACACAGTCATGTACCTACACACACATACAGTCACATACACACATTCACACTCATACATGCTCACACACATTATTCCAATGTATGAGAGTTATTCATGGAGTGATAATGAAGCACAGTTTGGAGGGAACCAGTCAGAGAAGGCTCCCCAGGAAAGTGATACTTAAATTAAGGCTATGAGGAAATGTACACTTGGCCTGATACCTACTTAAGTTTTGGTCTTCTAAAAGCTGACCCTGACACAAGGACTTGGAAAAGAGTCATGTTTGTGGAAGGTAATTGTAGGAGGCACAAGTGAGGCAGTGGGGAAAATGAGGTAGGATGGAGAGGGTTAATGAACACAGATGCACATTGTTTCATAGTGATTCACAAATGTGATTTTACAAATGAAAGCAAGACCTTCTCTCAGCCAAAAAATTACTACATGCTATATTTGGACACTGGCTTTGTTGAGGTGCTCTGGAGCTGAACCTGCAGTATTTCCGAGATGTGACTGTAAATTAGGCACCTGAGATTCAGTTCCATGGGTGACCGAGCACCTTGGTGGCAGGCAGGCCAGTCCTTTATAGCTCCTACCTCCTGACTGAACTGTCAGCCCTCCTGCCTTGGGGCTTTCCCTTCACACTTGTGCATTCATCTGTGCTGGAATGGCCCCTGTGTAGATGAAGCCCTCATGGAGGATCAGAGCCATGGAAGGTAAGTGCAGGGGACCTGAGGGACACGGATGATCTATGTCTGCTGTTTGCCATTCTTGATGGTGAGTCACATCCCCACAATTATGTCCATGATGTCTCATGCTGTTGGTGGGTTCTGAGTTCCTAACTCCAGTGAACCATCACCCCATAGATGTTTCCTTCCATTTGATGCCATATCAGTGTGGTATTTGGCCAGGACCTGTGATTTCTTATGAACACATATGGGAGGCATCTTGCTAGGGTGTATCTTAATGGATATGTGTGCTGCACGATGTTCAGAAGATGTCAGTGGGAGAGTTTTCATCTCCACAGTAAAAATACTTAAAATTCAGTATTGCATATTCTTGGTTTTGGAAAGTCCAACTCTGCATTGGGATCCTGAGGAGCAGAGGTTAAGATGGGTTTTGGGGCAGTGACTTATGTGCTAGAGTGGTTCCCATGACTCTGAGGGAATGAAGAAACCAAGGTGTGATGAAGGGAAAACTAGGCAGAAATGTGGTTCAGTGGATCCCACAGTGAATTCTGCAATAAACATGACACCCCAGTACTGTCTTTGCTTGGGACAAGGGATTAGGCCTTGGTACTCCTACATCTCAGTCACTGGCTGCAGGCTGCCTTGGGCACAGGGAGAGATTTGCAGGTAGCCTGGACTAGGTTCTGGCCATGTTAATAGGCCATTTCCAGAAAAAGGGGCTGCAGTGAGGAAAATGCTTTTATACAAAAAACATGAAAAATGATATACATTTCAAAATGAAGAGTGTGACAGTAGTAATAAAGAAAATGATGAAGTGAGATTTAAAAAGTAGAAAGGACAGGACCAGGTGATGGATAGGATACAAACAGGGGCAGTGAACATTCATGAAAGTTCCAGGCTTTTGGGCTTAGATGATTATTTTGTCAATTCTCTTGTCTTCCCCTATTCTTGGAATGTCTACTCTCTCAATATAACAAAAATGGTTTCATGCTCTATGTATTGTTTTGTAGCCTATAATAACATAACATGAACATCTTTTATTATAATGAACATGGTGTAAAATATCAATTTAAGTAACTGCTCTGTGTTTCATTGTATGGATGTGGAATTATTTAATCTCTTATGATTGACATTTAGGTTGTTTACATTCTTTAAATTTATAAACCATGTTGTTATAAGTGTTTTTAAAGCCAAACATTTACTGAGTCTTAAGTCTTATTTTAAGATATTTCTAGGAAAGAAGTTTCTGCATTTCTAAGGCTTCTGGTAAATACCACCCAGTTGTTCAGAGGGTGTTGTCTCCAGGTACTCACAGCTCACCTGCCCTTTGACAGGAAGCATCCTGGAAATACTACTCTGAAAGCAGCTTATCAGAGGGAGGTTGGTTCCAGTGGCATACATTTAAATTTTCTGATGGCTGCTTTCACTTTTGCCTAATTTCTCCATAAGTATTTGGAGCACTTGAAGATTCTTATGGTTCTGATGAGAAATATTGTATTTTTCAATCTTGTATGTAGCTATTGGTTTTCCTTTTGGGAAAATAATTTCAAAAATCAACTTCAAAGTGTATTTCCATAGTATTTATAAATCAATTGTCAATTAGTAAATTTGATTCTCCACCCAATCAGTAAGTGCCAGGATATTTACTGAAAGCTCACCCTTAGTGTTGACAATATGTATGGAATTTTTGCTCATTCAGGTAGTTCAGATTTATCTAGTAATTGTGATAGTGACAGAAGTAAGACCTGACATTGTGTGATAGGTCAGGCACCATTCTCTAAGTGACCCTGTGAAGCCCTTTATGTTAACATCCTCATGAAACAGACAGAAAGCAAAACAAATATTTCAGTGGAACCAGTTTGTATGGACTGCTGTAAGTCAGGGGGTCAGCAGTATTCTTGAGGGGCCCTAGTCAGGCTTTCCAGGGAAGGCAGTGTCTAAATGGAAATAGCAGTGTTCAAGGGAAGTTAGCTGAAGTTCTCCCAAAGCTTTTATTTTTAAAAACTTTTCAGATACTCTATGTTTTCTTTCTGTAGTATTCCCCTGAGGAATGTGAATCTTGAGACTTCTTTCTGAGCTTCTTCATTATTTCCACTCTCAGTTAACTTTCACTCTCCTGACTTCTGCATTCTGGCCCTATTATTCTACTAAATGAATGTAAGTCAAGGTTACCAATGTCTTTCCAATTCAAACATTCTATGTTAGTGTTAAGTATTTTTGACTCTCTTCATCAGCCATTTTGCCCACCTCTGGCAACCACCAATCTATTGTCTGTATTTATGAAATATTTTTTTAGATTCCACATATAAGAGAGACTATATGTTATTTGTCTTTCTCTGTCTGACCCATTTCACTGAGTGTAATGTCTTCTAGATCTATTCATGTTGTGAATGCCAAGATTTCATTCTTTTCTATGACTGAGTCATATTCCATTGTGTATATGTACCACAGTTTTTTTTATCCACTCATCTACTGAAGGGCACTTAGGTTGCTTCCAAGTCTTAGCTATTATATAAATAATGCTGCAATGAACATGGAGGTGCCATTATCTTTTTGAGTTAGTGTTTTGTTTTGTTTGGATACACACCCAGAAGTGGAATTGTTGTCAATGCTAAGTTTTTAGTCTTTGTATTACTTGGCATCTTTCAGAAATGTAAATCATCTCACTATTCCTTCCCATTTGAAATTCTATATTATATATCTAATCATCAGACCAAAAATCTGGAACCTACCCTATAATACTTACTTCCCATCAGCCATCTCACCTGCAAACTCTTGTCTGGTTTCCTGGCCTCTGGACATCTATCTGTCTTTCCCACTGGACAAACCCTAGACCCTACTTGGTATAACTTCTAAGCCAATCTCAATGGTCTATTCCAACCTCCAGACTTAGAATTAAGTCTCATACCCAAGATTTGGGACAAATCACAGAGTTGCTGTACTTTCATATTGTTTTGAAAAGCTTTACCCTTTTTGCATTGGGAACTGGTGAATCAGCAATAACCCAGGCATTCAGCTCACATTAACCACTCCTCTACTGATTCAGCTGGCTAACTCCCCTGAGTTGTAGGACTTTGGGTGGGGTCCTTTGTAAAACACCAACACTGTCTAATGAACTTTGGAATAGATTTTCAAACTCTGGGAGGATTAGTTTCCTCATATACAAATTTTGGCTTGTAAGATTGTTTTGTGGATTAAATGACCTAATGATTATAAAACACATAACTTAGTGTTAGACATGGTATAATTCCCCAAGACTTATTATTACTACTAGTGTTATCATTGTTATTATAATTACTAATCCTCTATTTGGCCTGAGATCCTGTTCTGAACCTCAGTTTTTGTGATGTGGGTCCTCCTATGGCTGTAGTCTCTACATCACTTTCATTCCATATCCAGTAAGAGCAAAATCTCTGGAACTGGGGCTCAGTCTTGGGTTGTAGCTTTGGCTAACATCCATTACCATGTTGTCAGATCTGTAGACTGAACTTCTGGATTGAGTGAAGCATCTGGAACCCATAACACCCTTAGGATGTTTTGGCTTCAGGGCAGTTTGTTCAGCCTAGTTAGTGTACTGGGAACTTGTGCTCTGAGCCTACACACTCACTAAGGGGACCTGGACTTCCTTTCTGAAGGGAAGAGTGGGGCAACCTGGCTTTGCCCCATGCAAAACATGTTTCCACTAAAATAATGATGATTTTGGAGGACAGAGGAGCAAACTATTACTCCCATCAGCCATCTGGAAGAAGTAGAGAAGGACTCATGGAAAGGTAACATATAAAGGGCTCTTAAATGCTGGATGGAATTTTGGTACAAGAGGGTGGAGGTGCAGAGCAGATCTCAGGAGGGGAGGGTCTGGTCACCATATTTGTACAGTTGATTGTATTTGAGTGTGGCCATTCCTGCTGAAAACCATGCTATTTGGGCTGGGCATGACACCTGCCTTCTTACTCATGTTTGTGCAATAAACTGAACTCAAAGATGAGATTAAAACCCATCCAGCTTCACTCAGCTCTGTGACCAAGTACCTACCCAACCAAAGGGGAGCTGATACTTGGAAACATGCCCTTTGTTGTAGTGGGCTCAGTGTCTTACAGTTACCACTGTTTTCCTGAGCCAGTGTCTCATCTCTGTCATGCAATGGAAAAGGAAGAGATATTATCCTGGTTCTGACCAGGCCAGTACATTACATCATGTCAGGGGCTGGCAGTTCATAGGTTGTTCCCACATGTGGCCTGCTGCCCATTTCTGTTCCATCTTTGGACTAAGAATGATTTATGCATTTTAAATTAGTTGAAACAAGATCAAAAGAAGAACACTATTGCTGACATAAAATTATATGAAATGCAGGTTCCAGGGCCCACCAATGAATTTTGTGGGAAAACAGAGCAACCATTTGTTTACTGTTGTCTATGGTGGCTCTCAGGTTCCAGGGCAGAGCTGAGTAGTGTGACAGACACAGCACCTCATGAAAAACCTAAAGTATCTACTCTGGCTTTACACTGACAGCATGAGTTTGCTGAGTTCTGTCTCAGGTCTTCCTTTCCTTTACAAGCATCTTGTACCCAGACAGCCATTTCATGAAGGCTATCTTCCTTCTGTCTCTTGTAAAAAGGACTCCACTTTTAAAGGCATAAAGCCTGTTTTAAATGATGCTAAACATATAAACATAATGTAGCCAGGCTACAAAAAGTTCAACTGTACTGCAGGATGTCCAGACATAGGCATGTCTGGAGGAAGGGACCAGGACCCACACAGGTCTGCGCCAGAGCCCATGGTGGTAGATGATGTGCAGGGTGGATACGATGTCGGAACAACTTAGTTGTCATTCTTCAGCATCTGGAAAGAAATCCTTGGAGGTTTGTTTTTTGGAACAGTAATATTTATTCTACAGCTCTAGTCACTTTGTCTTTTACTAAGCAGTGGGATAGTAATCAATGATTGATGAAGTCACCCTGGGTCCATTCTCTGATAGAAACACAAAAAGAATCAAGTTTGTTTTTAAAATTGGGCCTTTAGAATAAAAGCAAAATAATTAGAACTAAGAACCAAGATAAAAATGTAGAATCCAATGTGAAACAGGTAGGTTTCTACATCTGTTTTCTTCACTAAAATGAGGTCACCCTTAAGAACCTTCAAAGTTAAGTTCTGGCTCTCAGTACTTATACAGTATCTGCTGAGTCAATAACAGTAGAAGAAAATGAAAAAAAGGAGAAAAATTGCATAGAGATAAAACCCTTTTTTTCCAAACAGAGAAAACTGAATAGGTGTATCATGACATATGAGCAATAGTGTTGACGTGTTTATAACTTACAAAAAATGATACTGTCTTTCTTTCTGACAGCTGATGATACTGGGAATGTTGGCTCAAACAAAATTCTAATGTCCTTCTGCAACATTCTGTTCTCTTGTATAATCAGGATGATCTGCTTAGGCAGGTGAAGAGATGACTGTCATATGGGCTGAATATTAAGTCACTCCATTCCAAGGGCTTTTTGGAAAAAAAAAAAGTGTTACACTGACTAGTTATGGTCTGGGTTGTTGAACATCAAAAACTTTTTTTTTTACATCTAAACACTCAATGCAAAGAAAATTGGCAAAATAATTACAGAAAGTGTTTTTAGAGAGCTACTGTGCACCAGACATTTGCAAATCTCATTGTATTTAATCTTCCCTATAATCCTGGGGTGGGCTTTACAGATTATGACAGAGACAGAAAAAACTTTCTCAGAGAAATGTGTCTGATTCTGTCCTGAAGCCAAGGAAGGTCTCTGAAGAGTCAGATCTCTTAGCAGTGAAAAAAGGTTTCATGACTGGTTCTTTGTGACTTTTTTTTGCCAAAGGCACTGGGTAGCTATGGTGTCAGTAGTTTATTTTATTTTTTTAAAATCATCACCCTAGGATATTCATTGATTTTAGAGAGAGAAGAAGAGGGATAGAGACACAGGGGGGGAGGGGGAGAGAGAGAGAGAGAGAGAGAGAGAGAGATCGAGAGATCAATGTGTGAGAGAAATATCAATCAGTTGCCTCCCATAAGCCCAAACATTCCCTGGCCATGGATGGAACATGCAATCCAGGTGTGTGCCCTGACTGGGAATTGATCCCACAATTTTGGTATCTGGGCTTATGTTCCAACCAAGTGTGCCATGTGACAAGGGCTGTGCCATTCTTTTAAATAAACATTGATGTGAATCCATAGAAAATTAGTATTTCAATAAAGGGAGGAAACTCATTAAATATCAACCTAATAAGTAATTTTTTCTTAAAATGCATTATACCACTATTATACACACTGTAATATTCTGTACCCACCTTATCATTTTATTAAAAAATTGTTGTTGTTGTTGTTCAATTATAGTTGTCCTCATTTCTCCCCATTACTCTCCCCTGCCTCCCCACACCCCACAATTCACATTCAATTCTCCCCTCTGCCTCATCAACTTTGTCCATAGGTCATTTATAAAGATTCCTACATTTGACCTTTCCTCTTCTGTCCCCTATTGTATCCTCCCTCTGTCCCCTCTGTTTATTGTCAGTTTTTTCTTTATATCCATGTCTCTGGTTCTAATTTGCTTACTTGTTTTGTTGATTAAGTTACACTTATAAGTGAGATCATATAATATTTGTCTTTCACTGCCTGGCTAATTTCACTTAGCATGGTATGCTCCATTTCCATCCATGCTGTCATGGAGGGTAGGAGTTTCCTTTTTCTCTCTGCTGCATAGTATTCCATGGTGTAAACATGCCAGAGTTTTTTGATCCACTCATTTACTGATGGGCACTTATTGCTTCTAGCACTTGGCTATCGTAAATAATGCTGCTGTGAACATGGGGGTGAATAGGATCATTCAAATTGGTGATTCAGGGTTCTGGGTATAATCCCAGCAATTGAATTGTCTATTCAAAAGGAAGTTTTATTTTTAGTGTTTTGAGGTAATTACATACTGTTTCCACAGTGGCCGCATGAGTCTGCATTCCCACCAACAGTGTACTAGGGTTCCCTCCTTTCCACAACCTTCTCAGCACTTGTTTGCTGATTTGTTAATGATTGCCATTCTGACTGGTATGAGGTGGTATCTCATTGTGGTTTTAATTTGCATCTCTCTGATGGCTAGTGATGCTGAATATCCTTTCATATGTCTCTGGGCCTTCTATAGATGCTTCTTAGAGAAGCGTCTGTTCAGGTCCTTTGCCCAATTTTTAATTGGATTGTTTTTATCCCTGGTATGGAGTCCTCTTAGTTGTTTATATATTTTGGAGATGAAACCCTTGTCTGAGGTGTCATTGCCAAAAGTTTTCCCAAATGTTTGGTTCAATTTTCATTTTGCTGATGTTTTCTTTAACCATGCAGAAGCTTTTTAATTTGATGTAGTCCCATTTATTTACTCTTTCTTGTATATTCTTTGCTCTTGGGACTTATCAGTGAAAATATTACTGCATGGAATATCTGAAATTTTCTTGCTTCTGTTCTCCTCTAGGACTTTTATGGTGTCATGGCTTATATTTAAATCTTTTATTCACCTTGAATTTATTTTTGTGTGTGGTGTAAATTGTGGTCTACTTTCAATTTCTTTTTTTTTTTTTTGCATGTAGCTGTGCAGATCTCCCAACACCATTTGTTGAAGAGTCTATTTTTACTCCATTTTATGCTTCTGCCACTTTTTTTGAATGTGAATTTACCATAGGAAGGCATTGAACAGATCAGTAAGAAAAGAGAGGGCAGAGAAGATGGTGGTGAGGTAGGTGGGAGTGGAGCCCAGTTCTTCTTGTGCCCAGCTGGAATGCCTAGCAGGTCTTCTGAGGAACAGAGTAAACAGCCAACAGAATCCCAGTTTATATGAATTTTGGAGGCCAAAAATTGCAGAAGACATTGAAAAAGATACTGTGAGGAGATTGAGCTGGGACAGTAAGGTCCCTGGGATCTGCACAGTGAGCAAGGCTGCTGAAGCTCCTGGCCTGGCACCTGCTACAAGATATAGGGAGGAGAGTTAGATCGCTAGCTTCCTCCCTTCCCAGAGCAGGGAGGGCAACCCAGCACTGGGAGGGACCTGGATACTGGAAGTTGCTGGTGGGAATCGAGACACAGTTGGAGATACACAGTGGTGGTACACATCCACTGGGAATGTGGACACTGGCACCAGAGAAATTGAGGTGCTAGGTGATACCTAGAGAAGGGAGGAGCTGGGCCATGTTGCACCATGTATCATTTACTTTCAATATATCTCATCATCTAACCTTGCACAAATGCTCTGTTTTCTGGATTCAGCTCACAATCCTCCTCCTCTCTAACAAAAGTCTTATCTCTCTTTCCTTTGATAAAAAGTTAATAGTTGGGTGAAATATCATAATTAACTCTATACTTATGCAAAGAATCTCCTATGTCTTCTCCACTTGCTGGTACTTTATATCCCATAAAGTACTCTCCCACTGTGTTAATCCATTTTTCCTAACCCCTGTCACTGATTACATACAGGAATAGGTGGGAGCTTCAAACATCAGTATACTTACTAGAGGAGAAAAACCACCAACAAAGGAACCACCAAAAGGTAAAAACCTAATTACAACAAGAAGCCCACACAAACAGAAGAAAGGGCAAATCTAGAGTGTCCAGACAAAGAGATCAAAGAGACCACACCATGGAACCCCATGGAATTCATACCATGGAAGTTCACCCTGCAAAGACAGCTAGCAAAGAAAAACATCAGGAAGTGCAGAAACAACAAAAAGAGTCACCTAAATTGGGGAGACAAAAGAAAGGACATGCAATCAAAAGGAATGGACCACTCCCCACTAAAAGAGTTAAATGAAATGGAGGTAACCAAACTATCAGATACAAAATTCAAAATAATGGTTATAAAGATAATCATTTAGGAACTCAAGGAACTTGCAGACAAGAATCCATCAAGAAGACATAAACAGCCCTGGCTGGTGTGGTTCAATGGATTGAGTATCGACTTGTGAACCAAAGGGTCACTGGTTCAATTTCCAGTCAGAGCATGTGCCTGGGTTGTAGGCCAGATCCCCAGTTGGGGGCACATGAGAGGCAACCACACATTGATGTTTCTCTCCTGCTCTTTCTCCCTCCCTTCCCATTCCTCTAAAAAGAAAAAAAATAAATAAAATATAAGAAAAAGAAGACATAAACATTGAAAAATATATGCACCCAACATAGGAGCACCTAAATACATAATAAAAAGAAATCTTGGAGGACTTAAGAAAGATATAGACCGCAACACACTTATAGTATGGGATTTCAGCACCCCACTGTCAAAAGTGGATAGATCTTCCAAACAAAATATAAACAAAATTATTGTGGCACTGAACAATGTCCTACATCAAATGAACTTAACTGATATAGAGAGAGCCTTTCATGCCAAAGAGGCAAAATACACATTCTTTTTAAATGCACATGGAATATTCTCAAAGATACCACATGATAGGACACAAAACAAACCTCAAAAATTCAAAAAAATTGAAATCATATCAAGAGTTTTCTCTGGCCACAAGGAACTGAAACTAGAAATGAACCTCAACAAAAATCTCAAAAACATTCAAACTCATGGAGATTGAATAACATGCTATTAAACAATGAATGGGTCAAGACTGAGATCAAGAAAGAAATAAAAAGTTTCTGGAAACAATTGAAAATGAACTCACAACAACCCAAAACTTATAGGACTCAGCAAAGGTAGTCCTGAGAAGGGAGTTCATAGTGATACAGGCCTACATAAAAAAATAGAAACATTTCAAATAAACAACCTAACCTTATACCTACAAGAACTCAAAGAACAGCCCAGAGCAAGTAGAAGGAACGAAATAACCAAGATCAGAGCAGAATTCAATTACATAGAGATTAAAAGCACAATTCTAAGGATCAATGAATCCAGGAGATGGTTCTTTGAAAAGATAAGTAAAATCGACAAGCCTTTAAACAGGCTCATGAAAAAAAAAAAATAGAGAGAGGGCCCAAATAAACACAATTAGAAATGAAAGAGGGAAGATTACAACTGATACCGCAGGAATACAAGGGATTGTAAGAAATTACTATGAAGAACTGTATGCCAAGGAATTTGAAAACCTAGGTGAAATGGACAAATTCTAGAGAAATATAATCTTCCAAAACTGAATGAAGAAGAAGCAGAAAGCCGGAACAGACCTATAACAGCAGACAAAATTTAAGCAGTAATAAAAAAACTCCTACACACAAAAACCCTGGAGAAGACAGTTTCCCAGGAGAATTCTACAAAGCATTTAATTAAGAGCTAACTAACCTCTATCCTTCACAGACTATTCCAAAAAATCCAAGAAGATGGAAGTCTCCCAAAATCTTTTTATAAAGCCAACATCATTAATCCCAAAACCAGATAAAGATAGAAAAACAAATAAACAAAACAAATTCAGGTCAATATTGCTGATGAATATAGATGCTAAATCCTCATCAAAATATTTACAAACTGCATCCAGCAGTAGATTAAAAAGATCATACACCATGACTAAGGGGGATTCATCCCAGGCGTGCAAGGCTGGTACAATATTCCCAAATAAATAAACATAATACATCACATCAAAAAAGCAAAGACAAAATCACATGCTCATGTCAATAGATGTGGAAAAAGCATTTGATAAGGTACAGCACCCATTTATGATAAAAACTCAGCAAAGTGGGAATAAAGGGAGCATTCCTCAATATGATAAAGGCCATATACAAGAGACGTACAACCAACATCATACTCACTGGAGAAAAATTAAAAGCTTTCCCACTTAGATCAAGAACAAGACAAGGTTATTCACATTCATCATTTCTATTCGACATAGTATTGGAAATCCTAGCCACAGCAATCAGAAAAGAAAGAAAAGAAAAGAAAAGAAAAGAAAAGAAAAGAAAAGAAAGAAAAGAAAAGAAAAGAAAAGAAAAGACATACTGGAAAAGAGGAAAGAAAACTGTCATTGTTTGCAGATGACATCATAGTCTCCATAGAGAATCCTATAGACTCCACCAAAAAACTGCTCAACCTAATAAATGAATTTGGCAAAACTGTGGGATACAAAGTCAATATTCAGAAATCAAAGACATTTTTGTACACCATCGATGAAATATCAGAAACAGAAATCAGAAAATAATTCCATTTGATATAGCAACAAGAAAAGCAAAATACCTAGGAATAAACCTAACCAAGGAGGTAAAATATCTGTACTCAGCAAACTACACAACACTGAAGAAATAAATTAAGGAAGACACAAACAAATGGAAACATATACTGTGTTTATGATTCAGAAGAATTAACATCACCAAAATGTCTGTACTACCCAAAGCAATTTATAGATTCAATGCAATACATATTTAATAGCAATTGCATATTTCACAGATATAGAACAAACACTTCAAAAATTTGTGTGTGTAGTAGTCCAACCTGTGTGGCATGGGCCCAACCCCCAGTGGCAAATATCTACTGCAAAATAACTTCCTAAAAACTATGCTAAAACCTTCCAAGGACCAGTGTCACTGGCTCAACCACTTTTGCCTTTTCATTTGCAAATAACCCTCTTCTGTGATGTGATTAGCAGCATTGGCTCTTTTGTTTTCTGTAAAAGGTATCCACCTAAAGCGAGTCTGTGCACAGTAAATGAGGACCATCATGTAATGGGCAGAGAAACCTAATAAAGCCCTGTCATGGTGGAGGCCGAGGCTTTTTGATCCTCTTGAGAGAAAAGCCATGCTGTCCCTTTTCCTCCACTGGACTCGGTAGTCTGTGTGAATGTCTCATTTCATCCATAATGATGCAGACACTGGGGTGGAACCATAAGTGGCCTCAAATAGCTGCAGCAATTTTAAGAAAGAAGAGCAAAGTAGGAAAGACCACAGTACCCAGTATCAAACTGTATTACAAGGCCACTATACTCAAAACATCTTGGAAGTGGCATAAGAACAGACACATGGACCAATGGAACAGAATAGAGATCCCAGAAATAAACTAGATAAGGTTTATTAACCACTAATTGACCACCAATTGGCTGAATTGATCAAAGAGACCATTAATTGACCAATTGATAAAGGTGGCAGCAGCATAAAATGAAGGGAAAATGTAGCTTTTGACAAGTGGTATTAGGAGAGCTGAACAGCTCCATGAAAAAAAATTAAACTCGAGCACCAACTTACATCATACACAAAAATAAATTCAAGATGGATAAAAGACTTAAATATAAGTCATTACACCATAAAAGTCCTAGAGGAGAACATAGGCAGGAAAATCTCAGATATTTCATATTTTCACTGATATGTCCTCCAGAGCAAAGACAGAATTCAAAATTGGGATATTATCAAAACGAAAAACTCTACAGCTAAGGAAAACAACATTCCAATGAAAAGAGAACCAACTATATGGGAAGACATATTAGCCAATGATATCTCAGAGAAGGATTTGATCTCCAAAATATATAAAGAACTTATATGACTCAATGACAGGAAGACACACAACCCAAGTAAAAAATAGGCAAAGGAGGTAAACAGGCACTTCTCCAAGGAGGACATACAGAGGGCCCAGAGGCATTTGAAAGATGCTCAGTATTGGTACTCATCGGAGAGATGGAAATTAAATCCACAATGAGATACCACTTCACATCAGTCAGAATGGCCATCATAAACAAATCAACAAACAAGTGTTGGAGAGATTGTGAAGAAAATGGAGCTCTAGTGTACTGTTGATAGGATTGCAGACTGGTGCAACCACTATGGAAAACAGTATGGAATTTCCTCAGAAAACTAAAAATGGAACTACCCTTTGAACCAGCAATTCCACTGCTAGGATTATGTCCTAAGAACCTCAAACACCAATCAAAAAGAACCTATGTATCCCAATGTTCATAGAAGCACAATTTACAGTAGCCAAGTGCTGGAAGCAACCTAAGTGCCATCAATAAATGTATGAATCAAAAAGCTATGGTACATTTACACAATGAAATTCTATGCGGCAGTAAGAAAGAAGGAGTTCTCACACTTTGATACAGCATGGATGGAACTGGAAAACATTATTCTAAGTGAAATAAGCCAGGTTGTTAAAGACAAATATATGATCTCACCTTTAACTGGAATCTAATCAACAAATTGAACAGAGCAAGCGAAATATAACCAAAAACATTGAAACTGAGAACAAGCTGTCAGTGACCAGAGCAGAGAGGGGAGGAGATATTGGGGGAAAAATGTGAAGGGTTTACAGGAAGAACTATAAAGGCCACATGGATAATAAAATGGGGTGATGGAAACAGGAGAAGGAGGTGGGGAGGGCTGGGGTTGTTGGGAGGCGTGGGTTTGAAAGGTAGAAAACTGTACTTGAACAACAAAAAAAGAAAGAAAAAGAAGAAAGAAAGGAAGGAAGGAAGGAAGGAAGGAAGGAAGGAAGGAAGGAAAAAGAAAAGAGGAAAAGAAAAGAAAAAGAAAAGAAAAGAAAGAAAGAAAAGAAAAGAAAAAAGAAAGAGAGGGCCAGGAAATTATTTGGCTGTGATTAGGTCCCAAAGCCATGTGGAGAATCAGAGTATAGTGATTGATTTTATGGGGCAGATTGCATGAATTACAGGGGTTCAATGGGGGCAGTAGGGCTCTCACTGCAGTGCCTTTGGAAGGGGCCAAGGTGGTACCTTTTCTGTTGCAGCCCTTGCTATCCTCCTTGCAGTACCCCTCTCTATATGCCAAAGAGAACCTACCCCCAGGAGTGTGGGAGGATGTGCCATCACATACAGGATAGAAAACTTCTTTTTTGCTCTCATTACAGAAACCGCAGCGAATTGTGGTACAATGTGATGGAAGACTTTACATTGTGTGGTGAGCACACAATTCAATATACACATGATGCATTATAGAATTGTAGTCTTGAAATCTACATAATTTTTATCAATCAATATCACCCCAATAAATTCAGTGAAAACTTTTTTAAAATGTGAAAAAATTTAATTGACCTTAGAGACTTGGGTTTATTTCTGGTCTCTCTGTTCTGTTCCACTGATCTATGTGTCTATTCTTATATTTGCACCAGACTGTTTGGATTACAGTGGCCTTGTAATGCAGTTTGATATCAGGTATTGTGACCCCTCCTGCTTTGTTCTTCTTTCTCAAAATTGCTGCAACTATGTGGGGTCAGTTAGGGTTATATATAAATTTTTGAAATGTTTGTTTCATATCTGTGAAATATGTCATTGGTATTTTAGTGGAGATTGCATTGAATTTATGAATCACTTTGGGGAGTATGCACTTTTTAATGATGTTAATTCTTCCAATCCATGAAGATGGTGCATGCTTTCACCTGTTTGTGTCTTCCTTAATTTCTTTCTTTAGTGTTATGTAGTTTTCTGAGTGCAGGTCATTTACCTCCACTTATAGGTGAGGTCATATAGTATTTCTTTCACTGCCTGGTTTATTTCACTTAGCATAATGCTTTCCAGTTCCATCCATGCTGTTACGAAGGGTAGAAGCTCCTTCTTTCTTTCTGCTGCATAGCATTCCATTGTGTAAATATGCCATGGATGTTTATTTTTGTTTCTGATATTTCATTGTTGGTGTACAAAAGTGCCATTGATTTCTGAATATTGACTTTGTATCCCAGTGTTGTGCCAAATTCACTTATTAGGTAAAATAGTTTCTTGGTGGAGTCTTTATGGTTTTATATGTACACTATCAGGTCACATGCAAACAATGACAGTTTTACTTCCTCCTTTCCAGTTTGCATGCCTTTTATTTATTTTTCTTGTATGGTAACTGTGGGTAGAAGTTCTAATACTACATTGAATAGAATTGGTGAAAGCAGATACCCTTGTCTTGTTCCTGATTTAAGTGGGAAAGCTTTTATTTTTTGTTCATTGAATGTAATGTTGGCTGTAGGTTTCTCATATATGGCTTTTATTACGTTGAGATATTCTCCCTCTACTCCCACTTTGCTGAGTGTTTTTATCATAAATGGGTGTCGTACCTTATCAATGCCTTTTCTGCCTCTAATGATATGGCCATGTGATTTTTGTCTTTTCTTTTGTTTATGTGATGCAGTACATTTATTGACTTGCAAATGTTTAACCATCCTTGCATCTCTGGGATCCACCCCCTTTGATTATGGTGTATTATGCTTTTAATATATTGCTGGATGCAGTTTGCTGATATTTCATGGAGGATTTTATTATCTATGTTTTTCAGTGATAATGGCCTGTAGTTTTCTTTCTTTGTTGTGTGTGTGTGTTTTTTTTTCTGGTGTTGTTATTGGAATGATGCTAGCTTCATGGATAGAGTTTAGGAGTCTTCCCTTCTCTTGGATTTTTGTGGGATAATTTGAGTAATAAGGGTTAGCTCATCCTTAAATGTTTGGTAAAATTTTCCTGTGAAACCTTCAAGCTCAGGGCTTTTGTGTGTGAGGAGTTTTTTTGATTACTGCTTCAATTTTACTAGCTGTTATTGGTCTGTTCAGGCTTTTTTCCTCTTCTTGATACAGTTTGGAAGATCATATATTTGTAGAAATTTGTCTATTTCACTCAAGTCTTCAAATTTCTTGGCACATGGTTGTTCATAGTGATTTCTTATAATCCTTTGTATTTCTGTGGTATGAGCTGTAATCTCTCTTCTTTCTGATTATATGTATTTGGGTCTTCTCTCTTTTTTTCTTGATGAATTTGGTTAAGAAACTTTTTATATCTGTTTAAATACATTATGCTGGTTGCTCAAAAGTAAGTGAAATATTTGGGCCATGTCTTTTTTCCCCTGTTTTCTCCTATGGATAGTGCACTATGTGTACCATCTAAGTGCAATATGGCAGCAATTCCACTAAAAATAAACTCCAATTGACTTAATTGCCTAGGCACAGTAGGGTCACCAGGGTAAATAATCCTGATCTAAGTGTTTCTACACTCTCATGTGGACACCAAAAGCCTGTGGCAAAAAGCAGAAGAGCAGTAATTGTTTCCACAACAAGAAAAGGCCATTCCATTGAATTGCTGAAATACAGCTTGATATTAGGAAATCTATGATGTGATTTACTAATTTTCTAGTAAGAGCTAGTTACATGGTGAAAATATTTTTCTACAGAGTGATATCAGATATGAAAACAGTGCAGGTAGTTAAATAAAATAGCAACATAAGTATGTATTTTATTTTAACAATTAGAGAACTTTTATAAGATTACTACAGATGAGATAATATACCTATTTTGTTTTAAAGATTATACTCATTGTGTAGGTTGAATGTTTATTCCCCATGAATGTGTAAATCTCTGTGTGTGTGTGTGTGTTGTGGGGAAGGTATACTCTATCTGATCTTTTGTTGGGGAGATACTCATTATATCTTTTATTACAGAAAAAGCAAAGTTTATCATTAAGGGGAGCAGAAAACTTTTAAACCAATCAAAGAGACAAAACTACATGTTCACAAAGGTGTAGTAGGTGGGGAGATATCAACAGTTACTGTGAGACAAAAGCTTCGAGGTGTTGCTGTCAGCTTCCTGTATACTATGAAGACCACTTTGTACTTCCTCTCAAAGATCAGAGGTCTCTGGTCAGGTGCTGACTTCCTGTTATGGAATGTGTCAACTGCCATCTAAATAGTTGGTAGTTGAGTTGGGCAATAAACTTGTATATATTTGAATTCCAAAGCTTAAACAAAAAATTGGGTTAAAAAATTAAAGGCTGAAAATATAAGAATTCGCAATTTTGAAATGTGTTCAGTGTGTAAAAATGCCATTTGTGTCTCAACTCAGATCTTCATATCATGTTATGAAGTCTGCTGGGTTTCCATAAGTTCCTACTTAAGAAAATATAGGCTTCCTCCTGGGAGCAGGTATGTGCAGACTCCCATCCCTATGAAAGAGCATTGCATACTTCAAAAGGGCGAGCTTTATTGAGTGAGAATTATGTATAAGTTTAAAAATAAACAAATAGGAAGAGAGGATCCAAGATGGTGGTGGATTAGGTGGAAGCTACACTAAACTTCTCCCAGGACCAAACTGGAATTACAATTAATTATAGAAAAATCACCCTGAATAACTGACTCAAGACTAGCTAGAAATAACCATTAAAACCAATGACTTACAGTAGAAGCCACATTGAAATGTGGAGGTGCAAGAGGGCTGGTTGGAGTTTCATGGGTATTAGCTGAAGTTCTTGAGGGATATCTCAACTGCAAAAGTTTAATTATGTGAAGGGAGGGGTCTAAATCCCAAGTTGAGCTTCTCAGCCTTGAGCACCAGAAGCTGGAAATTAACCCACATAACATCTGGCTGTGAAAAGCAGTGGGGTTTCTCTCTGCCAGGGAGAGACAGCTAGAGACACAGCCACCCTCTTAAAGAGCTGATGCACAAAATTTTGTTCACAGCCACTTCCATTGGGATCCAAGGGAGTGAAGGCAGAGCAAACTAAAGCCACACGAGATTCTGTGGTTGGTGGCACTGGAGAGAGAGCTGAAGGGTAAGCCACAAGGATCTCTGTGCTGAGTCATTTTCTCATAGTACAAAAGCCATCTTTCTTGGGCAGAGCACTCCCCTCCTTGTGACATCAGCCTGGGGGCAGCTTGAAACCATCTCACCCCACCCTGTGCTCCCCTCCTTGTGACATCAGCCTGGGGGCAGCTTGAAACCATCTCACCCCACCCTGTGCACTGCTAAAGAATAGATCTAGAGACTCATTGAGTGACTAAGACTAACAGGCAGCCTAAAGATGGAGGTAGATCTCTCAGTGCTCTGAGACTTTTGTGAAACTGCCCAAGGCCTGGTGCTACTAAAAGTTGGCCTTCGTGTGCAGCTTGGTACTTTCCACATGCACCCAGGCCCAGAAGAAGGGAACACAAGCTGTGGGTTTCTGAGAGTTCCAAACAGGTGACCCAGGGACACTTACAGGCAGTGACTGACATAGATCAGAATCTCTCAGAAGAATCTCAGAACCAACACACCCAGTGTCCAGCTTCAGACAACAACAGAACAGGATCTAATAAGCATCTCAAGCAACATACCTAGAGAGAGATCTCAGTAGGCACCAAAACTTGCTAAGGCTAATTCCATTTCATGGGGTGAGCACCTGCACAGCATGCTTGCACATTGTGTTGAGTGTTGAGCCTAAATGAGGGTTTATCCCATATAAGAATAGGCCAATAGCAAACAAAGGTTGATTACAACAACAGGCCCACATAATGTGCATAAGGGACAATCCTAGAGCACCAAACTCAGGTATTCAGAAAGACTATGCTACTGGGCCCCACAGGATACCCCACTACATAAGACCACTCTATGAAGACTGAGAGTCATAGCAGATCTACCTAATATATAGAAACAAACACAAAGAGGCAGGTAAAATGGGGAGACAAAGAAACAGTACCAAAATGAAGAAACAAGATAATTTTCCAGAAGAAGAGCTGAATGAAATGAAGGCAAGCCATTTATCTGATACAAAGATTAAAGTAATTATTTTATAAAATTTCATTTATTTGTTTTTAGAGAGATGATGAAAGAGATTGAGAGAATCATTAATGTGCAAAAAATAGATTGATCTGCCTCTCAGTCTGTCATACTGAGGACCAGAATCAGAACCCAAGCATGTGCTCACCAGGAACTGAACCAGCAAAATTTTGGTATGCAGTATGACATACAATCCACTGAGCCATGCCAGTCAGGGCCAAAGTAATGATTATGAGTATTTTCAACATCATGAAAAAAGACATAGAAAGCATAAACTATAAAAAAGGATGAGCTGGAAATGAAGAATGCAATATATGAAATAAAGAATATGGTGGAAAAAATGAACAGTAGGTTAGATGAAGCAAATGATTGAATCAGCAAATTGGAAGACAAAGTAGAAACAAACACCCAATCAGAACAGCAACAAGAAAAAAATAATACAAAAATGAGGACTATATAAGGGACTTTGAGACAACATGAAGTGTAACATTAGTATCAAAGGGTTACCTGGAAGAGAGGAGAGAGAGCAAGGGATCAGGGAAATACTTGAAGAAATAATGACCAAAAAAT
Source organism: Phyllostomus discolor (assembly GCF_004126475.2). NCBI lineage: Eukaryota > Metazoa > Chordata > Mammalia > Chiroptera > Phyllostomidae > Phyllostomus > Phyllostomus discolor. Next base: position 88,274,155 of record NC_040909.2, on the reverse strand, counting down.
TCCCTAACTTTGTGAAGGAAAAAGATATGCAAGTTCAGGAAGTGAAGATAGTCCCAAACAGGATGGACCCAAAGAGGCCCACATCAAGACACAACATAATTAAAATGGAAAAGCTTAAAGACAAGAAGGCATTCCTAAAAACCACAAGAGAAAGGCAGTTAGTTACCTAAAAGGGAACTACTATAAGATGGTCATCCCATTTCTCAACAGAAACAATTCAGGCCAGAAGGAATTGGCATGAAATATTCAAGGTGATGAAAAGTGAAGACCTACAACCAAGGCTACTTTATCACCAAGGTATCATTTAAAATTGGAGAAGTAAAGAGCTTCAGACATAAGAAAAAGCAAAAAGAGTTTTTCCCACCAATAAATGTTAAAGGGCTTGCTTTAAGAAGAAGAAAAACAGGAAAAAGAAAAAAAAAAAACAAGCTGAGGAACATAGTTTAAAAAATACAGTAAAATAACAAAATATATATACCCATCAATAATCACTTTAAATGTAAATGGCTTCAGTACTTCATCAAAGGCATAGGGTAGGAGAAAGATGGTAGAGGAGTGAATGGAGGTCACACTGACCTCTTCCTACGACCATTCTGGGATTATAACTCAATTGTGGGGAAACCACCCAGAGCAAACAACTGAGCAATAGCCAGAGAGAAGCATATAATTTCAGTCATAAATAACCAGCTTCGCACAACCAGTCTAGTAAGGAGTGTGGTGGAGATTCAAGATGGCTGGCGGGGTGCCCACAGGTGGCAGTGCTGGGACAGTAGTTAAGCAGCTGTTTGGATACCCTGAAGAAGACTGGGGTCTAAACCCTAAGCTAGGATTCTCAGCTTAGAACACCCGAGTCCAAAAAGTACACAGATAAAACCAATGGAAAAAGCAGCAGGGTTGCTCTCTGCCACAGGCAGTTGGAAACACAAGGGTCATTTAAAAGGGCCAACATGCAAATTTCATTTGTAGCCAGTTACCTGGGGCTCAGGCAAAGGCAGGGGCAGAGTGGGCTGGACATGCCTGAGGAAAGACTGGGGATGGAAGCCTTAGGGAGAGAAATGAGAGAGTAGCTGGTGGCATCCTGGTGCTGAGTCATCCCACAGATGGCAGCCGCATTGGTTTTCAGGCAAACCACTACCCTCTGAGCAGCAGTAGCCTGAGGGGAAACAATACCCCCAAGTTCAGGAGGTCTCTGCCCTGGCCCTTTGGTGCTTAAGCTTGATTACTAAGTCCTAGTGACCAGATAAACAAAGGGGACAGCCAGTAGATCGCTGGCAAAGGAGGGGCAGGGTGGACTAGAGAGACTTAAACAGAGACTGGGGACAGAGGCTTTAGAGAGAACTGAGAAAGTAGCCATCGGGAGCCAGTGCTGAGCCAACCCCTGTACACAGCAATCATCCTGCTCAGGCAGACCACTCCCCTCCAAGCAGCAGCTACCTGAGGGGAAACAATAGCTCCCACACCAGGAGGGATTTAGCCCTGCTCTATGGTGCTAAAACCAATCTGCTGAGTGCAGAGTGACTAGATTAACAATTGAAAAAGACAGCCAGTGATAGCATATCGCTGCAAGTATCAAATAGGCTGCCTAAGTTCAGATGGGATCAACATCTGACATTACCAAAGGCAGATCCAGAAAGAAAAAAAAATGTGATAATACAAGAGCTACCGAGATGAAAGCCACTGTGGTCTTCTTCCTAATTTGTGATATTTTCTTTCCTGCATAATGTTATAAAGCTTATAACATTCATGTCTTGTTCAGCAAATTTGTATGTAATAAGCCACTAGATTTTATACTATAGTGTATTTCAATTCACATATTTTGCTCCTCCCTTCTCTTAGCCCATCTTACTTTCCTCTTTTCTTGCAAAATTCTCATTTCAAATTTGATTTTCTTTCTATCTACAACTTGTATCCATTCCACACTCTTCCTGTTTTTTCCCCTGTGCAGACACTTAAAAAGAATTCTCTTGTCAAGGGTCATTTCACATACTTTTTCTCAGCTAGTAAATACCCATGTTCTCACTATACCTGTAACAAACTTTGATAGTAGGTTATGGGTAGGGTATCTGTTGTTGCATTGTTTTTTTAAGGTTATCTCTAGATCTTCACTCTTCTGTAGTTCAAATAACAATTGTACTTGACCTCTCTCCTACTTTTTTTTACTCAAATTTTAATTATGCCATCTTAGCCTGTATTTCTTCTTTTTCTTTTTTTGTCTTTCTTCTTTTTCTCTTCATTCTGCCCTTTTATTTTCTTTATTGTCCTTTTTTCTTTTCCTTTAATCCCTAATTTTAATTTTACCTTATGTAGTATGGGTTTTTGTTCCTTGTTGTTAGTATTTCCCTTTCCCTCTATCATTATAAAATCATGTCCCATTCCTCTAAACATCTCGTAGACTTTTTTGTTTCCTTTTCCCCTCTTATTCCAATACCACCTATATTAACTTTAGCTACTTGTCATTGATAGTACTCTGGTGGATCTTTGTCTTCAATTTGGCTCCTATATTTTTATAATTACTTAATAATATTCCTCCCTTTTTCTTTATCTCTGCCACTATTTTATTTACACTATTTTAATTTCTGTTTAAGCCTAATATTATACACTTCCCTTCTCATACTCCATTTCACATTTTTATTACCTTTCTTTATTCATGAGGTAAACTTTAACTTTTCTCCTTCTATTGCTCCAACTCCCAACTCTTATCAGTGCTCCTGCATCTACCCCCTCAAAATAATTTCTCTTTAGTAGGTCATCTCATATCCACTCTCTTTTCTTTTAATATTCTTAATCTAATTACACCTTTATTAATACTGGTTCATTTGCTTTTGATAGTGAGATTGTGGGGAAGGGCTATATTTGCGGGTGTGGGTTTGTTTCTTGGATCTGTGGTTATGTTCAGGCAGCACCTACACAACATCACACAAGATGTGGTGGGTGAAGTGACTGTCATTCAATCAGCAGCAGGGAAGGACCCACAAAAGAATGAACCAACAACAACCAAAGCACAATTACATCCAGAAAACCAGCATAAGAAGCATAAAGGACATCTCAAGAACATCAAGTTCAGGTGACCAGGGAGACTGCACCACTGTATCTCACAGGTATCCCACCATATAAGTTCACTAAACAAAGTCAGAAAGTCAAAACAGACCAATTTAAAAAACAGAAACAAACAAGAAGAGAACCACAAACAATGGGAAGACAAAGAAACAACACCCAATCAAAAGGAAAGGAGGAATCTTCAGAAAGAATGCTAAAGGAAGTAGACACAAGTCACCTATCAGATACTGAGTTGAAAATAATGGTTTTAAGAAAGCTGAATGAACTCAGTGTGAAACCAAAAAAACTACATGGAAATTATATAGAACTTATTGAAAACTATATCAGCATAAAAAGGACATAGAAACCATTGACAAGGGCCAAGAAGAATGAATACCTAAATTAAAGAACACAGTAGGAGGAATAAAAAGCAGGGTCGATGAAGCAGAGGATTAAAACAGTAAGCTGGAGGACAAAGTAGAAAAAACTTCCCAAGAAGAGAAAGATGAAAAAGTCTGATGAAGATTGAAGAGGGGTTAACAGAAATGCAGGACAACATGAAATGGAATAATGTCCATATATATAAAACCTGTTTGAAAAAGTAATTATGTAAAATTTCCCTAATTTGAGGAGAGAAAAAGCCACGCAAGTCCAGGAAGCAGAGATGGTCTCAATCAAGAAGAACTCAAAGAGGCCCACTGCAAGACACATCATAATTAAAATGGCAAAATTTAAAGATAAAAGAGGATCTTAAAGACAACAAAGGAGAAAAAGGAAGTAACATATAAGGGAGCCCCGATAAGACTAACAGTTGACTTCTCAACAGAAATATTACAAGCCAGAAGGGAATGGCAAGAAGTATTCCAAGTTATGAAAAAACAAGGCCTGCAACCAAGACTACTCTATCAAGCAAGGGTCTCAATTAAAACTGAAGGTCAAAGGAGCTGCCCAGACAAAGAAGCCTCAAAGAAAACACCTCCACCAAACCAGCACTGCAGGATATGCTAAAAGGACTGCTTTAAGAAGAGATAGAAAACAGTGGGAGAGAAAGGAACAAAGGTACAAGGGAGAAAATGGCAATGAATAACTACCTATCAATAATAACATTATGCAAATGGATTAAATGCTCCAGTCAAAAGACACAGAGTAGCTGAATGGATAAGAAAAAATGATCCACACACATACTGCCTACAAGGGGGCCCACCTCTGAACAAAAGACCTACACAGATGGAAAATGAAGGGCTTTAAAAAAAATATTCCAAGCAAATAAAACAGGAAAATAAAAGCTGGGGTAGCAACACTTATATCTTACAAAATAGACTTCAAAACAAAGGGCATAGAAAGAGACCCAGAAGGATACTTCATAATACTGAAGGGAAGAATCCATCAAGAAGACATAAATATTATAAACATATATGTACCCAACATAGGAGCACCCACATACATAAGGAAAAATGGATAAATCTTCCAAACAAGATATCAACAAGGATATCGTGGCATTGAATAATGCCCTAGATCAAATGGACTTCACTGATATATAGAGCCTTTCATTTCCCCAAACTAAAAATATGCATTCTTCTCAAGTGCACATGGAACATTTTCAAAGATAGACCACATGATAGGACACAAAAACAAACCTTGACAAATTCAAGAAAATTGATATCATAGAAAGCATCTCAGACCACAAGGGCCTGAATCTAGAAACCACTCCCAAGGAAAAAACTCAAAAACACTCAGACTCATGGAGATTGAATATCATGCTATTGAACAATGAATGGGTTCAGAATAAGATAAGGGAAGAAATAAAAAAGTTTCTGAAAACAAATGAAAATGAACTCACAACAACCCAAAACATGTGGGACACAGCAAAGGCAGTCCTGAGAGGGAAGTTCACAGTTATACAGGCCTACGTCAAAAAGATAGAAACATTTCAAGTAAACAACCTAACCGTACACCTACAAAACTGGAGGAAGAACAAGAAACAATGCCTAGGAAAATAAAAGAAGGAAATAACCAAGATCATATCAGAATTAAGTGACATAGAAACTAAAAGCACAATTCTAAGGATCAATAAAACCAGGAGCTGGTAGTTTGAAAGATAAAGAAAGTGATGAGCATTTAAGCAGACTCATTAACTAAAAAAGAGCATCCAAACAAACACAACCAGAAACAAAAGAGGAGAAATTACAACTGACACCACAGAAATACAAAGGGTTGTAAGAAATTACTATGGAAAACAATATGCCAAGAATTTGAAAACCTAGATGAGATGGACAAATTTCTAGAAAAATACAATCTTCCAAAACTGAGTAAGAAGAAACAGAAACCCCGAACAGACCAATAACACGTGATGAAATTAAAACTAATCAAAAAGCTTCTGATACAGAAAAGCCTTGAACCAGATGGTTTCACAAGAGAATTTTACAAAGCATTTAAGGGAGAGATAACCCCCATCCTGCACAGATTATTTTGAAAAATTCAAGAAGGTGGAAGACTCCCAGACTTGTTTTAAAGAAGCCAGCATCATCCTAATCCCAAAACCAGGTAAAGACACAACAAGGAAGAAAACTACAGGATAATATTGCTGATGAACACACATGCAAAAATCCTCAACAAAATATTGGCAAACTACATACAGCAACACATTAAAACAATCATACACCATGACCAAGTGGGATTCATCCCAGGGATGCAAGGGTGGTGCAATGTTTGCAAATCAATAAATGTAATTCATTACATAAACAAAAGCAAAGACAAAAATCACGTCATCCTATCAATAGATGTGGAAAAAGCATCTGACAAGGTGCAGCACTGATTTATGATAAAAACACTAAGCAAAGTGGGAATAGAGGGAGCATTCCCCAATATGACAAAGGCCATATAGGAGAGACTTGGAGCCAACATCATACTCAATGGACAAAATTTAAAAGCTTTTACACTAAGTTCAGGAACAAGAAAAGGCTCCCTGCTTTCATCACTTCTTTTTTAAAAACTATTCCTAATTTTAATTGTTGTTAAGTACAGTTTTCTGTCTTTTACTCCTATCCCAGCCCCCCTCAGCCCTCCCACCTCCATCCCATTTCAACCCCCAACCCTAGTTTTTGTGCACGTGTCTTTTATACTTGTTCCTGTAAACCCTTCCCCTTTCCCCCTGAAATTCCCTCCCCTCTTCCCTCTGGTCACTGTCATCACTTCTATTCAACATAATATTGGAAGTACTACCAACAAAGGACATACAGAAAAAAGAAATAAAAGGCATCGAAATTATAAAAGAGGAAGTAAAACTGTCATTGTTTGCAGGTGACATGACAATAGATGTAGAAAATCCTATGGACTCCACCAAAATACTATTTGATCTAATAAGTGAGTTTTGTAAAACACTGGTATACAAACTCAACATTGAGAAATCAAAGGCATTTTTGTACACCAACAATGAAATATCAAAAACTGAAATCAGGAAAAAAAATCCCATTTGCTGTAACAAAAAGAAAAATAAAATACCTCCAACTAAACCTCACCAAGGAGGTAAAAGACCTGTACTCAGAAATGCATACAACACTGAGGTTGGAAATTGTGGAAGATACCATCCAGCAGTATCCATCTCGTCTGTGGATGCTCATCAAAATATGCTAAAAACATACACAGGACAACCAGGTCCTGTGGGGGAATAGGGACAGCAGGGCCACTCCTCATGTGGGGAGCACTTTGGCCACCCTCTCTCCTGGAGGGCGCTGCTTTGGCCACCCTCCCTGGTGGGGAGAGTGTCCCGTTCCCACTTCACAGAGGCTTTTTATTGGTTTCCTTTGAATAAGAATTCAGGTAAAAGCTCATTCCTCATTGCTAGGAAGTAAGGATCAAACAATAGATAAGCAAGGAAGTCTGAGGGCCTATTTTGAGTCAGGATCAAAGAGCTGTAGAACTTTAAAGAACAAACTTACTTCTTCCTTGGACCCTTATCATTCAACTGAGAGCATTTTAAACAAAGCAGGTTTCACAGGATCTTACACATTCTTTCTTAGGCCTGATCACCCAGAGAACCCGCCCTTTTCAGCACAGAGCTGCACCGCCCTGTCATTGTTTTAGGCTTAGGTGGAGCAAGGGAAGTAAGGCAGCCAAGGGATAAGGAGATTTTCTCCCAGAGATGAGGACTCAGACTATATCACAGCTGATGAGTGAGGGTCCATCACCCCCTTTTGCTGTAGCCCCCAAAGTCCTTTCTTGGGGGCCTCCCACATGATCGTGCCTGTCTTAGATCATTCCCCCATTGGGGAATCTTACCTGTCATTGGCTAACCGACCAAGCTTTGGGGTTCAGTTATGAATGAAGCAGCAGAAGCAGTGCTCCTGCCAGGGAGATAAGCTTTTGTCTCCTTGCTGGCTTACGGTCCAAGGCCACTCCCTCGGCCTTAGCCTAGGCGGGGGTTTCAGCTTCTGATACCAGGCAGGGCGGTCCCCAACAGGAAATGAAGGAAGATATAAATAAATGAAAGAATATATGATGCTCATGGATTGGAAGAATTAACATCATCAGCATGTCCTGACTACCCATAGCAATTTATGTTCACTGCAATCCCTCTTAAAGTACCAATGACATATTTCGCAGATATAGAACATACATTTCAAAAATTTATATGGAACCACAAATGACCCCAAATAGCTGCAGGAATTTTGAGAAAGAAGAACAAAGCAGGAGGGATCACCATACCTGATATCAAACCATATTACAAGGTCAGGGGTAATCCAAACAGTCTGGTAGTGGTATAAGAGACATATAGACCAATAGAACAGAATAGAGGGCCCAGAAATAAACCCAAGTGCCTATGGTCAATTAATATTCTGCTAACAAAGTGGGCAGAAGCATAAAATGGAGTAAAAATATCTTCTTCAACAAAAGATGTTGGGACATTTGGACAGCATTGTGCAAAAAAAAAAAAAAAAAAGAAAAGAAAAAGAAACTAGACCACCAACTCACACTATATACCAAAATAAACTCAAAGTGGATAAAAGAATTAAATATAAGTCATGATATCATAAAACTCCTAGAGGAAAAGATGGGCAGGAAAATCTCTGATATTCCACCCAACAATAGTTTCACCAATATGTCCCCTAGAGGAAGAGACATAAAGGAAAGAATAAACAAATGGGACTTCATCAAAATAAAAAGCTTCTGCTTGGCTAAAGAAAACATTAGCAAAATGAAAAAGGAACCAACTATATGGGAAAGTATATTTTCCAATGATATCTCAGCCAAGGGTTTCATTTCCAAAATACATAAAGAACTCACATGATCCTACACTAGGAAAACAAACAATGCAATTAAAAAAATGGACAAATGACCTGAATAGACACTTCTCCAAGGAGGACATGCAGAGGGCCCTGAGACATAGGAAAGGATGCTCAGCATCATTAGCCATCAGAGAGATACCAATTAAAACCTCAACGAGAAACCACTTAACACCGGTCACAGTAATCAACATAAACAAATCAACAAACAACAAATGCTGGTGTGTTGTGGAGAAAAGGGAACACTTGTGCACTGTTGGTGGTAATGCAATATGGTTCAGCCTGTGTCCAAACAGTATGGAATTTCCCCGAGAAACTAAAAACAGAATTGACTTTTGACCCAGCAATTCCAATGCTGGGTTTACATCCTAAGAATCCTGAAACACTACTCCAAAAGAACCTTGCACCCCAATGTTCATAGTAGCACAATTTACAATAGCTATATGCTGGAAGCAGCCTAGGTGCCCACTGGCAAATGAGTGGATCAATAACTCTGGTATATTCACACAATGGAATACTACACAGCAGAAAGAAAGAAGGAGTGCCTACCATTTGCAACAACATGGGTGGAACTGGAGAGTATTGTGCTAAGTGAAGTAAGTCAGGCAGTGAAAGACAAAATACCATATGATCTCACCTATAATTGGAACCTAATTAACAAAACAAACTGGCAAGCAAAATATAGCCAAAGTAATTGAAATCAATAAACCACTGACAGTAACTAGAGGGGGAAGTGAGAGGGAAATAACATGGGGAAGAAGGAAAAAGGACATAAATGAACACGTATGAGGACCCATAGACAGAGACAGTGGGGAGCAGAATTGAGGGTGGGAGTTGTGCATGGGTTCAGTGGGGGGAAAATCTTGGTAGGAAAATGGAAAGAACTGTATTCGAACATCAATAAAAAAGTAAAAAAATATAAATAAAAAGAAAAAGAAAGTGAATGAAAAAAGATATAGGGAGCTCAATGGATAAGTAAATAAGGCCCATATATGCTGTCTTCAAGATATCTACCTCAAAATGAAAGATACACAAAAACTAAAAGTAAAGGTATGAAAAAATGTTTCATGCAGGTGGAACGTAAGAAAAAGCTAAATAGACTTTACAGCCAAAGCTATAGTAAGACACAAAACACCCTGGCTGTTGTAGCTGAATGGATTGAGAATGGCTGTGAACCAAAGGGTCGCTGGTTCAATTCTCATTCAGGGCACATGCTTGGGTTGTGGGCCAGGTTCCCATTGGTGGCCATGTAAGAGGCAACCACACATTGATGCTTCTTTTCCTCTCTTTCTTCCTCCCTACCCCACTCTCTAAAAATAAAAATAAAATATTTAAAAAAAACACAACGATGGACACTAATAATGATAAAGGGAGCAATTCAACAAGGAGATATAACTCTTGTAAACATTCATGGAACCAACATAGGACCTCTCTCTCTATAGACAAATCATGATGAACATAAATGGGGAGAAGACAGGATACAATCATAGTTGGTGATTTTAACACCCCATTGATTCAATGTATAAATCTCACAGATGGAAAATCAATAAGGAGATAATCATTATAAATGGCACAGTTGATCAAATGTCATTAGTTGATATTTTCAGTGTTTTCACCCCCAAAGCAGCAGAATATGCATTCTTTTCAAGTGCACATGGAATGTTTTCTAGGATAGACCATCATGTTAGGACACAGAACAAGTCTCAATAAATTTAATGAGACTTAAATCATATCAAGCATCTCTGACCACAATGTTATAAAACTAGAAATAAATCACAGAAAGAAAAGTTGAAAACACTCAAATACATGGAAGCTAAATAACATGTTACTAACAATGAATGGGTTAACAATGTGATCAATGAAGAAATCAAAGGATACCTTGAAAAAAAATGAAAATGAGAACACAACCACCCTAAATCTGTGGGACACAATGAAAACAGTCCTAAGAAGGAAATTCATAGCATTAAAGATAAATGTAAGAAGCAAGAAAAGTCTCAGAGACACAATCTTACTTTACAGTTAAAAGAACTGGAAAAAATAAAACCACAGCCCCAAGTGAGTAGAAGGAAGAAAATAATAAAGATCAGAGAAGAAATAAATCAGAGTCTAAAATAACAGTAAAAAAGATGAACGAAACCATGAGGTGATCCTTTGAAAAGATAAATTATATTGACAAAAGTATAACTAGATTCATGAAGAAAAAAGAGAGGACTCAAATAAGACCAGAAAAGAAAAAGGGGACATAGTAAATGACACCAAAGAAGTGCAAACAATTATAAAATATTTGAGCAACTACATGCCAGCAAATTGGACAATCTTGATGAACTGTGTAAACATAGAAGCATACAATCTTTCAAAACTAAATAAGGAAGAATTAGATAATCTGAATAAACAGATTATAACTAGTTATATTGAAGTAGTAATAAAACAAAACACCAGGCAAACAAAGTTCTGGGATAGATGGATTCACAGTTGAATTTTACCAAATATTCAGAGAAGAAATAACATCTATTGTTCTGAAAATTTTACAAAAATTTCAAGAGAATGAAAGTCCCCCAAGTGCACTTACAAAGCCAGCAATATAATATTTCCAGAACCAGATTAAGACACCACAAAGAATGAAAATTATAGGCCAAAATCCCTGATAAACACAGATACTAAAATCCTCAAGAACATATTAGCACACCAAATACAGCAATATATTAAATTTATCATATAGCATAATCAAGTGGGCTTTATTCTGGGGATGCAAGGTTGGTGCCATATCTGCAATTTGATAAACCTGATACACCATGTAAACAATATGAAGTATAAAAACACATGATCATATTAATAGATACAGAAAAAGCATTTAATAAAATCTAGCATCTGTTATGGTAAAACCTATTAGGAAAGTAAGAACAGAGGAAACATTCCTAAACCTTATAATGTCTGTGTATGACAAACCCATAGCCAACATGGTACTCAGTGGGTAAAAACATAAACAGTCTCTCATACTTCTGGGAATTCTAAATGTATAGGCGATTGTGAAAAGAAGAAGGTATCCATGAAAAAGAAGTGAGAGATCGTGAGTTTGTTGGCAGGTGAAATTTATAACTGTATATAGAGAATCCTAAAGAGGACAAAAAAAAATTCTAGCTTACTAGAATTCAAGTAGAGTAAGTAGGAATGCAAAAAAATAAATATTCAGAAAATCTGTTGGCATTTTACAAGCCAATAATGAACTATCAAAAAGGTAAACTAAGAATCCCATTCACAATTGTTTCAAAAATAATGAAATAATCTAGGAATAATTTTAATCAAGAATGTAAAAGACATTTACTCAGAAATAATAAGACACTGGAAAAAATTGAAAAAGATGCAAAAGTGGAAGCATATATGTTTTCATGGATAGGAAGAATTAACATCATTAAAATTTTCATACTACTCAAAGCAATCTATGGAGTCAACAAAATTCCTGTCAAAATACCCATGGAAGTTTCAGTGACAGCAATTAGACAAGAAAAAGAAATAAAAGCATCCAAATTGGAAAGGAGAAAGTAAAACTGTCACTGCTTGCAGATGACATGATAGTGTACATACAAAACCCTATAGACTCCACAAAAAAAAAAATACTTGATCTAATATGTGAAACTGACAAAATAGTGGGATACAAAGTCAATATTCAGAAGTTGAAGGCTCTTCTGAATATTGTACACCAATAATGAAATACCAGAAACAGAAATTAGGGTAAAATTCAATTTATTATAGCAACAAAACAAATAAAATACCTAGGACTAAACTTAACTATGAAAGTAAAAGTCCTGTACTAAGAAAACTACAGAACACTGAAGAAAATAAGGAAGATATAAATAAATGGAAGCATAAAACATGATTATGAAATGGAAAATTACAATAATTAAAATGTCCATACTACCCAAAGCAATCTATAGATTCAACACAATCACTATTAATATATCATGACATATTTCACAGATACAGAATAAAGATTTCAAAAATTTATATGGAACCATAAATGACTCCAAACAGTATCAGCAAATTTTAGAAAGAAGAACAAAGTAGAAGGGATCACAGTACTTGATATGAAATTGTATTGCAAGGATACAGTAATCAAAACAGTCCAGTACTGGCATAAGAACAGACACACATAATGAATAATGAATGGAACAGAACAGAAAGCCCAGAAATAATCTCTTGACTTCCAATTCATGAACACAGTACATGCTTCCATTTGTTTCTGTCTTCCTTAGTTTCTTCAGTGTTCTGTAGCTTTCCATGTACAGGTCCTTTCCCTCCTTGGTTAGGTTTATCGCAAAGTACCTTATTTTTCTTGTTGCTATATCAAATGGGATTTTTTTCTGATTTCTGTTTCTGATGTCTCATTGTTGGTGTACAAAAATGCCTTCAATTTCTGAATATTGACTTTGTATCCCACTGTTTTGCCAAATTCACTTATTTGGTTGAAGTAGATTTTTGGTGGAGTCTATGGGATTTTCTAGTTACACAAACATGTCATCTGAAAACAATGACACTTCTGCTTCTTTCTTTCCAATTTGGATGCCTTTTATTTCTTTTTCTTGACTGTTGTGGATAGAACTTCCAATACCATGCTGAATAGAAGTGGTGAAAGCAGACACACTTGTCTTGTTCCTGATCTTAGTGTGAAAGGTTTTAGTTTTTTGCCCATTGAGTATGATGTTGGCTGTAGGTTTCTCATGAATGGCCTTCATTATGTTAAGGTATGCTCCATCTAATTCCACTTTTCTGGGTGTTTTTATCAGAAATGGATGCTATATCTCTCAAATGCTTTTTCCCTATCTATTGATAAGATTATGTGATTTTGTCTTTCCTCTTGTTCATGTGATATATTACATTTATTGATTTACATCATCAAAATATCCATACTACATAAGGCAATTTATAGATTCAACACAATCCCTATTAAAATACCAATGACATGCTCCCCAGATATAGAATAAACATTTCAAAAATTTCTAAGGAACCATAAGTGACCACAAATAGGCACAGCAATTTTGAGGAAGAAGAGCAAAGTAGGAGGGATCACAATACCTGTCATAAAACCATATTACAAGTCCATTGTAATCAGAACAGTCTGGTACTTATAGAAGAACAGAAACATAGACCAATAGAATAGAATAGAGAGCCCCAAAATAATCCCAAGTCCCTATGGTCAATTAATACTCAACAAAGGGGGAAGAAGCATAAAATGGAGTAAAAATTGCCCCTTCAACAAATGGTGTTGGGAAATCTGGACAGCTACATGCAAAAAAATGAAACTCAACCACTAACTTACACCATATATACAAATAAAGTCAAGATGGATAAAAGACTTAAATATGTCACAACACCATAAAGATCCTAGAGGGGAACAAAGGCAGAAACATCTCAAATATTCTACACAGTATTTTCACTGATATGTTCACAAGAGCAAGGGATGTAAAGGAAAGAATAAACAAATGGGACTTCATCAAAATAAACTTCTGCACAGCTAAAGAAAACATCAGCAAAATGAAAAGGGAATGAACTGTATGGGAAAATATATTTGCCGATGATACCTTGGACAAGGGTTTGATCTAAAAAATATATAAAGAATGCACATGACTCTACTCCAGGAAGACAAACAACCCAATTAAACATGGGCAAAAGATCTGAACAGACACTTCTCCAAGGAAGACATACAGAGGACCCAGAGACATATGAATGGATGCTCAGGATCACTAGCCATCAGAGAGATTTAAATAAAAACCAGAATGAGATATCACTTCTTCATACTTGTCAGAAAAGCCATCATAACCAAATCAGCAGACAGTAAGTGCTGATGAATATGTGGAGAAAAAAGAACCCTAGTACACTGTTGGTGAGAATGAAGACTTGTGCAACCACTGTGGAAAATAGTATAGAATTTCCTGGAAAAAAAAAAACCCTGAAAATGAAACTGCCTTTTGACTCAGCAACTCCACTGCTAGGATTGCAACCTAAGAACTCTGAAACACCAATTCCAAAGAATCTCTGCACCCCAATATTCATAGCAGCACAATTTACAATAGCCAAGTGCTGGAAGCAACCTAAGTGCCCATCAGTAAATGAGTGGATCAAAAAACTATGGTACATTTATATGATGAAATACTATGCAGCCAAAAGAATGAATGAGCTCCTACCCTTTGCAACAGCATGGCTGGCTCTGGAGGAAATTATGCTAAGTGAAATAAGCCAGGCAGTGACAAACAAATACCATATGATCTCACCTATAAGTGAGACCTAATTAACAAAACAAGGAAGCAATCAAAGTATAACCAGAGACATTGAAATTGAGAGCAATCAGACAGTAACCAGAGGTGAGGTGGGGGGAATAATGGGGAAAATATGGGGCAGGATTGTCAAGGAACAGCTACAAAGGACACATGGAAAATGACAGTGCAGTGTGGCTTGTGTCTGGAAACAGAGTTGGATGAGGCAGTGGAGAGAAAGGGGACAATATGGGGACAATTATAACTGAACAATAAAAGATGCCAATGGAATATGTCACAAAACTAGAGCAAATATTTCAAAAATTTGTATGAAACCACAGATAAATCAAATAGCAACAGTGATTTTGAGAAAAAAGTGCAAATTTAGAGTTATCATCCTACCTAATATCAAACTATACTACAATGCCATAGTAATGAAAGGAGCATGGTACTGGTATTATAGCATACACAGAGATGAATTGGTAAGAATACAAAACCCATAAGTAAACTCACTACTTTACAGTCAATTAATTTACAAAGGAGACAAAAACATGCAAAGATAGTTTCTTCTTCAAGTGGTGTTGAAAATATTGAACAGGTATATTCAAAATATGAAACTAGATCACCTTATTATACCACACACAAATTAAACTCATAATGTAGTAAAGACTTAAATGTTAGACTCAAAACCATAAAAATTCTAGAACAAAACCTAGCTAGTAAAATCTCAGACATATCTTATAGCAATATTTTTTTTTCTGATATATCTCCTCAGGCAAGGGAAACAGAAGAACAAATAAAGAAATGGGACTATATCAAACAAAAAATGTCATTGTGGGGAAAATAAAATGTTCAAAAAAATGGAAAGACAACTCACTGAATGGGAGTTGATATATCTGATATATCAGTTGAATTTCTGATATATCTGATAAGGGGTTAATATCCAAAATTTATAAAGAGCTTTTAAAGCTCAACACCAGAAAACCAAACAATCCAGTTAAAAAATGGACCATGGTCCTGAATAGACACTTCTCCAAAGAGGACATACAGATTGATGCAGACACCAGCCCACAGTGTCTGCGTCATTATGGATGAAATGAGACATTCACATGAACTACGGAGTCTGGTGGAGGAAAAGGGACAGCATGGCTTTTCTCTGAAGCATAGCAAAATCTGCAGCCTCCACCATGACAGGCCTTTATTTGTATCTCTCCACATTACATAATGGTCCTCATTTTCTATGCACAGGTTTGCTTTGAGTGGTTACCTTTTACAGAAAACAAAGGAGCCAATGCCACTAATCACATCACAGAAGAGGGATATTTGTAAATGAAAAGGTACAAGTGGTTTGAACAGGTTACACTGATTCTTGGAAGGTTTAGCATGGTTTTTAGGAAGTTACTTTGCAGTAAATGTCCTCAATTCAAGTGAGGGAGTTTTTTAACAAGAGAAAGACTCAAAACAGCCTAGACACATTGCAGGCCTGATTCCCCATGGGAGAACCTATCCGGGGGCGTGGGTCCTGTGCATCTCCAAGTGGGAGCTGGGCCCACACCCTGCAGAATGATCTCCTACACAGGTGATCAAGAAATATATTAATATGAAATAATGCTCAATGTAACTAATTATTATAGAGATGTAAATTAAAACCCCAATGAAATATCACCTTACACTGTTCAGAATGGCTATCATCAATAAATCAATGTGTTGACTAGGGTGTGGAAAAAGGGGAACACTTGTGTGCTGTTGGTGCCAATGTAGATTGTTGCAGCCACTGTGGAAAGCAGTACTGAGTTACCTCAAATATTAAAAATGGAGCTGCTTTATGACCCAGCATTTTCACTTTTGGGAATTTATCTAAAAAAAAAAAAACATGAAACACTAATTTGTAAGAGTATATGCACCCTTATGTTCATCGCAGCTTTATTTACAATAGCCACAATTTGGAAGCAGCTCAAGGCCCATCAGTAGATGAGTAGATAAAATAGCAATGGTACATTTAAACAATGGAATACTACATGACAATACAAATTTTTACCCTTTGCAACAGCATAGAGGGACCTGGAGAACATTATGCTACATGAAATACAGGAAAAGAAAGACAAGTGCCATATAATTTTGCTCACATGTAGAATCTTATAAACAATCTGAACTAAAAAGAAGATATAGACAGACTTACAGAAAAAGAGCAGGCTGACATCTATCAAGGACTGTGGAGCTGTGGGGTGGAGAGATTGAGGAAAAGGAAAAAAATAAAGAGCTCATGTAAATGGACAACAGCATGTTGATTGCAGGGGCAAGGTAGAGATGGAAGAGGGTATAGGAAGGATAAATGGTGATGTAAAAAATAAAATTTAAAAAATTTAAAAATAATTATAAAGTGGTAGGGGAATGTGAGATCATTTTTTAAGAGATAAGCTGTTATGGGCTGCCTGTATCCTCTCAACATTCACAAGTTGAAGTCCTAAGCCCAGGGCCTTGGAACATGACCACATTTGGAGATAAGCCTATGAGGAAGTAGTTAATGTAAAATGACATCATTAGGGTGGCTTCTCCTATGATCCACCATGACTGGTGTTCTTATGAGAAAAAGAGATAAGGACACAGACAGGCACAGAGAGAAGACCACATAAAGACAGTGAAAAAAGATGGTCATCTACATGCCAAGGACAGAAGCCTCAGGAGAAACCAGCCTGCCCATCATGTGATTGGACTTCCAGCCTCTAGATTGTGAGGAAATAAATTTTTGTTTTTTAAACCACCCAGTCTGTGGTACATTGTTAGGGCAGGAGTAGAGAGCAACTGTACATGCTATCTTAATTTTAGTTCTGGTGTACTTTCTCTTAGACCTATTAAATAAAAAAGCATATATTTCTATTCTGGAAGTCTATGATGTCAGAAGTCATTGTCTTCTTCTTTCTCAGGTATTTTATTTGCTTAATTACATCTCTTCAAATAGTTCCAGTAAGATGGCAGCCCTCTTTCTAACTTTCATTATCTTTATCATATTATTCTTAATATACTTGAAATAATTTATTTAGTGATTTCCTTTTCTTTGTAACTAAATTTGTTGTAAGCTAGAATGATCAGCTTAAAAGGTGCCTTGTTTCTTGTTCATTTCTATCTTTTAAATTGTCCTCATTAGCTTAAAACCAAATAAATTTGGAGCATAGTGTTAGCATTTAAAAATACTGCAATGACTCTTTGCACCCCTCTTCCCAGTAAATAAACTCCACTTTCCAGTGTGGGTGTTAGCTCCCACCAAATCTGAATGGCTTTCAACAGCCTCCACATGGGCTTCTTAATGGGAAAACGGAGAAGCAACCAAAGTCTGGTAGCCCAAATCTCTGCTAAGGAGATTTCTAGATTTGTTGTGCTGGTGCCTTTAAAACAAATTCAAAGGTGAAAAGGTTATGCTCTGTTGCGCATGGGGTCACCGGCCAGCAGTGACCACGGAACGCTGTGGATGGCTCGCCGAAAAACACGCGAGAAACAAACATACACAGAGACAACCAGGTCTTGTGGGAAGTAGGGACAGAATGGCCAGCCCCCCTAGTGGGGAGGGCCCTGATTTACCATCCATACATGCTTTTATTGGGCTCATTTTGCACAATAATTCAGGTAAAGTACAGTACTTATCAGGGAGAAGTAAGGAACTATAGAAACAAGGATTCTGTTGCCGCTCTATTGAGTCGGAGTCAAAGAGCTGTAAGACTTGAGGAACAAACTCCTCCTTGGACCCCTCTCATTCAACTGAGAAGCATTTTAAACAAGAAGTTTCACACGTAATTTACATGTTTCTTTCTTAGGCCTGATCACCCAGGGAATCTGCCCTTTCAGCACAGAGCTGTACCACCCTGTCATTGTTTCAGGCTTAGCACGGGAACTGAGGCAACCAAGAGATAAGAGTTTTCTCCCAGACGGTGAGAACTCAGGCTATGTCAAAGCGAGAAGCGAGGGTCCTCACCCTCCTTTGCTGCAGCTCCCAAGTCCTTCTTTTGGGGGGCTTCCCAAAGTGATAGTGCCTGGCTTAGGTCGTTCCCCCCGTGGGGAATCTTACCCGTCTTTGGCTAACCGACCAAGCTTTTTGGGGTTCAGCAGCAGAAGCAGCATTCCTGCCAGGGAGACAAGCCCTTGTCTCCTTGCTGGCTTACAGTTCCAAGGGCGTTCCCTTAGCCTTAGCCTAGGCGGGGGTTTCAGCTTCTGATACCAGTCAGGGCGGTTCCCAACAATGCTTAGGTTTTCTTCTTTGAGAAGACAACATGCAGGCCTGATTTTCACTGCTTTATTTCTACTTATTTCCTATAGAAGTTAAAAAGGAAAATCCAGAAATATGCTAACCAGCTGTTCTCACAATTTTGTCAGATTTTTTTCTCAGTGTGTGATTTTGAGATGTGTTGGCCAGAGAAGTTGTGAATATTCAAATGAAATTTCCTAGAAAGAATATAAAGTCTACTTAAAAGTTTGGAAGTTTGTACAACTTTGATACAACTTATTCTGCTGGAATGTGCAAATGCATTAGGTGGGAACAGGTCCCCACTATGATAGTTGTTCATGAGGAGTCACAAATGTTCAATATTTTACTTATACAGTAAATATTTCTCTTCTATCTAATAAATATAGGTATTTCAGGGAAAATATAGATAGCAACCAGATTTGTGGGCAGCTTACAGTTTAGTAGGGAAAATAGACATTAAACAAATTACACAAATAATCACATATACTGTGACATAGATGATTAATTATTTGTTTAATGATGTCCAATGGAAGAAAAAAGAAGGTATGAAGGCATAAAATAATGGGATTAACCTTGTCTGTGTGGCCAGGAAGACTTCCCAAGGTTGGAAAGGAAACAGAGCCTAAATCCCACAGTGCCAGGTAGAAACTTGACCTTGTCATGAGAGGAACAAGAAACATGAAGGGGCTTTCAAAAGGAGGGTCATGATCAGAGCTGAGAGATGAAGGGGAAGATTCTAATGTGCTTACTAGAGCAGCCCAGCAGACATTTTGGGAAGGTGGAGGTCAAGGGAGGCAAGTGAGCAGATTCCATAATGTCCAACCAGAGTAGATGTTGACATCACAGAGGTTAATGACAAGGGAAGTAGACAAAGGGCCATATTATGAGACATGGAAGAAGTAGCACTGAGAGTACTTTGGATGGTGTGAGGGTGAGGAACAGGGACAAATGAAGGATGCAGCCAGTGCTTCTGTAGGGTGGGTGCACCTCACTGATATGCTACATTGGTCATACTTTGCAGACATGAAAACAGTGGATATGCATCTTGAAAAGGACAGGCTATTAGTCCCAGGGTACAAAGAGAAGTTACATAAACGCTGATGTTCTAACATCTCCAGTGTTACATACATTTGGTCACTTAGATATTCCTGTCATTTGCAGTAATTTCTAGAAATTCTCAAGGAAGAGAATGTATATATGATATGATATGTCCACATCCATGAAACAACCCAGGACACTAATCCTTGCTGTCTACTGCTTTTTCCAGAATGGCAATATGATGCCCCATCCCAGTGATAGAGGTCCCAGCTGTCCTGCTACCCTCTGATGCCATAAGGTGCCATTGTGTTCCCAGTACTGGTGTGAGACAGTAGTTGGCAGTGTGAGTTACTCTGCACAGCACTCCAGAACTCTGTTTCCAGTACCAGGAATGACTTCACAAGTGGCTCATCTATAACTCCAGGTAAACCAGCCCTGCCACTTCCTCATAGTTTGACTTCTCCTACTGGGCCCTGTTGTACCTTCTGTACATGGTTCATGTTTGGGGACTCCAAGCCTATCTGAAATGTTCATGTATTATGCATTTTCCTCTCTACAGTAACAAGTTCCAGTCTCCTTATCTAGTGTCCACACTGCTCCTGGAGCCTCCTTGAGCTTACAAATATACGCATGTGATTAGACACTTGAAAGAATGAGTGACCTGATTCAGGATGACTCAGTAGTTATGAGATCATTGTAATTATATGAGAGTAGTTTCCTTTTTAATTTCTCATGGCCAATATTTAAAGACAACATAGGGTTTACAAAAGACAGCTAAACTGCACCAAGAGTTCAGAATGGTAATTCTCAGTAAAGTGTGGGCGTGTGTCTAAAATGCCACTTCATGGGTGGGAAGGGAACATGCCCAGGACAATTGGGGACTTTTTCAGTCTACATACATACCCACTGCACTCCTGGCTTTCCTTTTTGACTCTGATAATAAGGGCAGTGTTTTAAATTTTTCAGCTCACTTCAAGAAATTGAGAACTTTTTTTTTATGTGACATGGATTGCTATGGCTTTTGCCACAGTGGATTAAGTTTTAAATCGCTATTTTTAAGCATTAGTTTCTCTTAGATACTTTGGAATAGGTTTGGGTAGAAAACTGTATATTTCTATTTAAAATATGAGAAGCACCATGGAATCTTTAGAAAAATGTATTTATTGATTTTGTGGGATTATTACAAGATTACCTTTTAATATTTTTAAAACAGAAATAGTGATTTATATCTATAATGGAAAAAAATCCCAGCATTAGGTAATTATAAAGCACTAATCATAAATGTTCAGTCAACTCACAGGAGGCTGTAGAATTAATAATTATTGTGAAAAAGTAATTTTTTAAGTTTTGAAAATTTTGAGAATGTAATTTTATCTATATTCCTATATATTTAACAAGCATTTATATAACTGAAGTTATATAATGTGTCTGTACTTTATAGCAATAGATATAAAAATAGTGTACTACTAAAATAATCACAATTTTCTGAAAATAAAAAAACAATTATTTCCAATTTCAGATATTTTCTATGGTTTCTACATTACTTATATGTTTGTATAGGTTTGGGGAAAGGGTGATTTCCAGGTCTTTACACTAGTACTTTATACATTCACTCAGTTTGAATTGTGTGGGGAGCATCTACAATGACTTGTTACAATAACTTCATTTCAATATAACTACACAGTAATAACTACTATCATGGTAGTCACAGAGGAAAAAAATTAATAAAAGAGTATGGTGACATGCATGTGCATAAATTAGAATTAATTAAATTTTAAATTTTTACTGAATATATTTTTATTGAATATAGTGTTAGAACAGGGGTTGCCAGATAAAATAAAAGACATCCACTGAAATTTGAATTTTGGATCAACACAGTTACTTTTTAATATGTCCCAAACATTGCAAAACACATACATACACTAAAAGTTATTTGTTGTTAATTAGAAACTCAAATATAACTGGGCATTCTGTTATTTTATTTGCTGAATCAGGTAACCTGCTTAGAAGTTTTCTTAGAATTCTGACTGTGCTTTTTCATGGTACTTTTTTTTTTTTAAAGATGAGGCTCTTCTCATCCAGAAAATTTCTCAGTTGCCTGTATTTTCCAAGTGGCAGAATAACACTTATAGGTGTAAATCTCTTTGTGGATGAGGAATCCTGGGCAGTTTCCTGATATAAATCACAGGGCATGAGTGGTGCTTTGCTATGGCCCCATTTCAAAGGAGAGATTCTGGAGAGTCTGTGGCTACTTCAGAATATTTTCTGTGATCATGTTGAGCAAAAACAGCTAGATGATGATTCATGGTCTAGATTCTGAGTTGTCCTAAAGATTAAGTACATTCGATCTTTCTTTGAATAGAGTTATTAGACAATTCAAATCTATGAATTTATTTGTAAAGACACATGGCTATGTTCTTGCATATATTATTTTCACTGCCTGTTACACTAATTTTCTGCATATTTTCTATGTAAACCAATACTTACCTAGAGGATTAAAAGTTTTCTTAGTGTGTGGGGTTTCTGTGAATGAAAATTCAATACATGTGATGATAAATTGCAAGGGAAGCTGAGCCATGTTGCCCAGAATTACATCTTGAGTCTAGTTTGTGAACTTGGGAAAATTGCTTATACATGCTCTGTTCACACTTTTTTACTCCAAAGGATTGGTGTAGAATTAAATAAGCATAAATAACTATATATGTATGTATGTGTATATGTGTGCATTCATATGTGTACACATGCTGGTGTGCATGTGTGTGCATGCATATACACATGCATATACCTGTATGTGTATATGTCAGTGTGTGCACACAAATGTATGCATTTACATGCATATCTGTGTTCATCTATGTGTGTGTATGTGTAAGTTTATATGTATGCATTCATATAAACATGTGTATGTGCATATGTGTATGTGCATGCATGTGTATGTGCTTGTATATATGTGTATATATAAGATCTGTCCAGAAGGTTTCCAGCTATGTATAGGAAAAAAGGGAGACATTTATTAAAGAAGATACAAGAAAAATTGTACATAGGACAATGATACCTCAGTCCTGTTCAAAGTAGGCATCTTGGAACTTCACACAGTTCTCCCAATCTCCATCAGCTGCCCCACTGTATTTTCCTGAATCTCATCAACAATCAATCTCTTCCCTTTCTTTTTTTTTTTAATATTTTATTTATTTATATTTATTTTTAGAGATGGAAGGGAGGGAGATAGAGAGATAGAGATAGAGATAGATAGATAGAGAGAGACATCAATGTGCGGTTGCTGGGGTTATGGCCTGCAACCCAGGAATGTACCCTGGCTGGGAATCGAACCTGGGACACTTTGGTTCCCAGCCCGCGCTCAATCCACTGAGCTATGCCAGCCAGGGCAAATCTCTTCCCTTTCAAAGGTGATTTTAGTTTTGGGAAGTGCCAGAAGTCACATGGCACCAAATCTGGGCTGTAGGGGACTGAGTCACCTGGATGATTTGATATTTTGCCAAATAACTCTGCATGAGATGTGATACATGAGCAGGCATGTTGATGTGATGAAGCTGACAATCATCAGTTGCCTATAGCTGTGACCTTCTAATCATCTAAGTCGATTCCATAGAGGAGTGTTCAAGCTTAATGTAAAATCTGATGCAGATTCATGCTCTATGCACTCAGTACACATTCTTACTCAATGGTGTCTACCATCCCCACTAAGTGCTACAGTGAAGTTTTCATTTTTCATGCATGCACATTCCAGCCCACTCTCTTTGGCTGCCATGTTACATTAATGTTGCACAAACCATTTTCATTATGTTAACAATGGCTGGATGTTTTCTGGGCAGACATTATCTGTGCATGCATATGTGTGTAAATATGTGCATGTGTATGTGAGTGTGCATGTATATATATGTAAGTTCATGAATGTGTATGTGTATATATGTGCATGTGTGTGTGTTTGTGTGTGTATGCCCAAACTAACAAAAACTGAACACAGATTGGCCTGGTTACTTTATATTTATATTGTGTTATTATAAGACTGAATGGCCTGTGCAATTTTACTTTTTGGCTTTATATATGGACTGGATTCCATGTAGAATTATTCCATAAGTCAGTGAGAGTTACTCTGAAGGTAAGAGCCATCCTGGCTCTGTCAAGGTGAGGAAAGCAGGTTATGTTGAGTCAAAAAGTAGCTGAGGGCATGTAAATCCTGCAACTTCACTCTGCTGAGATGTGGGAGCAGTCCTGCTGGTGATGTAACAGCAGCATGATGGGCAATAGCCATTACTATGCAGTCACTTGTCATGGATGTAACAAGGATGACAGATGCCAATACTTGCTGCATAATCAAGCAGCACTGGGCCCTGAGGCTGAAGGTGAGGAACTTGCCATAGAATCAGAAGTGTGGTGCTGTAGTTTTATCAGATACACTCAATGTTTCTGAAGAAAATTTGAGTTGTGGGCAAAGCAGTAGTGCAAAACAAAAAAGGACAACAGATTACCTGGGGCAGGGCAGGTAAAGTGATGGATATGCAAGAAAGAGAAGCCAGTTCTAAGGGGACTGGGGCTACACTGGATTAAAAAGCCTCTTGTGGTCAGGGTTTCAGTGCTAATGTGAACAAAGGTGCACAGGGCATGCGCTTCTGTGTGAAGAAAGGTCTAGGGGAAGCCAGAAGAGTGAGCTACTGGACTGGAGCAGAGGTAGAACTATGGAGGTTGAGGAGTGGATGACGTGTGCTCACTGGCCTGCAGTGATCGTGGAATGCTGCAGATGGCTCATCAAAACACGAGAAAAACATACACAGAGACAACCAGGTCCTGTGGGGAAGTAGGGACAGAACGGCCACTCTCTCTAGTGGGGAACACCCCATTTCCATTCCCAAGCAGGTTTTTATTAAGAATACAGACTTAGTTTGTGGATTCACAGTCTGGCAGAAAAGATCAAAAGAAATAGGTGACTTTCAAAGATGCTGACAGTACTCCCACTGTGATTCTGGGCAAAGTTTGGAGTTTTATTGTTTGAAAGGACTACAGGGCTCAAAGGGCTAGTTTTGGTTTCCTGTCTGCACCTTCAAATTCTAATGTAATCATCCTCCAGCAAACAGATCTCACAGGATCTTGCATATTCTATGTCCCAGGCCTGATTACCCTGGGGGTCCACCAACTCTGGTCTGGACTGCACCACCCCTGTTATTTCTGCAGGCCTGAGTAAGGCAGAGGAGACAAAGGCAGCCAGGAGACTTGGATTTCTCACATCTAAGAACAAGGACTCAGGCTTTGACAAAGCCAAGGGGGCAGGGGTTGATGTCCATCACCCCTTCATTTCCACAGCCCCGAGTCACTTCCTTGAAGCCTCCTCATGATCATGCCTGTCTTAGGCAATTCCCTCTGTGGGAAATCTTACCCATCATTGGCTAACTGATCAATCCTAGGAGGCCAGGCACAGAACAGGCAGTGTTCATGCCAGGGGAATAAGTTTTGTCTCCTTAGTGGCTCCTGGTCTGGAGGTCTTTCACTCAGCCTAAGTCACAGGGGGTTACAGCTTCCTGAGACCAGGCAGGGCAGTCTCCAACAAGTGGACAAGTAAGGCTTTCCTCATTTTAGAAATGAATCCATGTTGGGAACTCCATGATTTTTAGTCACTTGTGACACTGACTGACTTATCCTTCCTCTGCTTTTCATCTTACCTCTTTGGTGTTTCTAGCACAATTTCTTAGGTAACTTTTCCATTTTGGCTCAGACCTTAAAGATTCCCTGAGGTCAAATTCTTGACATTTTCTTCACTAAACACCTTAATAAACCCTGGTCAGATAGAAAGTGGAGAGAGTCTTAATGAAGTAGAGGAATCACAGGCTGAAGATCTTGCATTCATAGGCAAGGAAAGAACAACCAATGAAAATTCAACAAACTCCAAAGCCAACAGCAAAATATCAGCTGCCAACAAGCAGGGAGCTACTGATGTAGGAGTTCTCATTTGTCACAGGTAGAATATTGGGAAACCCAGGGAAGAAAGGCTTTCATGGGTCTAGGTGAAAATAGTTTTGAATTTTGAACTTAAGATTATAGCTTAATATTTCTATTTCAATGCAATCATTTTCCCAAATGTATCACTGGGAACCTACATTGTTTATGACAAAGTTATTGGAGTGTACATTCCAGGAAAATGATTCTAGAAAAAAAGGAAAAGATAATAGAGAATATAGGAAATTGTGGAATTAATTCAGTCATTAAGTGAGTAACATAACAGCTGTGTATCAGGTCTCTTTCTAAAAGTTGGTATGAATTAGAATGGTGCAGTGGGCTCCAACAATGATATACATTTTGTGGGATAAGTAGGACAACAGACTTTAGGGTCATTATGAAGAAAATATCTGTTAATTATCTCAAAAAGGAAAGAAGGAGATGCCACAAAAATATTTAAGAAAACTATTTCAAGTACTATGTAGATTAGCACAAACATGATTTGAGCCTGAAAAGTAGACTTTTTGATCTTGACGCTAGGGACATTTATTAACTGGTACATGGGTGTCACCAAAACCAAGAAATAAAAGAAGCCTCATCATTCTGTTACTTGGTAATGAATAATATCTGCATATTCACAGTAACTTTAACTGTTTTATTGAACTTCAATCTATAGTCAATGTGTGGGAGATGATCTGATTAGAAAAGAATGTGGATTCTGTTAGCCTTGCAACTGCCTCCTGAAGGACCTGTCAGACTTCCCATGTAATGTTGGATGGATATGGCCACAATTTTGAGGATTCTGCTGCACATAGCCTGCACTGTGAGCATAACAGACCTGAGGTTTTACAAGGCATATTGTGTTTTAAAGGAGCCACTCCAAGGCTGCATTGGTTGAGAGACAGTATCTTTCCTTCTTGACCATCTTACCCTTACAATTTGAAAGCTTGGCTATGTCACCTTGTTGGAACATTATGTCACAAAGTGAGGAGTTGGAGGATACAGCCTGTGGTTGATGGAACAAAAAATTGAAATTTAAGTATGTATGATATCTGCTATGAAGGCATAGGTACCAAAAATAATACTCCAACCAGGAAAACCAAGGAGTGGTGGTGAGACTCATGAGAAATAAACCCTCATCTACAATAGCTGAAAATTAATGCAATTTTTCTAAGGGCAATAAGTTAAAAAATAGCATATTATTTTGCAGTATGAAGGTAACCTATGGAGAAGCTTAACACAGATAAGCCAAAATGTGATGATTTTGGGGGCATGATTACCCTGTTCACAACATTAGCTTGTTCTGATGTAAAATGTTTTACAAAGTGAGTATTGAATTTTGGTAATTTTAAAAAAGGAATATTTGAAAATGTAGAAGCTGATGCTCCTGGCACAATGTGAAAACCACAAATGTAACGTGGCTCCTACATTTTCGCTCACAATTAAAATTTCCTGTAGCTCTTGAGCCTCAGTGAGTTGAGTTCTGAGTATTTTGTCCTATATTTTGATCACAAAACTGCTCAATGGTATTCTGAAATAGGGGATATTTTTTGTGTTGCTAAAGAGGTTTGAAATTAAATTAGTTGCTTTATATTATTTGTCATAGTGCAGGACAATAGAAGTGTGTGAGTGTGTATGTCTGTATATATTGTGTGTATTATACATTTATATTTTGAATTGTGACAATGGTAGTGTCTAGAAAAAGAACATGAGGTATGAATGATCTCTATGTAACAGAGTACAGCCAAAAGGGGGACCCCAAATAGGGATTTGTAATGGGGTCCAGAACTCAAGGTGTCCAGGAAATATTAGAAAAATATACAGGATGTCCTCACCCCTCCCCCCCCCCCCCCACAAGCCTAAGCTGGAGGATGGGACATATGGAACAGGACCATTGGGAGCTGTGTTGTATAGACATAGCTTTGCAGCTAACCTCTGGCATGGTCATTTAACATATTTATAATCTTTAACTGGTTTCATAGATATGTTAAATAGCTGTGGCCATACTTTGAGCCAGGGGGATGGAAGTGACTTCCACCCAAGATGTAACTGGGAGGCAGCTCTCCCTGGTTACAGCACCTGCATGAGAGCTTGGAGAAGACAGGCTCCATGCCATGGGGTCACACCTGCCCAGACTTACAATAGCAGCCCAGTAAAGCTGGAAGAATATGGGAATGCTGGCAGGTGTAACTGATTGTAGGAGGAGTTGGAAATGGGGCTGCAGAGACAGACTGGTGTGGGGATTTAAATCCAGGACAGCAGCCATGCAAGGGAGAACCACACAGCTTTGGCAGAGTGGGGACCCTGTGGCTTTGGGGTGCTCTCTTTTGCCATGTGGCTTAGGAAGCAGGAGAGACTTTGCCTAGAAGAAGAGAGGTAAAAGGACTCTTGCTGTTGGGCCAGGAGGAAGTGTCACATGGCTTTGGATTAACTGGAAATCATGGCAGCAACACAGCTGATGGTGCTGGGAGCCCTAATCACAGATTTCTATTTCTTTTCCTGAGATAAGGTATACCAGACTAGGGTAGAGGGAGAAGGAAGGACTGTGCATCTGAATCTGTGGGTATTCTAAAGGATTTTAATATTTTAATAAAGACATTTAGTCACTATTCTAAGTCTGTATAGCTTTTAAATAAATATTTCCTTCTTTTTCACAAATCTCTGGCATTGAGAGATGTCTTTCCTCTGATAGCGAGCATAGCAAAACTAGTAGGGGGTCCTTTCGGTAATAGTATATAGTACACCACCCTGGTCTGTTCTGTAACATATAAACTTATAAGAAATACAGACACTAGCCCTGGCTGGCATAGCTCAGTGGATTGAGTGCGGGCTGACAACCAAAATGTCACAGGTTCGATTCCCAGTCAGGGTACATGCCTGGGTTGCAGGCCATGACCCCCAGCAACTGCACATTGATGTCTCTCTCTCTCTATCTCTCTCTTTGTCTCTCTCTCATCTCCGTCCCTTCCCTCTCTAAAAATAAATAAATAAAATCTTTTAAAAAAGAAAGAAATACAGACACTAAAAAAAGAGGATGAGTAGCTTAAGATAAAAAGTTATAAGTCTTGCAAGTAAAGCTTTTGTTTCAAAAACTACAGATAAGGCCCATCCTGGCTCCTGGGGCAATGCTAGAGATTACTGCCTGAGGACAACTGGAAGTATTCGGGCCTTTGTGTTCTAAAGAGAGACAGATGACCACCCTCTCCTAGAAACAGCTAACTGCCCAGGACAGGAATGTTGCAGCTTCTGAATCTCAAAACCCACACTTCACTTTGTTTATTGCCCACCCCCCACCTTATAAAGGGTCTGGCCTGGAAAGAAAAGACAAGATGATCTGTTAGGATATGAACTCACCATCTTCTCAGATCACTGGCCAGCTGAATAAAGTGTCCATAAAAGACTCAATCACTGTCATTGCTTATTGGGTTTGGTAGTGACAGGCAGCCTGAATGCCAGTGTCTTTTCTGGTTTCAATTTCAGATGACTTATTTTCTGGCCAATGAACCTGAAGAGTGTTAGTTTGTCAGTGAGGTCTGTACACTCTCTCTCTCTCTTTCTCTCTCTCTCTTGCCTTCTCCCCTGCTCTCTTTTCCCCTACCCATTCTCCCTCTCTTCATCTTCATCTATCCACTACAGACACATACACCTTGATCTGGTAGTTACCATAAAAAGTATCCCCGTGGGCTATTTAGTGGCTTGCCTGGTGTGGCTCAATGGATTAGGCATTATCCTACAAACTGAAAGGTCACTTGTTCGATCCCCAGTCAGGGTACATGCCTGGATTGTAGGCATGTCAGTTGAGGGTGTGCAAGAGGTAGCCGATTTATGTTTCTCTGACACATCAATGTTTCTCTGCCTTTCTTTCTCTGTCCCTTCCCCTCTCTAGAAAAATAAATAAAAATAAAATTAAAAAAATCCCCATTCGATCTATATTGAGCAACACTTTAAAAAGCAATAACAATGCATTCTATTTTTTTTCATTTATTTTTTTTTAATCCTCATTCAAGGACAATTTTTCATTGATTTTAGAGAGAGGAGGGGAGAGAAAGGTTGATGTGAGAGGGAAACATCCATTGTTAGCTTCCTGTCTGTGCTAGACTGGGAATCTTACACACCTAGACCAGGGATGGAACTGGCAAGCTAGGTACATGCCCTGTCTAGGAATTGAACCTGCAACCCTTGAGTTATGGGACAATTCCCCAGCCAACTGAGCCACACCAGCCAGGGCTATTTCTTCCATTTTTTAATGTAAAATTTCCAGCATTTTATCAAGGTCAGATTGTGTGAGACACACTGCTTAACCAATGTGTCATATAGACATGATGTCTGCTTGGTCTTCTAAGAAACCAAAGATGAAAGAGCTAATAATTTTCTGAAAATTATATTTGGTTTCAATAAGCAGCTGGGTTTTTCTCCCCATCCAAAAATGTATTATACACTTATGTTCCCAATATTTCTTTTAATTGTTAGTTGGTTAATTTATTAAAAGACATAAGTTTGAACAAGACAATGAGTCAGCCATCAGGACTTTCTATGAAAGGACAGCATTTTGATTCATGTGGGAAGTGAAGTTTTACATTTAATTTCCCTCTCAAATTGCTTATACTATTCTCAACCTTGATATACATAATACCATGCATTAGGAATAAAAGGAATGATGTAGAGCTCTGGGTGCAAAACTAGGGAGAAGGGAATCAGGGCTGAGGTCAGGGACATGTAGTCAGCCTGTGAGTGCACAGGGAGGCTGTAGAGGGAGATTGTACAGAAAGAAGCAGCTATATGAATAAAGGTATAGAGCTGGGGATAAATGAACTTGGGGGAGTGAGCTTCTAGGTGTGGAAGGTTTAGGTGGAACCATGAGGTACTAAGAGTGAAGATTAGATTGAGAGGCAGGAGTGAGCATAGAGAGTCTGGAAGTCAGTTGTCTTTGACATTTTTAGCCTGGATTCCTCAAATTTTGAATAGGACAGGGATACAGGGAAAGAAAGGGCAGCAGTGGTAGGGTCAGAGGAAGAGCAGGAAGACTGAATCCATAGATATCTCACTTTACTATTCATTTACCTTGTTGTTTTTTGTTGCCCTCCTCAAGCCAGGCGAGGAACACAAATTTGGCAGGTGCTTGGGCCCACCCACACCTGTATGGATACAAAGGAAACAGGGAGCTGTGTTCTCTGCACACCCTCTTCTGTCATCTGGGAAGTGGGGCTGCAGAACCAGCAGCCAGCACATGAATCCTCATTTCCTTGTTATTTAGTGGTTTTTAGCAAACCCAAACCCTTCCTAGTGATTTAGAATTCAGTTCCTGTCACATTCAAGTCAAATACAACCTGCTCTTATCACTGAACCAAATAAATGGTTAAGAATTAATCTTTGTTTATACAGCTAGAAAGTCATGCAGTTGAATTCAGTATCAGAAAAAATACTTAAGAAGGGGGATTGATACATTTCTATTTCCCTAATTCACACACTAATCTTTATGGGTAAGATTGTGATGATTAATTATTTACTATTTTTCTGCAGTCATAAAGTCCTCTATGAAGAAAATGAGAAAAAGAATAAAAAACTGCAGTTAATACATCCAGCCAGTATTTGATTAAAGATCCCTCAGTATTCTCTTTCCAGAGGTTGGGATTGGCCATTAAAGTCATGCCAGATAAAAAACTATGAATAGCAAAATGACAACAGACTCATAACTATCAACTAAAAGAGCAAAAATATACTACACAAACAATGAGAACAAACTAGAACAGGAAGAGAATAGAAATGGAGATTGTATGGAAGGTTATTGGTGGGGAGGAGGAAGGAGAAGAATAGGAGATTAAAAATATATAGGGGGGTGTTAAGAATAGTATAGGAAATGGAGAAGCCAAAGAACTTATATGCACAACTCATGGACATGAACTAAGGGTCTGGACTGCTGAACAGAAGGGGGGCACTGGGAAGAGGAGGACAAAAAGAAAAATCAATTGGGACAACTGTAACAGTATAATCAATAAAATATACTTAAACAACAACAAAAACAACAACTACTGGAACTTTACCATTAAGCAGATACTGAAAAGGTACCAAAAAGAAAAAAACATCAGAGCTGCAAGATGGTGGAGAAGTGACTGTAAACCACACTAACCACCTCCAAGGAACAATCTGGAATTACAACTAAATTGTGGGGAAATTACCCAGAACAAATAACTGAACAATAGTGAGAGAGAAGCATTATAACCCTGGACAGACAGAAGAACCAGCTTTGGCAAAACCTGTCTGCACCTGCATAAAGGCATGCAACTTGGTTGGCAGAGTGACCCTCAGTCAAACAGCTGGAGGGAAGGACCCACCAAAGAATGACCCAACAACAACCAAAACCCAAAGACATACAGAGAGCCAACATAAATGGCATCCCAAAAGCAGCAGGTTCAGAAGATCAAGGAGACTATACCACTGAATCTCACAAATCTGCTACCATAGACATTCACACCACAAATTCAGGAAGTCAGAGCACATCAATTTAAGAAGTAGAGGCTAACAAGAAGAGTCTCACAAACAATGGGAAGACAAAGAAGCAAGCCCCAAATGAAAGGAAAAGAGGAAGCCTCAGAAAGAATGCTAAATGACATAGAGGCAAGTCAGCTATCAGATATTGAGTGCAAAACAATGGTTATAAGGAAGCTCAAGGAGCTCATTCAGAAAATGCCAAAAGTACAGGGAAACTACTATGAAATCACTGCAATCTATATCAACATGAAAAAGGAAAGATAAATTTTCAACAAGAGCCAAGAGGAAATGAAGAATACAATTTATGAGTTAAAGAACACAGTAGAAGGTGTCAAAATCAGGCTGGATGAAGCAGAGGATTGGATCAATGAACTGGAGGAGAAGGTAGGAAAAAAACCTCATAAATAGCCAGAAAAGGAAAAAAGGATTCAAACAGAATTAATGGGTTTTAAGGTAACTGCAGGACAATATGAAATGTAATAATATCTATACAATAAGGATACCAGAAGCAGAAGAAGAAGAGCAAGGCATAGAAAACCTGTATGAAAAAGTAATGATGGAAAACTTCCCTCATTTGGTGATAGAAAAAACCATAGAAATCCAGGAAGTAAAGAGGATCCCAATCAAGCAGAACACAGAGAGGCCCAATCAGAGACACATCATAATTAAAATGGCAAAATTCCAAGACAAAGAGAGGATCTTAAAGGCATCAAGGGAGACACATGAAGTAACATACAGAGAGCCCTGATAAGGCTAGCAACTGACTTCTCAATGGAAATGCTCCATGCCAGAAGGTAATGACAAGAAATATTCCAAGTAATGAAAAGCAAGGCCTGCACCAAGACTACTCCACCCAGCAAGGCTCTCAATTAAAAAGGAAGATGAAATAAGGAGTTTCCCAGACAAAAGAAGGCTCAATGAATACATCTTTACCAAAGAAGCACTGCAAGATATGATAAAGAAACTGCTTGAAAGAAAGGAATAAAAAGAGTGAGAGAGAATGAGGAACATATGCACAAAGGAAGTAAAATGGCAATGAATAAATACCTATCAATAATAACCTTAAATGTAAATGGATTAAATGCTGCAATCAAAAGATATAAGGTAGCTGAATGGATAAGAAACCATGACCCACACATATGCTGCTTACAAGAGATCCAGTTAAGAGCAAAAGACCTACACAGACTGAAAGTGAAGGGCTGGGAAAAGTATTCCAGGCAAATTAACAGGAAAAAAGGCTGGGGTAGCAATACTCATATCAGACAAAATAGACTTCAAGACAAGGTACATAAAAAGAGACCCAGCAGGACAATTCGTAATGTGACAGGACATAGCTGAGCAGTAGCTATTCTTAGGTAGGAGATGACCAGCAGCCGTTCCCAGACAGCAGCCACTCCCAGATAAGCAGTTATCTCAAGGTTGTACACTAACCCCCATTTTAGCAGCAGCACTCCTTCCCCTCCTCCTTCTGTCTGTGTAACAAGCATATAAAGGAAACTCCAGCTTGAGCTCATGGCTCAGAATTTGGGGTTTCTCCTCTGAGCCCACATGCGTAATAAAGGATCATGCTCTGCCATCTCTCCCGCGTGTGAGTTATTTTCCACAACATTTTGGTTCCCTGACCGGGAAATGACTCACGTGAGCTGGCATTTTGCCTCCAGTGAAGATGATGGGGGCTCAGCGGGGGAGCCCTGCCTCAGGGGAAGGAGCACATGCCCCGGTTGTTTCAGGCTTCCCGGGGCGGAGACCCCCATGCTGTGTCCCCGACCACTCTAAGACCTGGACAGAAGGGGAGAGACCAACCACAAACTGTTGGAGGTACCAAATCAGAATCGGTAAGTGCCCCAGCGACCAGACCCAAGACCAGAGAGAGGCTGATCACCTCTCAACCAGAAAAATTCTGGAGTCTGAGCCAAGGCTCAGACCACCAGACTCCTACTTGGGGGAGGAAAAGTTGTAAACTCTGTGTGACTGTGTGTGTGAATGTATGTATCTGTGACTCCACGAGCCAGCCAGGCTTCTGGAGTCTGATTGGGACCTCACCTGCAGTTCCTGGGTCAGTCATACAGCATAACAGCTGTGAGTTAACCCAAATTCTACATGGGCAGCCTTAGCTAAGATGGAACCCTAA
The DNA here is from genome assembly GCF_004126475.2 of Phyllostomus discolor. Classification (NCBI taxonomy): domain Eukaryota; kingdom Metazoa; phylum Chordata; class Mammalia; order Chiroptera; family Phyllostomidae; genus Phyllostomus; species Phyllostomus discolor. The sequence continues at coordinate 88,239,748 of NC_040909.2, read as the reverse complement.
GTACCCCGAGAGGGGCGAGGCCAGGCAGGCAACCTGAGAGTCCCTTCCCTTGTCTGTCAGTGCTGATTAGGAGAATTCATCATGGCGGGGAGGGGGTCCTGCCACAATACTATATTGCATGTATGTTGGAGATGGGACAGCAAGCCATGTGGGTACGCTGCCATTTTGGGTAAAATGGAGGATGAGCCATGTGAGTGCCCCACCATGGAGGGTGGAGCGTGCATGGTTGTCATCATCTTGGATGATGGGTCACGTGAGAGCCCCGCCATCTTGGAACTGGGCAAGTGCCAGGCTAAGGGCTCTCTTCAGATTATAGGCTGTATGCTGCTGCTGTGTGGGCACCGGCATCAGTCTGGTTCTCTGTGTAACTGGTTCTGATAAGAATGGCTCTGGTTCTGAAGGACATGAACTGAGGTCCAAGGGTGAGCATCTGACCTATAGGGTGTTTGCAGGGTCTGAGCCTCAGAAAACTTCAGGATGTCCCTGCAAATCTAGGGAATTTTAGTGGAAGGTATCTGCAGTGCCAGGGACTTTTGGCTGCCACATCCTGAGTTTAAGTACTGAGTTTAAGTATAGTCCTCCCCAGACAGAGTGGGAAAAGAAACAGAATTGAAAGAGAATGATGGTTAAATCTGAATGAGTAAAATTATGTATAAAGAATGTTTAAAACCTGGAGTAAAGGAAACCTCAACTATTTGTTTTCTGGTTTTGTGTAAAAAGAGCAAATTTCTAATATTGGTGTTGTTTCTGGTCAGAAACCCTCTGTACTTGAAGACCTGGTTAAGGTCACCTGTAAGACCTAAGAAAGGTCACCTGTAACTGGTCGGGGAGAATGCCTTTGCCACTCAGGACCAAGGAAGGGTCATATATATATATATATGAAGAAAGTCTGGAGGGAAACTGCAAAAATAAATGGAAATGTAAGTTTTAAGAAACAATTATGTGGTGTTAGTAATTAAAGGTATAAGGCATTGAGATGCAATCTTGGTGGATATCAGAAGGTGTATGGAAAAAGAATAGAAGGTTTGCGAATGTTTCAGAAGGTTTGTGGAAGTGAAGGTTTTGAGAAGCCTGGTAGATATCAGAAAGGAAAAGATTTTCCTTCACACTTTGTAGTTTTCTCCCTACCTGATCCCTCCAGAATTTGGCATTCTGAAGGAGTGAGTGAAGATGTAAGGTTTCTTTGCATAAAACCAATAAGACTGGTCATTAATAGTGGTTTTGTTAACCAAGACTTTGACTGGAATGTCACTTCTGAAGGAGGCAGGTATGGATTCTGGTCATCACCAGAAAGCCCTGAGGAACTGAGATTGAATTGCAAAGCTAGTGTAAGCCCACGAGAAAAGCCTAGTACTTTGGTTGGTTGTGCAGTTCATGGCAGTCTTTTCAGGGAAGGAACGAAGGTTGCTTTCATGAAAGATGGCCAAAAAGGAACCTGTGGGCACAATGGAAGCCTCAAGGATCTGAGTAAAACAACTGGTATAGTTGAAGCCAGATGGCGGATGTGTGGCTCTGTTTCTGTGCCCCAAAGGGTGGACTGAGAAGTCAATCTAAAGGTTCCGTGTATGAGTTCCAGCAAAGCAGACTTAAAGATCATAAGTAATCCAGGCTGCTCTTGGTGTGTTTATGCAAACGAACAGTCAAAATGAAAAGCAGAACTCAAAGTAGTCCCTTTAAAAACAGTGAGGATGATCTTAAGGAGAAAATTTATGGTTTAAGGAAAATCACAATGCTCAGTATTGGACACCAGAATGACACAGCTAACTGCCTTAAAAGCATCTTTTTGTTTGAAAGTTGAAACTGGTTTTGTAATATCATCAAAGATATACAATTTACAGGTATGGAGAACCTGTCAAATTGCCATTGCTAAATGTCATTGCAGGAAGGTCCTTGCAACTGAATGTCTTCCCAAAAGACAGTCTCACAGGCACAGAGACTGGTTTGGAGACTATTGTGTGAATTAACCTGTGTGTTCTTCTGTTTTCATAGGACATATGCCTATGACTTCATTACCTGAGTAATTGGTTGCAATATAGGCCTCAGTTAAGGAGCCCATTCTTCATCATCACCCCCTGAAACTCAAGGGTTTGGCTGAACTGAGTGGTTGGGTTGGTGAGCAGTTTGGGTGATCTGTGGGCTTCACTTTAGAACTGATTTTCCGTTTTCTGTCTTGATGGCTTGGACAGGAAGGGTTCATATATCTGGAAGGAGGGAAATACTAATATATTCCCCTCAGCCTGAGTGCAGTATAATGGGCCACAAGAGTTTTGGATAGGTGTAGCATGCCTTGTACACCTTCCTCCAGATAAACCATTTTTTACTTAAGTTCCTGCCTTTGTCATTTAGTGGTTATGATTTAATTGTGCCGTCCAACTCTTTCCAAATCTGTCATCTCCAGAATATGACCAGGATGCCAATGGTCCAGTAATGCCAGTCTTGGACACCAAGCCTGCGACTTTCTGGTGACAGCCAACTGACCAGGATTCTGTAAGGTCCTTCCCCTTACAGGAAGGACTCCCTCCGTGCTGCACGCCCCCCTTCAGGGCACCCCTGACCCATGGGTAGGTAGGACAACGTCCATTTCCAGCCAGAAGTAGTTACAAGAAGATAAGACCTTCATCCATTGTCCTTTAAAGGAATTTAAAGTGTGTGTATATCTGAAATGAGAGATTGTTGCAGGGTGCACCCAAGAGAGGGGACCCCAAATGGGCATTTAAAATGGGGTCCAGAACTCAAGGCATCCAGGAGATTTTAAGATGTCTTCACCCCTTCCCCAACAGGTGTGAGTTGTGGGAGGGACCCACAGAGCAAGAACATGCAGGGCTGTTTTGTACAGCAATAGCTTTACAGCTAATCCATGGCATAGTCATTTGACATACCTATAGTCTTCGGCTGGTCACTTAGGTATGCTGAATAGCTGTGGCCATGTTCTTGGCCAGGGAGATAAAGAAAGACTCCCCTCCACCCAAAATGTGACTGGGAGGCAGGCCCCCCGAGTTACAGTGCCTGCATGGGAGCTCAGAAAAGATTGGCTGCATAACATGGGGCCACACCTGCCCAGACCCATGATGGCAGCTAGACGGGAGCAGGTACTGGCCTGCCCAGGATCTGCGGGCCATCAATGAAGCAGCCATCACCCTCCACTGGTCGTCCCGAACCCATACACCCTCCTGAGTCAGCTTCCCTCAACAGCAACGTGGTTTACCTGCCTTCATCTGAAGGATGCCTTCTCCTGCATTTCTGTGGCACCTTCCAGCCAACCCATTTTTGCCTTTGAATAGAAAGATATGCACACAGCGGGCAAGACTCAGTTGACCTGGACTAAACTGCCCCAGGGGTTTAAGAACTCCCCAACCTTATTTGGGGAAGCCCTAGCAGGAGACCTGAAGCCCCTAGCTAAGGGGGGCTGGACCTGATGATTCTGCAGTACATGGGGGAATGACCTCCTCCTGGCGGCCCATCCCAGGAACAGCACTGGGAGGGAACACACACACTGCTGAAGCGCCTGGCTGAATTAAGGAAAGAACACAAGAGGCACATCCTGAACACACTCCTACTCTTCATGTCGAGTTGCAGAGGGCACGTGCTGTGAATCTGAAGTGCCCCCACAGCCCTTCATGCAGTCCTCTGTCATGGCCCTTCACGGTGCTCCGCTTCATGTTTATATATATAAACAATTTCACACTAAGTTCAGGAGCAAAACAAGAATGTCTGCTTTCACCAATTCTATTCAATGTAGTACTGGAAGTCCTAGCCATGACAGTCAGAGTAGAAAAAGAAATAAAAGGCATCCAAATTGGACAAGAAAACACAAAGCTGTCATTGTTTGGAGATGACATGATAGTATACATAGAAAATCCTGTAGACTCTAACTAAAAGCTACTGAAGCTAATAAGTGAATTTGTCAAAACAGCAGGATACAAAGTCAATATTCAGAAATTGAAGGCATTTTTGTACAACAACAAAATATCAGAAACAGAAATCAGAAAAAAGATCCCATATGATATAACATGAAGAAAAGTAAAGTTCTTTGCAATAAACCTAATCAAGGAAGTAAAAGACTTATGCTCAGAAAACTAGACAATACTGAAAAAAATTAAGGAAGACACAAACAAATGAAAGCATATACGGTGTTTATGGATTGGAAGAATTAACATCATCAAAATGGCCATACTACCCAAAGCAATTTATGTCCATTGCAATCCATATTAAAGTACCAATGACATATTTCACAGATATAGAACAAACATTTAAAAATTATTGAACTATAAATGACCCTGAATATCTGTAGCAATTTTGAGAAGGAAGAACAAAGTAGAAGGGATCATAATACCTGGTATGAAACTATTACAAGGTCACTGTAATCAAAACAGCCTTGCACTGGAGTAAGAAGAGACACACAGGGCGGTGGAACAGAATAGAGAGCCCAGAAATAAAGCCAAGTCTCTATGGTGAATTAATATTTGACTTAGTGGACAGAAATATAAAATGGAATAAAAGTAGCCTCTTCAACAAATGATGTTGGGATAACTGGACCACCACATTAAAAAATGAAACTTGATCACCAACTTACACCATAAACAAAAATAAATTCAAGGTGGATAAAAGACTTAAATATAAAAGTCTTGACAAAATAACAGTCTTAGAGGAAAACAAAGGCAGAAAAATTTCAGATATTCTACCCAGCAATGTTTTCACTGATATGTCCCCTAGAGCAAGGGACATAAAGGAAAGAGTAAACAAATGGGACCTCATCAAATTAAAAGCCTCTTGCATTGCTGAAGAAAACAGCATTAAAATGAAAAGAGAACCAACTATATGGGAAGACATATTTGCCAATGATACCTCGGACGAGGGTTTGATCTCCAAAATATATAAAGAACTCACAGAAGTCTACTCCAGGAAGACAAACAGCCCAATTTAAAAATGGGCAAAGGGCTTGAACACACACTTCTCCAAGGAGGACATACAGAGGGCTCAGAGATATATGAAAAGATGCTCAGCATCATTAACTGTCAGAGATGCAAATTACAACCACAATGAGATACAACTTCACACAAGTGAGAATGGCCATCTTCAACAAATCAGCAATCAACAAGTTTTGGGGAGGATGTGGAGAAAAGGGCATCCTAGTACACTGTGTGTTGAATTGCAGTCTGGTGTAGCCACTGTGGAAAACAGTATGCAATTTTCTCAGAAAGCTAAAAATGGAACTGCCTTTTGACCCAGCAATTCCACTGTTGGGGTTATACCCTAAGAGCACTGAAACACCAATCCAAAAGATCCTATGCACCCCAATTTTCATAGCAGCACAATTTACAATAGTCAAGTGCTGGAAGTAGCCTAAGTGTCTATCAGTAAATGAAATAAAAAAAGACTGTGGTACATTTACTAGATGGAATACTACACAGCAGAAAGAAAGAAGGAGCGCTTATCCTTTATGACAGCATGGATGGATCTGGAGAGCATTATGCTAAGTGAAATAAGCTAGGTGGTAAAAGACAAATACCATGTGATTTCACCTATAAGTGGAGCCTAATCAGCAAAACAAACAAGCAATCAAAATATAACCAAAGAAGTTGAAATAAAGAACAAACTGATAGTAACCAGAGTGAGGTAGGAGGCCATAATGAGAGGGAAAAGGTGGAAAGGATTTCAGGAATATCTGTAAGAGGCACATGGACAAAACAAAAGGGGGGATGTATCAAGGGCTGGAAGTAGAGATGGCTGAGTTGGGGGGAGTAGTTGGGAGAAAATAGAGACAACTGTACTTGAACAACAATTTTTAGAAAGTTAATAAAATGAACAAAAAATAAACTGAAAACAACAATCTGACAGTAACCAGAGTTGAGAGTGGAGGGGGGATAATAGCGGATAAGGGTGGGGGTGCATCAAGGAACATGTATGAAGGACACTCAGACAAAGCCAAAGGGAGTTTGAGGGTGGGCAGCAGAGATGTGTGGGGCAGGGGGTGTGTGGGGGTGAATATGATGACAGTTTTACTTGAACAACAATGAAAAAAACTGAAGTAGTGACATTTCAGATGAGAAGTGCTTTGTGAGGAAAATCATTTAGTTTATACTGATTATTTTGGTATACATTTTTAAAGTGGCAGCTCTTATAGGATTATAGGGCAGGGAATGGAAGACTTTTTTCATTGTTAAAGATGCACCATTATAGGCTGTGGTTTTCCAGGTGGTTTTTCATTTCTTTTGCATCTGAGTTTATGCTTTCTGTGAAAAGGCATTCTGGCTGAACACTCTCATTATAGATTGTTAATAAGCTCCAGAGTTTGGCATAAAAATAAAACCACATTTACTTGAATGATGAAATTGAATTTCTATTTTTTTCTAAAAGAAGTTAGACACAGGGAAGGCATAGGATAAGTTATAATGACTTTATAACTTATTAAAATAAGTTATTTATGACTTATAAATAAGTGCTAATTAAAGTATTTGTAATAAAGCTGAGCAGGACAGTTTAAAAGTCGCTTCCGTTATATACTATTTTCACTTCTCTGTTTTAAAAGTGGTCTTAAAATTTACTTGGGAATATTTAATGTGCAAGTTTGAGACACATTTACCCACTCAATTTATCTACCTAATTTTGTTTAATAAAATATTGGTACAAGCAAGTTCTTCATGATAATAAAACTCATAAAAGAAGTTTTTACATATTGGCATGAAAATTAAGGATATTTGCTGGTTTGTCTTGTTATTGGTTAATAAATATTTTTGTCTATGTCTAATTTTGTTTTTAATTATCAGGACAATTATTCCTTAAAAAAAGATTTTATTTATGTATTTTTAGAGAGAGAGGAAGGGTTGGAGAAAGAGAGAGAAACATCAATGTGTGGTTGCCTCTTTCCCACCCCCTAGTGGGGACTTGCCCAGCAAGCCTGGCATGTATCCTGACTGGGAATGGAACCTGCAACCATTTGGTTTGCAGGCCTGTGCTCAATCCACTGAGCTATGTCAGCCAGGGCAGGACAAGTATTCTTTTTGTCCTGTATAGGGGAAGAGACAGTGTAAAGGAAATTGGGTGATTGTGTTAACATTATTACCAATAATACATGGTTGAAACCTATATAATTTTATTAACCAGTGGCACACCAGTAAATTTAGTTAAAATATAAGAATACATAATTGAGCTTAACAGTCAAATCTTTAGATTCTTGGTTTGGTACTCTTTATTAAAATGCTACTAAATCTAATCCATGGTATAATTTGCCATAATATTATGGGCATTGTTTTGGGGAACAAGAATAATATTATTATAGCAAATTTTGAAATACAGCAGGCTCTGGTGACATGAACCCTGAGAGCTGTGACACAGGCTTGGAGTCTGGTGGCCTTAATCATTAGGGCCAGTTGTTGGAGTTCTGAGGTTCAGTTGGAGGCAAATGTGTGTGTATGCACATGTGCATATATGCTCATATATGTTTAAATCAGTTTAATGAGTCATAAATTTTGCTGTTTATTCATCCATGTTTCTATCAATTTATATTTATTTTTGATGTATCTTTCCCTAGATAAACAGTGAATTCTTTGGTAGGGACAGAGAATGTTGGTTCCTCATCACTTACCCCTGGTATCTCATGCAGCACCTGTCAGGAGTCCTTCAGTACAAATCTGTCAAATTCATTGGATCCATAAATATTTATTCACAGTGAAGGAAGCTGTTTCCTCCCCTAAAACCCTTATGTACCTGCTCTCAATATCGATACATAATAGTGTGGCTGGAGGGCTGTTTATAGAATAATTTTGTTCACAAAAAGCCCTAACATCTCCTGCCAGAAAGCATAAAAATGACAGAATACTCTCTCTGCCACAGTCTAAGGCTGAGGCATGTCTTCTCTGCCATGTCCCTAGGCCTGGTAGGAGGCTCAGAGATCCATTTTCAGAAACAATGAAATATTTGATATATTTTACTGGTTCCTGTTCATACTGGGGAAGATTTGCAGTGTCACCCAGACACACATGTGTTTCAGTCCCTATGCTCATCTTAATGGGGGATGTATTTCTTACTCACAATAAAAATGTAGAAAACGTGTAAATTCCTTAGATTAACTCTCAGCCAGAGACAATTCTAGCCAGAGACAATTCTACCTCCATGGAATTTCTCAAGTCTCTTCTAATGTTCCCTTATCTTTTTCCTGAGATTTCTCCCCTAGTCCTTTTAATATTTCCAAAGGCTCCAAGATGTTCCCAGTTACCAGGCTTTAGAGAAACTACAAGTGAATTTAAAAATATAATCAGAGCCCTGTTATTTAAAGTGTATAAGGTATTATTGTCACCACTGAGTAAACAGAAGCACAACTGCCTGATTCTTCCCCTTCACATGGGGACATGTTCAAAGTCCTTCTCTGGTTGTGGGAGAAGAGTCTTAGAGTCTGGGGTTTGGGGTGGGATCCAATGGGACAGGAAAAGAAGGCAGGCTCTATGATCCAGTTTAGGTCCATTCCTAACAAATAGTCTTTCAAAAAAAAATTTGTGTTAAATTTAATGGGGTGACATTCGTTAATAACATTGTACAAGTTTTGGGTGTACAACTTTATAATATGGCATCTAACACTTTACTGTGTGCTCCCAAAGCCTAGTCTCCTTTTATCACCATGTGTTTCACCCTTTATCCTCTTCATCCTTCCCCCATCTCCTCTGGAAACCACTATTCTGTTGTCTGTGTCTATGAGCTTGTTTTATTTCATTTATTCATTGTTGCTTTCTGTTTATAAAAAATAAAAATACATTTTTAAAAACCTAACCCTGGATAGTGTGGCTCAGTGAATTCAGTGCTGGCCTGTGAACCAAAGAGTCACCAGTTTGATTCCCAGTCAGGGCACATGCCTGGGTTGCAGGCCAGGTCCCCAGTTGGGGGCATGCAAAAGGTAACCACACATCGATGTGTCTCTCCCTCTCTTTATCCCTCCCTTACCTTCTTTCTAAAACTAAATAAATAAAATCTTTTTTTTTGTAGTTTTCCCCAATTTATTTTTGCTTTCAGAAGAAGTTAACATTCTTATACACCCTTCTTAGTATACATAGGAATGTGTTGTCTAGTACATATAACTAGAAGTAGAAGAGCTGGCTCAAAATTTTTTCTCCAGTTTTATCAGATATTGCTCAATGTACCAATTTTTCCTCCCACCAGCACATGTAAGAGCTCCTCCTTCTACCATCCTCACATATTGTTGGAATTATCAACTTTAAAATATTTATCAGTTTTATGAGAGGGAATTGGTATCTCAGTTTTAATTTACACTTCTTTTGTTACTACGCTGAAGGATATTTTATTTTTATTTATATTTATTTTTAAATATTTTTATTTTCATTGTTGTTGCCGTGCAATTTTCTTTTACTCACATCCCAAACCACCCATCCAGCTCTCCCCTCCTCCCTCCCATTTCCAACCACCCCTAGTTTTTATCCATGTGCCCTTTATAATTCTTCCTGTAAACCCTTCCCCTTTTCCCCTGAAATTCCCCTGAAATTCCCTCTCCTCTCCCTTCTGAACACTGTCAGCCTGTTCTCTATTTCAGTGTCTTTGGTTATATTTTGCTTGTTTTTTTGTTTTGTTGTTTAGGTTCCTATTAAAGGTGAGATCATATGCTATTTGGTTTTCACTGCCTGGCTTATTTCGCTTAGCATAATGCTTTCCAGTTGCATCCATGCTGTTGCAAAGGGTAGGAGCTCCTTCTTTCTTTCTGCTGCATAGAATTCCATTGTGTAAATGTACCATAATTTTTGATCCATTCATTTACTGATGGGCATCTAGCTTGATTCCAACACTTGGCTATTGTAAATTGTGCTGCTATGAACATTGGGGTGCATAGGCTCTTTTGGGTTGGTGTTCCAGGATTCTTAGGATATAATCATAGCAGTGGAATTGCTGGGTCAAAAGGCAGGTCATTTTCAGTTTTTGAGAAAATTCCATACTGTTTTCTACAGTGGTTGTACCAGTCCACAATCCCACGAACAGTGCACTAGGGTCCCCTTTTCTCCACAACGTCTCTAACATTTGTTGTTTGTTGCTTTGTTTATGAGGGCCATTCTGTCTGGTGTGAAGTGGTATCTCATTGTGGTTTTAATTTGCATCTCTCTGATAGCTAGAGATACTGAGCATCTTTTCGTGTGTCTCTGGATCCTCCATATGTCCTCCTTGGAGAAGTGTCTGTTCAAGTCCTTGGCCCATTTTTCAATTGGGTTGCTTGTCTTCTTAGAGTGGAGTTGTGTAAGTTCTTTATATATTTTGGAGATTAAACCCTTGTCTGAGGTATCATTGGCAAATATGTTTTCCCATACAGTTGGTTCTCTTTTTATTCGAATACTGTTTTCTTTAGCTGTGTAGAAGCTTTTTATTTTGATGAGATCTCATTTGTTTATTCTTTCCTTTATGTCCCTTGCTCTGGGGGACATATCAGTAAAAATGTTGCTGCATGACATATTTGAGATTTTCCTGCCTATGTTCTCCTCTAGGACTTTAATGGTGTCACAGTTTACATTTAAGTCTTTTATCCACCTTGAATTTATTTTTGTATATGATGTAAGTTGGTGCTCGAGTTTCATTTTTTTTTGCACGTAGCTGTCCAGTTCTCCCAACAACATTTGTTGAAGAAACTCTTTTTACTCCATTTTATGTTGTTGCCCCTTTTGTTAAATATTAATTGTCCATAGAGAGTTGGGTTTACACCTGGGGTCTCTGTTCTGTTCCATTGGTTCATCTGTCTGTTCTTATGCCAGTACCAGGTTGTTTTGATTACAGTGGCCTTGTAATACAGTTTGGTATGAGGTATTGTGATCCCTCCTGCTTTTCTTTTCTTTCTCAAAATTTCAGCAGCTATTCAGGGTCATTAATGGTTCCATATACATTTTTGAAGTGTTTGTTCTATGTCTGTGAAATATGCCATTGGTACTTTAATGGGTATTGCCTTGAATCTGTAATTTGCTTTGGGTAGTATGGACATTTTGATAATGTTAATCCTTCCAATCCATGAACACGGTATATGTTTCCATTTGTTTGTGTCTTCCTTAATTTCTTTCTTCAGTGTTGTGTAGTTTTCTGAATACAAGTCTTTTACTTCCTTGGTTAGATTTATTCCTAGGTATTTTATTTTTCTTGTAGCTATATCAAATGGGATTTTTTTCTTGATTTCTGCTTCTGTTGTTTTCATTGTTGGTATACAAAAATGCCTTTGATTTCTGGATATTGACTTTGTATGCTGCTGTTTTGCCAAATTCATTTATTAGGTCAAGCAGTTTTTTGGTGGAGTCTGTAGGATTTTCTATGTACACTATCATGTCATCTGCAAACAATGACAGTTTTGCTTCCTCCTTTCCAATTTGGTTGCCTTTTACTTCCTTTTCTTGTCTGATCACTGTGGCTAAAACTTCCAATACTATATTGAATAAAAGTGGTGAAAGTGGACAACCTTGTCTTGTTCCTGATCTTAGTAGAAAAGATTTAATTTTTGCCCATTGACTATGATGTTCGCTGTAGGTCTCTCATATATGGCCTTTATTATGTGGAGGAATGCTCCCTCTATTCCCATTTTACTGAGTGTTTTATCATAAATGGGTGCTGTACTTTAACAAATGCTGTTTCCACATCTATTGATATGATCATGTGATTTTTGTCCTTGCTTTTGTTTATGTGATGTATTACATTTACTGACTTGTGAATATTGAACCATCCTTGCATCCCTGGGATGAATCCCACTTGGCCATGGTGTATGATCTTCTTAATGTATTGTTGGATGTGGTTCGCCAATATTTTGTTGAGGATTTTAGCGTCTATGTTCACTAGTGATATTGGCCTGAAGTTTTTTTCCTTTGTTGTGTTTTTATCTGGTTTGGGTATTAGGATGATGCTAGCTTCATAAAAAGAATTTGGGAGTATTCCATCCTTCTGGATTTTTTGGAATAGCCTGTGGAGGATAGGGGTTAGCTCTTCCTTAAATGCTTTGTAGAATTATTCTCCTTTGAAACCCTCCAAACCCCGACTTTCGTGTGTTGGGAGTTTTTTGATTACTGCTTCAATTCCCTTTGCTATTATTGGTCTGTTCAGGCTTTCTGCTTCTTCTGCATTGAGTTTGGGAGATTATATTTTCCTAGAAATTTGTCCATTTCATCTAGGTTTTCAAAATTTTTGGCATACAGTTCCTCATAGTAATTTCTTACAATCCTTTGTATTTCTGTGGTATCAGCTATAATCTCTCCTCTTCTTTTCTGATTGTGTTTATTTGGGTGTTCTCTCTCTCTCTCTTTTTTTTTTTTTTTTTTTTTTGATGAGTCTTCTTAAAGGCTTGTCGATTTTGTTTATCTTTTCAAAGAGCCAGCTCCTGGATTCATTGACCCTTAGAATTGTACTTTTAGCCTCTATGTCATTTATTTCTGCTTGGATCTTGGTTATTTCCTTCCTTCTACTTGCTCTGGTCTGTCTTTGTTGTTGTTCCTCGAGTTCTTGTAGATGTAGGGTTAAATTGCTTGTTTGAAATGTTTCTATCTTTCTTAGGTATGCCTGTATTGCTACCAACTTCCCTCTCAGGACTGCCTTGGCTGTGTCCCATAAGTTTTGGTTTGTTGTGAGTTCATTTTCGTTTGTTTCCAGAAACTTTTTGATTTCTTCCTTTATTTCATTATTGACCCATTAATTATTTATTACCATGCTATTCAGTCTCCATGATTCTGATTGTTTTGTGTTCTTCCCTTGGGGTTGGTTTATAGTTTCAGTCCTTGATGGTCAGAGAAAATGCTTGGTATAATTTCAATTTTCTTGAATTTGTTAATGCTTGCTTTGTGTCCTATCATGTGGTCTATCTTTTAAAATGTTCCATGTGCATTTGAAACGAATGTGTCTTTTGCTTCTTTAGGATGAAGGGCTCTATATATATCAGTTAAGTCCTTTTCCTCTAGAGCATTATTCAATGCCACAATATCTTTGTTGATATTTTTTTTGGAAGATCTGTCCATTTTTGACATTGTGGTGTTAAAATCCTCTAGTATAATTGTGTTGCTGTCAATATCTTTCTTGAAGTCCTCTAAGATTATCTTTATGTATTTGGGTGTTCCTATGTTGGGTATATATATACATTTACAATGTTTAAGTCTTCTTGGTGGATTCTTTCCTTGAGTATTATGAAGTGACCTTCTGGATCTCTCTTTATGGCCCTTTTTTGGAAGCCTAGTTTGTCTAATATGAATATTGCTATCCCAGCTTTTTTTTTTCCTGTACATTTGCTTGGAAAATTTGTTTCCAGCCCTTCACTTTCAGCCTGTGTAGGTCTTTTAACCTGAGGTGGATCTCTTGTAGGCAACATATGTGTGGGGCATGCTTTACTTACCATTCAGCTATTCTATGTCTTTTGATTGGAGCATTTAGTCCATTTACGTTTAAGGTTATTACTGATAGTTACTTATTCATTGCCATTTTCCTACCTGTGTTCCTCTCTCTCTCTTTCCTTAAAGCAGGCCCTTTAGCATCTCTTGCAGAGCTGGTTTGGTGGAGGTGTATTCTTTTAGACTTCTTTTATCTGGGAAGCTGGTTATTTGGCCTTCTATCTTGATTGAGAGCCTTCCTGGGTAAAGTAGCCTTGTTTGGAGACTTCTGGTTCTCATTACTTGGAATATTTCTGCCATTCTCTTCTGGCTTGGAGTGTTTCCATTGAGAAGTTGGCTGCTAACCTTATTGGGCTTCCCTTGTATGTTACTTCCTGTTTCTCCCTTGCTGCCTTTAATATTATCTCTTTGTCTTTAAATTTTGCCATTTCAATTATGATGTGTCTTGAGGTGGGCCTCTTTGGGTTCCTCTTGATTGAAACTCTCTGTGTTTCCTGAATTTGTGTGACTTTTTCTCTCATGAAATTAAGGAAATTTTCCATCAGTACTTTTTAAAATTGGTTTTCTATCCCTTGCTCTTCTTCTTCTCCTTCTGGTATCCCTATTATGTGGATATTATTATGTTTCATATTTTCTTGAATTTCTCTTAATTCCTTTTCATTCTTTTTGAGTCTCCTTTTTTTTTTGTTTTGCTCCTTTTGGGTGATTTCTTCTACTCTGTCCTCCACCTCGCTGATCTGATCTTCTGCTTCATCAGTCCTGCTTTTCATTCTTCTGTCTGTGCTTTTCAGTTCAGAAATTGCACTCTTCATTTCCTCTTGGCCCTTGTTGATAGTTTCTATTTCCTTTTTTATGTTGATATAGTTTTCAGTGAGCTCATTGTAGCTTTCCTATAGTTTCTGGTAGCTCATTGAGCTTCCTGATAACCATTGCTTTGAACTCAATATCTGATAATTGAGTTTCCTCTATCTCATTTAGCATTCTCACCTTTCCTTTCATTTGGGGATTGTTTTCTTTGTCTTCCCATTGTTTGTGAGACTCTCCTTGTTAGCCTCAGCCTCTTAAATTGATCTGTTCTGGCTCCCTGGTTTTACAGTATGAACTTCTGTGGTAGAATACCAGTTAGTTTCAGTGGTGCAGTTTCCGTGATCTCCCAAGCTTCCTGGTTTTGGGCTGTCATTTAAGTTAGTTCTGTGTTTGTCTTTGGGTTTTGATTGTTGTTGGGTCTTTCATTGGTGGTTCCTTCCCTCCAGCTGGTTAAATGAGGGTCACTCTATCCACCACCTCTTGTATTTTGTTGTGCTGGTGAGGGCAGGTTTTGTTGAAGCTGGTTCTTCCATGTGTATAAAGTTTTGAGGATTCTCACTTGCTCTTGTTCAGTTGTTTGTATTAGGTACTGTCTCTACTGTTTATTTGTGTTTCCAGAGAGGTCTCGGATTCAGGTTTGTGTGGTTTCCACTCCCTCCTTCACCTTCTGTTGTTATCTGTTAGTGGTTCCTTTGTTGTTGGGTTTCCTCTTCCAGTGGGTATCCTGGTGTTCACCACTCCCACCTACACTTTTTTTGTGATCTATTGTAGGGGGGAGGGAAAATGGTTTAAGACAGTAAGAGAGTATTCTATGATATTTACAGTAGCAGCCAGAAGAGAAGAGATATGTGATCTTTTGACTATGTATAGTATTAACTGTGATTTTCCACCCAGCTAACTGATTTTTAGAAAGGATGGAAAGAAGATAAGAGCCTTGTTGGGAAAGGAAGGATTGTGAATTGGATCTATAAAGCAGTGAGGTTGTGGGAGGTCAGATTCTGAGGTAGGTGAGAGTAAAGGATAATAAATAGATGTAGTGTGTGAGAGAATAGACTTAATCACTACAGTAATAGAGTTCAGGAAATTTTGAAGTGGGCTAAGATCTGGAGGGGTGTTGTGAATTATTTACAATTTCATGGAACAGCAATTATTACAATAATATTAGAGCAACAATCATATGACAGAATCTATGAGATTGAGATAACAAGAATAGGGAGTATAGAACCTTGAATAGTGTGCTAATGTGACACAGGTGAGGTGAAGGACAGTACATTAGCAATACACTATAAAAGATATATCAGGGGAAACCTGTCAAGTGATACAATATACCAGCCTAGCAAAGCGTACTATAGAGAAAAAATAGGAATACAAAAGTACTATTAAAAAAGATGTTAGAATAATAGAAAAATAATAATACAAATATGCAATAACTTACAGGTTCAATAATAGCAGAGTGAAATTTGTCTCACTGTCACAGCTGTTGTGATTTCCTTTCTTTGGGTTCAACTCTGCTTTTTTCACAGACCCAGGTTTTTGTCTCAGTTGTAGGTATTTAAAAAGATAAAAATAAAAAAGGCAGATGAAGGAAGAAAGAAGAGATAAAACTGGAGGAAAGAAAGGAGGAAGGAATAAAACAAGAGAGCAGAAAAGAGAAGGAAAAACTTAAAAAGAATAAAAATAATAAAATTAGAAAATTAAGAACTGTTTAAAAAAATAGAATATAATTAAAAATCTCTCAGTTTCAAAGTGGCCAAACCAGTTTTTTCTGGTCTTGCTTACTGCAGCAGACTGAAGGGTGATTGGTATGGCTTTTCTTCCTTTGGAATTGGCACTTGGTCAGTGGCGCACATTGTCTGGGGAATTATGGTGGCTCCTGGGCCCTGCGTCCTGAGTGTGGGAATCAGATCTTTCTGCAGGGTTACTGCTGTGGACTGGGGTGCTGTGATGTGCTGGTGATGGGCTCCCAGGCACTAGCGCACGTGCTGTCGGCCAACCGCCTCACCCTTCCCAGGGCTATGTGGGTGTGCAGGTCCTCCACACAAGCACAACCCTCTGTGCAAACTTGGGATCACTGCCCAGCTAGGTGGCAGAGAGGCCAGCGATTGCTGTAGGAGAATTTCCCAAACAGTGTCTGTCTTTTCACTCCTTCCTCTTGAGAAATTCCTCCTTATTCAAGCCTGCCTCTTCACACTGTGGCCTGGCTTCTCCCATAGCCCAACTCTCCAGCCAGACTGGTGACTGTGGGAGTCAGGGCCCAGGGTGCTCACAGCCCTTGTGTGTTTGCTAGCCACTGGGTTCCTCTGGGTGCCACTCAGACCCTGTTTGGTTGGGGAGGGAGCAGTTGTCCTAGCTCTCTCCCAAGTACTCTGTGGCAAACCTGACAGCGGGAGCTGGGCCTGGGGCTGTAGCCCCCTGGACCCCATGCTGGTCCCTGGGACCCTACTGTGTTTCAGCACTCCTCTCACTGTCTGGTTTTTCGGTTCCACCACAATCTTTGGTCCCCTATTTTCACATATGCTGAGGTGTGTTGGTTGCTTGCTTCTCCACTCCGTAGATCGGCCAGGATTCTCTCCCATGTGTAGAGGGAAGCCGAACATGCTCCTTCCTACTCCGATGCCATTTTGAAAATCTTAAAAATATATATAAATTATTTTAAAAATTTAAAAAGATAAATATTGCCATTTGAGACAACATGGATAAATTTTGAGAACATTATGGTAAGTGAAATAAGTCAGAAAAACAATAGCTATATGATTTTACTTATGTAGAATATAAACAAATATTCTTTTTTTTTAAAAGATTTTATTTATTTATTTTTAGAGAGGGAATGGAGGGAGAGAGAGAAACATCAGTGTGCGGTTGCTGGGGGTCATGGCCTGCAACCCAGGCATGTAGCCTGACTGGGAATCAAACCTGTGACACTTTGGTTCGCAGCCTGCGCTCAATCCACTGAGCTACACCAGCCAGGGCTACAAATATTCTTATAAAAGGTAAAGTAAAATAAGCTGAACTAGGTGGAATACAGTCCTGCAAAAGGTCAAAAACTCACTAAGCAATCAATAATGAATAAAATCAAAAGGAAAAAAGAAATATGAAGGAAGGAAGGGAGCTAATGAAACTTACGACTATATTATCTCACTGAAATGTTGGTTTCATGTTTCTTTGTTGCCACTTCCTCAAACATGTTTCAATTTAATGGAGTTTTTGAGAACATTTTAAATATCCTTTATATAAAACCCTAAGTAACCTTTAATGTTATTTAAATTCAGTGACAGATGTGTTTGTCCCTTTAACTAAAGAAGCCCTAAAAGCGCTTCTGATGCTGGATGTGACAGGTTGTAAGAGAAGTGTTAGTGTATTTCCAGGGACCTCTGTGGAGCAGTTAAATTCTATAACTTTATTTATAAAAAAAGTTCTCTAATTTTCAGAATGAGCAATAAATATTCTTTTTAAAGATTTATTTATTTAGTTTTAGAGAGGTGAAGGGAGGTAAAAGAGAGGGAGAGAAGTATCAATGTGTGGTTGCCTCTCACATGGCCCCCAGTGGGGACCTGGTCTGCAACCCAGGTATGGGCCTTGACTGGGAGTTGAACTGGCGACACTTGGTTCACAGCCCACACTCAATCCACTGAGCTACACCATCCAAGGCGCAATAAATATTCTTTATGATTATTGAATAAGTGATGGTAGCCATGATCTTAAATGTAGATGAAAAACATTATATGGCATTGTTTATTCGATTGTGTGTTTATTTGTTGGAACTGAAAGTAAAAGCAGAGACTGGAGAGAAGGAAAGATGTCCTTTTCTCATATAATTCATTTTTTCTGTTAGTTAAGAGAGGGAGAGATTAAATTTAGGGCTCTGATAAAGCGTGTATTGAACAAAATGTTTATTACATTCCTTCTACACGGAATGAGACATTAAGTTATGCCCTTCCAGTGTCCCTTATCACCAAACCACTTGAAAATTGAGGGAGACTATGAAAAGGGGCTTATGACACCAAACCTATAGAAAGTCATTGAAATGAGAATGAGGGTCATATGGGAGATGATGGCAAAGATTTCAGCAGACATTGTACAAGTGTTAAATCTAGTCTAGGAATTAAAAAAAATGGCTGCTTATAAATATTTTTAATATTTAAAATTAAATGTACATAATTATGTACATAAGTTGTATGTGTATACCTATGTAGTACACTCAGTTTTCATTAGTCTTATAGGTGATGCCATGTCACTGTGAATGATGACTTAGTAAAGCTGAACTGTGCTCCTGGGCAGAATCCTCTGAGACACTGATGACAGAATTTCCATCAATTGATCAATGCATAGCCTGGATTTGTGTGTATTTCTGGTTAAACACCCCTTATTTCATGGAGTTGTTGGTTCATTTACATTGGATTCCCATCCAACAGCACTGTAATACCTGCCTGAACCACCTTCTCTTATATGAGCATTTGTTGCACAAGGTGCCTTACAGCCTTTCTGCTCTTAGACATGAGACAGTACTTCACTGGGGCCATTATACACAGTGTAGTCAAAAACTAAACCACATCATATGAAAAGTGTGGCACTGGGTAGACCACAAAAAGAAGGTGTGTTTATAGAATAAGAATTCAATGACCATAGAGACCTGGGTTTATTTCTAGGCGCTCTATTCTTTTCCACTGATGTACTTTTCTGTTCTTATGCCAGTACCAAGCTGTTTTGATTAGCATGGCCTTGTAATATAATTTGATGTCAGGTATTGTGATCCCTCCTACTTTGTTCTTCTGTCTCAAAATTGCTGCAGCTATTTGGGGTCATTTATGGTTCCATATACGTTTCTGAAATGTTTGTTCTATACAGAAAGCCCAGAGATGTATGAAAGGATGCTGAGCATCACTATCCATGAGATAGATGCAAATTAAAACCACAATGAGATACCATTTCACATAGGTCAGAATGGCCATCATAAACAAATTAACAAACAAGTGCTGACAAGGCTGTGGTGAAAAAGGAACCCTAGTACATGGTGGCCACTGTGGAAAACAGTATGGAATTGCCTCAGAAAACTAAAAATGGAACTGCCTTTTGACCCAGCAATTCCACTGCTAGGATTATATCCTAAGAACCCTGAAATACCAATCCAAAAGAAACTATGCATCCCAATGTTCATAGTAGCACAATTTACAATAGCCAAGTGTTAGAAGCAACCTAAGTGCCCATCAGTGAATGAGTGGATCAAAAAACTAGGGTACATTTACACAATGGAATTCTAGGCTGCAGAAGGAAAGAAGAAGCTCACACCCTTCATGACAGCATGGATGAATCTGGAGAGCATTACACTAAGTGAAATAAGCCAGGCAGTGAAAGACAAGTACCATATGATCTCACCTATAAGTGGAACCTAATCAACAGAACAAACAAGCAAACAAAATATAACCAGAGACATTGGAATAAAGAACAAACTGATAGTAACAAAAAGGTAGGGGGGAGGTGATTATGTGGGGTGAAATGGGAAGGGTTATCAAGAAACATGTATAAAGGCCACATGGAAAAAGCCAAAGGCGGGTAGGATCAAGGGTTGGAGGGCAAATGGAGTCAATTATACTTGAACAACAATAAAAAAAAGAACTCAATGTGGTAGCCTGTTCAATCTAGGCTGGAATGTGCATATCACAGCCCCAGATGAGCACATACCACAGATGACTGGAAGAATTGTGGACACTGACTATGAAGCTACAAACATGTTCTCACTAGTAGACATAATTGCACACATAGGACCCAAGATTAAGAAGAGACAAGCATGTGCACATGTATTTGCGTATGTGTACACATTGCATGTACATGCCCGTGTATACATGAACACATATGTGCACATGTGTGCCTGAATGTGTGCGCACATGTGTGTGTGTATATGAACATGCACACTTGTGTGTGTGTTTGTGCATATGTATATGTGTATGTGTACATTTGTTGCAGGATCTAGTCACCCTTCAATGAAAATTGTTTCTGCCAAAAAATTATCTTTTTAACAAGGGAAGAAAAGTTGTTTTGAAAGTTTTTTGTAAGGATTTTGAAAAATTCATTATCAAACTCTGTGGCCACTGTTCCACCCAGAATATTCCCCATGGCTCTGTGCAGCCTGGCAGCTGCCACTCTATCCTGTACCTAGAGCCCACCTTCAATGCAGCTGGCATTCAACTACACTGCTGTGCTTCTAAAGCTTTTCCTGTTACTACTGAATCTCCAGTAGGCCACTGGGGTGGACTACTATTCTTAATTCATGTATTTGTGTAAGAATGTCTGTGTTACTTCAGGTTTTTGAAGTTATGGATGAAGTTGCTTTAAATAGTCACATACAGGTTTTTGTAGGAACTAAATTAATTTATCCTTGAAAAATACCCGAGTCAGGCTGCTCTCTCACCAGAAATGTGTGACAGTTCACTGTGTTTTATTTCCTTTAACTTTTAGCCACTTGAACGAGCCTTTAGTAGTATCTCATTGTGACTTTAATTTTTGTTTTCTGAATAGTGATGTTGAACATTGTAATTCAGGAGATCCAAACTGGGGAGCTGCACTTGTGCTCATGATATCCTGAAAAAACCACCTGGAGGAACAGGAGATGTGGACATATCATTTATTGCTCATGTTACAGGGGACTGCACCAGTGGCAATGGTTGGGGCAAGAGACCGCACTCCATCTCTGGCCTTGGCACTACTTATAGGGTTAGGGAAGTGGTAGTGGAGGGAATAGTAGTGGCGAGTGCAAGCTCTACATTCTTATTTAAAAAATTGGGTCTGGGACATACAGATGAAGACTGTTTTCCTTGTTCCTTGTGGCTGCTGGCCAGGCATCCATCAGTTCCTAGAGGTTGTGGAGGGGCCATGTTCTAATTTACTCTATGCTCCACCTTGCTCCTACAACTTACACATACTTACATTATTTCTTCTGTACAGGAAGTCTCAGAGTGATGAGAGCATTGACAAATCACATCCACATACCACAAAGACAGTACAGGCTAAACCCCAAGAGGAGGCTGAGACCAAGAAGGCCAAAGAGGATATGATGCTACTAGCTTCTCAAAGAATTATACTAAGAGGTGAAAGGGTCTGTGGTCAAAGCCAAAATGTGTGTGATTTCATCACCCAATGTGACCAGGGCCTGAGACACATTATGGGAGTTATCAGGGATGTATGCACAGCATTCAGTATGTAGGATGGCACAGGTTCCTGCCTGGGCTTCTGTTAATAAGTCTAGGACCATGAAGTTCTGAAAAACAGCCTCTCCTATCTGTGAGACTCCCTCACACACTAGGAAGACAGCATTTCTGGTGTGGTTAAGAGCTAAAGCAGTGTGATTTGATAAAGCATTTATGGCAGTGTGCATGAGGATTGTCAAGCAGGGGGTACAAATATAGCTGAAGGGTGGAACTACAAGTCAGTTCATCTGAGTTGGTGGTGGTCCCAAAAGGAGTACCAATTCTGGGGGATGTCCAGGAGGGTGCCCAGCACTCAACCCAGGACATAGGGCTTTATCCAGATACAGAGTCCAGTCCAATTATAGGGCAGGTAGGGCCACCCATGGGGTCCACAAACCCAGAGCGTTCTCCATGGTACAGGGTGAGCCCCTGTTCAGAATGAAGCATTTTGTTTCCCCCAGAAGTCTTCTGCTATGAGGATGGTGATGTACTGGCAGAGATCTCTGGGGTCCATCCCATTAGTTGGGTGGTTTCATTGGTGGTTCCATTACAGCATTCAGTGAATGGTGGCACAAGTTGCCACAGTTCTACCTGTAGGGCTGCCAACTACTGCAATCTGTCTCAAACTTTGTAGCTAAGCCACAGTTTGGACTGGCTTACCTGTTCCCATACAAGCACAAACACCAAGGCATGGGTGAGATTGTACAGGGTGTTGGAGTTGATCCAAGTTTGCAGCCAATCCCACTCAGTCTGATTGGTGGGGGTGGATCCACCAGGAGAGTCCTGCAGAAGCTGCATTCAGGAACTCTTTTCAGATCCAACAGTTGGAGCAGTTGCCATAATTCCCACCCATTGGAGGAAATGATTGCTTCCACAGAATCTAAGAGTAATAGGAAAAATGTTTAAGATGCACCAACAGGGGCAGATCCTGCCCATCTGGTAAGACACATGCAACCATTCAGTCTTGGCTGGGTAAGAACCATGACTACTATGGGAGCTTGTCCAGGTCAGGTGTACTAAGCCTGGTCAGGTCCTGGATGGGTGTGATCAAAGACAGTTAAAGCTAAAGGGAGGGCATTCATATTTGCTATGGAGATGCAATAAATATTCCCTGAGGAAAGGTAGAGTTTTCTGGGTTTTGACATTAAATGATGAGTAGCCAGGTATTGGAAATTAGTGGTTGGAGCAGCAGGTCATGGGTCATCCCTTTCCCTCAAGGAGCCATCAGGGAACACCAATGTGTAGCAACCAGGGTTTCCCAGGGCCAGCGCAGGGTAAACTTCCTTGGGACTATGTCAGTGCTGGCAATACCACGTTGTTCTGTTGACCTATCCTTGGTAATTCCACCTTATGAGTGGTATGGATATGCATCTTGATGGGGGCAGTCCAGGGCTGGGTGAGCAGGTTTCAGAGGGGTAGCTTACCCCGCCCTCAGCCATTCATAGAGTACCTGGAGTGCTTCATGTAGGCATGCTGCTACCCTGCAAAAGAGTACTGATTGGTGCAGAAGGTGTCCTTCAGCAAAACATGGTACCATTCTATTAGTCTCACTCCTGTGGGATTGTAGGGGAGATGGAGTCACCAGTCAATGTCTATCTGGTCCACTCATTGCTGGACCTGGTGGCCTCTGAAATGGCTTAGTCACTGTCAATGAGTTTGGTCATGGCAACAGTGGTGCAAAGCTGTCAAAGGCCTCAAATGTTAACTCATTGTGTGCTGAGCTGGCATGGATAGGCCTGGGGAAGGCCAGTCATGGTCTTCACACAGGTCAGAGCAAATCAGGTCCCCTCACAGTTGGGTAAAGGGCCAATGTCATCAAATTTCTAGCACGTGAGGGGAAGAATATTTCCATGTTGGAGGCCTCTGGAGTTTGGGGAAGCCAGTGAAAGTACCTTTCAGGATACAGTAGATAGGACTGACAGGCAGCAACTGTCAGCATAGGGCAGTAGCAGTCCTCAAGCTTTGACCACTTCCCATAAAGTTTTTGTCTCAAATGTTTTAACATACAATGCAGTCAGGCATCTGTATCTTACACTGGACCTTCTAGCCATTAGATTCATACTAACACATCTGCTTCATTGTTATCAAAACATTGCAAGGGTGAGTAACCAGAAGCATGATAGAGTGTGAGGTCCTTCTCCTTGCTTTAGAGATACATATCTCTCCATATTTTCTGCCCACAGTAGGGTTTTTCCATTATCTTCTACTGCTAGTGTTTCCACTGAGGCTGCCAAAAGGTCAACCTATGGAAGTCTGCCCAGCTTCCTGTACAGATAATTAGAGGTCTGTGTTCTCGAGTAATGACAACCCAGATGGTGCTTAGTCCAGCCCACTTACTACTGTGCCCCATTCTATCTTCCATCCAGATACTGTCAGTCAGTGGTTGGTAGACATCTCTCCAGGATGCTGGTTGTCCTTTGCAGAAGCCATCTGTGTACCAGGCATCCTTGAAGATTAGCAGATGGCCTTCCTTGATTGGTGATTCCAATATGATTGGGTTAGCTGGGGTTACCTTATTATCATCACAATAGGTGACAGGTCCCAAAAGTTATCATAATTCATGATTCAGAGGGCTGCTTGAGTGTGAGTTGCATTGTAGCAGGGAGGCACTCCATTTGGTGATGGTAGATGTATGTGCTACCAAACTGTGTGGTTGTATTGTCACATTGTGGATCCATCATGCTGTGGAGTAGGTGGTTCAGATTATGAGCACTACAGGCCCTGATAGTTGTTTGGTTGCCAACAGAGCTTTGTACATGGCATTGACTTGTTAATGAGACTGTATCTTACCTTTGCCCCTTTTCATAGTTCTGACCATAAAACAATGGGTATCGTGTTTGCCCTTGTCATTGTCAGAGCCCAGGCACAGCTGTCTGGTGTTATATTAACATCCTTCTCACAAGGCTGGGTCTGATCTAAGACCCCCTAAGGCTTGGATAATAGCCATGGCCTTCTTAGAAGCTTTATAGACTTCCTGTTGTGTCTTCTACCTAGTTCCTTTCTGTATTAACAGTACAGGGGCACAACAGCTGAGCTAACTGGGGAATGAACACCTACTGATATCATAGAGCCCAATGAAATCCTGCAATTTCCATTGGGTTGTTGGGTGGGAAAAATCTTGGATTTTATCCACCACTGCTGAAGGCATGACTTTTGTCTTATCTGACTAGATAACCCCTAAGAATATGAGAGGTCCCTACAATTTGTTGGTGTTGACTGCCCATTCTTGCTCCTGTAGGTGATGAATCTGGAGTGGGGCAGCTTTCTCTAAGTCTGGAACAGAATCAGAGATTAGTATGGTATCATCATTGTAATTATATAACTTTATGGTATTTGAATGATGCCAGGATGCCATATGCCCCACCACCAAGTCATGGCAAATAGCAGACTATGTAAATACCTCTGTGGTAGGACATTGAATGTTCACTGCCAGCCCTCCAAGTAAAGACAAGCTGTTCCTGGAAATCTGGATGGATGTCAATACAGAAAAAGTTAGAAGAAGTTAGTTTAGACAGCAAGATCTAAAAACAATGGTAAGGGCCTAATTCATGGCTCAAGACATCTAAGAGGTCTGATGTAGGCACTACATCATACTGAGGGGGACTGATATTTTTCAACTCCTAGTAATTTACCATCATTTGCCAGGTGCCATTGGATTTTCAGACCGGCCACACTGGGGTATTATATAGGATGTGTGTGGGACAGATGATACCTACTTTTGCAAGTTACTGGGTGGTCTCTTCAATTTCCTGACGCCCCTGGGCAGCTTGTATTGCTTCACTGCAACTACCCAATGAAGGATAAGAAGTTGTACAGGGGGATGTTTGGCTTTTCCCTGCAGAACTGCCTTGACCACCTGAACCCACAGGCAGAAATCACCTACAGTTGTCTGTAGCTGCAATATCAAGAGGATATTCACCCCTAAGGTGTACTCTGGGGTAGGGGAAATATAGGCCACATAGGGCTACATATTCAGCTGGCCAGTTGCTAGGGTTAGGGTGACCTTATGTATTTGAAATATTGGCCTCCATAATCATCAATGGCATGGAAGAGTCCTGAAAACATTCTGGATTGCCATGAATGAGGGTACATTCAGCCCCCATGTCCACTAGGGACAATGTTTATTATACACTATTGAGGGACCAATAAATAGCTATTTCCACATGTGGCATCCAATTCCCAGAGGTCGAGTCCCCCACTCACTGGGGTCCTTGGCCTCCTCTGTACCAGAACAAGCCATGACATGGTTTGTCTTCTGGGTGGGCCTGAGGGAGGCTTACCTCTGGGCCATGACCTTGGTGTGAGCCCATGAAATAAGCAGAGTGATGCAACAGGGTGGCCAAATGGGTCACTCCCTGAAAGATCCACAAGGGAGTCCATTCCAGAGTATGGACAGTCAGTTTTTTCTCAGGCAGAGATTAGAAACCTTGGTGTGGCTTTAGCTAGTGCCACAAGGCTATCAACACCTGATTGGGTTGTTTATCTATTTTTTTCAGAATTCACTCCTGCCTTGATCATATCTACCCAGAGTTGATTATGGGTTACTTGACCAGTTCTCCTTTTCCCTTGGCCTTGTCTGTAAGCTACTAAGGAATATCTTTCTCTTTGACCTTCCTTACTCCCTTATACTGTTTTGACAATGTTACTCCTCCCAAATCTGCTATGGTTTGGACTGCTCATTGGACTGTCTCACCCACCAGAGTAGATAGGACAGGTATTAAAGTTCCATAGTATGCAGGAGGTGATGCCTGGATGACAGTCACACATCCCAGCAGTGAATGAGATTGCTTTGGGTCCCTGAAACTCATCTAGGTAAATGGCATAGTGTATGCCCATTTCCCAGAGGAATGGTTGTAATTCAAGAATGGAGGTCCAATGTGGCTTTGATACATGGAGGTCTCCCTCATTGGGCTAAGCAGTGTGGCAATCTGCCATCAAACATGTGAGCAGAGAGGCATTTTCATCAGATTGTAAGGTCTCATGATTGTGTTTCCATAACAATTGCATGGTCACTCACACCATCCTGGTCAGTTTATCTCCAGACAACACAATGCCATCAGTCCCTGTGTCCCAGAGACACAACATCCACCTGCACTAAACTTAGATCCCTTCTGTGTGAACTTTGCTGCGAGCTCTAGGAGCTCAAAGGGGTGTATGGCTGAGCTGATGTGTGCATATACTTTATTTTTTTTTTTTGTTTTTGTTTTGTTTTGTTTTGTTTTGTTTTTTTTTTATTTATTTCAATCATTGTTCAAGTACAGTTTTCTGCCCCCTACTCCCGTTTCAGCCCCTCCACCCAACCCTCCCCCCTTCCCCCCATTACCCCCCACCCTTAGTTTTTGTCCATGTGTCCTCCAAATTTGTTCCTGTAATCCCTACCCCTTCCCCCCTGAAATTCCCTCTTCTCTCCCCTCTGGCCACTGTCAGACTATCCCCTATTTCAGTGTCTTTGGTTATATTTGCTAGTTTTTTGTTTTGTTTTGTTTTGTTGTTTAGATTCCTGTTAAAGGTGATATCATGTGGTATTTGTCTTTCACTGCCTGGCTTGTTTCACTTAGCATAATGCTTTCCAGCTCCATCCATGCTGTTGCAAAGGGTATGAGCTCCTTCTTTCTTTCTGCTGTATAGAATTCCATTGTGTAAATGTACCATAGTTTTTTGATCCATTCATTTACTGATGGGCATCTAGGTTGCTTCCAGCACCTAGCTATTGTAAATTGTGCTGCTATGAACATCGGGGTGCAAAGGTTCTTTTGTATTGGTGTTTTAGTGTTCTTAGGATAGAGTCCCAGCAATGGAATTGCTGGGTCAAAAGGCAGATCCATTTTTAGTTTTCTGAGGAAGTTCCAAACTGCTTTCCATAATGGTTGTACCAGTCTGCAGTCCCACCAACAGTGCACTAGGGACCCCGTTTCTCCACATCCTCTCCAACACTTGTTATTTGTTGCTTTGTTTATGATGGCCATTCTGACTGGTGTGAAGTGGTATCTCATTGTGGTTTTAATTTGCATCTCTCTGATGGCTAGCGATATTGAACATCGCTTCATGTGTCTTTGGATTTTCTGTATGTCCTCCTTGGAGAATTGTCTGTTCAAGTCCTTTGCCCATTTTTTAATTGGGTTACTTGTCTTCTTAGAGTGGAGTCGCGTAAGTTCTTTATATATTTTGGAGATTAAACCCTTGTCTGAGGTATCATTAGCAAATATGTTTTCCCATACAGTTGGTTCTCTTTTTATTTTGATACTGTTTTCCTTAGCTGTGCAAAAGCTTTTAATTTTGATGAGGTCCCATTTGTTTATTCTTTCCTTTATGTCCCTTGCTCTAGGAGACAAGTCAGTAAAAAAGTTTCTGCGTGAAATATCTGAGATTTTCCTACCTACGTTCTCTTCTAGGACTTTAATGGTGTCACGCTTTATATTTAAGTCTTTATCCACCTTGAATCTATTTTTGTATAAGGTGTAAGTTGGTGCTCGAGTTTCATTTTTTTGCACGTAGCTGTCCAGTTCTCCCAACACCATTTGTTGAAGAGGCTATTTTTATTCCATTTTATGTTGCTGCTTCCTTTGTCAAATATTAATTGACCGTAGAGGCTTGGGTTTATTTCTGAGCTCTCTGTTCTGTTCCATTGGTCCATGTGCCTGTTTTTATGCCAGTACCAGGCTGTTTGATTACAGTGGCCTTGTAGTATAGTTTAATGTCAGGTATTGTGATTCCTCCTACTTTACTCTTCTTTCTCAAAATTGCAGCAGCTATTCGGGGTCGTTTATGGTTCCATATAAATTGTTGAAGTGTTTGTTCTATGTCTGTGAAATATGCCATTGGTACTTTAATCGGTATTGCATTGAATGTGTAGATTGCTTTTGGTAGTATGGACATTTTAATGATATTAATTCTTCCAATCCATGAACACGGTATATGTTTCCATTTGTTTGTGTCCTCCTTGATTTCTCTCCTCAGTGTTATGTAGTTTTCTGAATACAGGTCAAATTCGTGGAGATTAAACAGCATGCTATTAAACAATGAATGGGTCAAGAATGATATTAGGGAAGAAATCAAACGGTTTTTGGAAACAAATGAAAACGAACTCACAACAACCCAAAACTTATGGGACACAGCCAAGGCAGTCCTGAGAGGGAAGATCATAGCGATACAGGCCCACCTAAAAAGTTAGAAACATTTCAAACAAACAACCTAACCCTACGTCTACAAGAACTCGAGGAACAACAACAAAGACAGCCCAGAGCAAGCAGAAGGAAGGAAATAACCAAGATCAGAGCAGAATTAAATGACATAGAGGCTAAAAGCACAATTCTAAAGATCAATGAATCCAAGAGTTGGTTCTTTGAAAAGATAAACAAAATCGACAAGCCTTTAAGCAGACTCATCAAGAAAAAAAGAGAGAAAACCCAAATAAACACAATCAGAAATGAAAGAGGAGAGATTACAACAGATACCACAGAAATACAAAGGATTGTAACAAATTACTACAAAGAGCTGTATGCCAAGAAATTTGAAAACCTAGATGAAATGGACAAATTTCTAGAAAAATATAACCTTCCAAAACTCAGTGTGCATATACTTTAAAGATGGCAGCAAGAGTGCTGCATCCTCCTTGTCAGATCTCTCCTGCTGTGTTTTCAGTTTTTTGGATAATGACTGGCTGAATGACATGGCTCTCACTTGGCTCCTTGTCTGTGATCTCTATCTTTTCATCCAATTCAGTTTCACTTTTTGCTGTAGGATCTCACTTACATGGATTCCAGCCTGACTGGGCTATGGCTTTTTTCACTCTAGCCCTTGTCAGCCTATGCCCATGAATGTGTACAAACCAACAGGCCAGTTCCTTAAACTACTTGCTGGTCTGTTCCAGTTGTCATCCTAGGGGTCCCTCAGGATCTGTCTGAATCAACCTCATATCCGTCTTCAACTTAATTTCACCTTCTAACTAACTGTCTTATTTTTGCTTCAGCTACCAGCTGCTTGGAGGTGCAATCATGTAGCTCATGAAGTAGGGGCCAGCCCACTGCTGCCACTGCAGCACACTCTTCTTTTTTCTTTCCCTAGTAGCAGTGTACCTCCACCACCTTTTAAAGTTCTACCAGGCCTAAGGGAATGTTAGAGGCATCCCTCCATCCTGAAGAGGGCCCCAGGCTTGCCTTCTCATAGTACATTGAACAAAAGAACCTGCTTGGGATCCCCCCCATCCCCTCCCGGTAATCCCACACTCAGCATGTTGGTACTCTTGATTGACTCAGCAGGGGTGTTTTCTGTACTACCCTTATGACTATGCCAATTGTAATGGAAGAGCTCCAAACTGGGGAGGTACACTTGTGCTTGTCATATTCCGAATAAACCACCCAGAGGACTAGTAGATGTGGACATACTGTTTATTACTCATGTTACAGGGTAGTGCACCAATGTCAGGGGATGAGGCAAGAGACCATATTCTGCCTCTGGCCTTGGCACTACTTACAGGGTTAGGGAGAGGGTAGCAGCAGTGGAGGAAACAGCAGGGGTCAGTGAAAGCTCTACATTCTTATGGTAAACAAAGGAGACTGGGACATTTGGGTTCAGATTGTTTTCCTTGTTTCTTAGGGCTGCTGGCCAGGCAATCTGTTCTCTGAGGCCATGTCCTGAGTTACTCTACAGGCATCTTTTCATGGACTTATTTGCCATACACATATCTTTGAGTGAAGTGTCTGTTCAAATATTTTGCCCATTTTTAAATACAGTAGTGTTGTCCCCATGTTGTTCAGTTTGAAAGCACATTACATAATCCGAAGACTAGTCTTTAATCAGACATCTGGCTTCTCTTCATTTTCATTAAGAGAATAAAATTTCCTAATTTTGATGAAATTCAGTTATCAGGTTTTTCTTTTATAAATTGTGCTTTTTTTGTTATATCTAAATTTTTGCCTAATCTAAGGTCATGAGGTTTTTTCCTCAATGTTCTGTTCTAAAAGTTTTATAGCTCTACATTTTATATTTAAGTGTGATTTACTTTGAGTTAATTTTGTAGAAGGGGTGGGGTGAAGTTTTGTTGTTGTTTTTGCTTAGGATGAAAGTCCCATTGTGTCAACACTACTTGTTGAAGAGATGATCCTTTTTCTACCAAACTGTCTGTGTGTCTTTTACAATATTCAGTTATCCCTATATATGTGTGGGACCCCCCATGTTGGAGCATTGATCTGTCTATTGTGACACTAACAGCAACCTGTCTTAATTACTACAGCTTTGTAATCCATCCTGAAATTACTTAGCATTCAGTCCAGCTTCAAGAGAGAAGCTCTCCCTCTTGAATGTGGGAGAATAAAAATGTTTGATAACATATTTTAAATTACCACAGAGACCTTTTTTCCCCAATAAAGGCATTTCAATGCTGTAAATTTCCCACAAACATTGCTTTACTTCACAAAATTTTGATGTTTTATTTTCATTCATCCAGTTAAAATATTTTCTAATTTCTTTGAGCCTTTTTCTTTGTTCCATGAATTATATAAGTACATATTATTTTATTTCCCAATATTGGGAGTTTTTCAGTTATCTTTCTATTTTGGATTTCTAGTTTAATTGTGTTGTGGTCTAAGAATATATAAGGTCTGTCCAGAAAAAGTCCAACAATTGTTAATATAATGAGAATGATTTGTATGATATCAATGTAACCTGGTATCTAAGGAGAGTGGACTGGAATGTGCATTCATGAACAATAATGACTTCACAGTACTAGCCAGTGCGGGTGATAGACATCATTGAGTGAGCATGTGTACTGTGAGACTGTTGAATTCAGAATGAGTGAGTAGAGCAATTAATCTACATCCAATTTGCATTAAGTTTGAACATTTCTCAGTGGAACTGGTGATTAACAGCTTCACCATAACAACACGCCTGATCATGCATCACTTCTCATTCGGAGTTTTCTGGCAAAACATTAAATCATCCAGGTGATGCAGTCCCATCCCTAAAGCCCAGATTTGGCACACTGAAACTTTCTGGCTTTTCTAAAAACTAAAATTACCTTTGAAAGGGAAGAGATTTCAGACCATTGATGAGATTAAGGAGAATATGACAGGGCAGCTGATAGTGATTGGGAGAACTGTGTCAGGTGCCTACTTTGGTGCCTACTTTGTAGGAGACTGAGGCATCATTGACTTATTTATAATGTTTTCTTGTATCTTGTATCTTAAATAAATGTCTCTATTTTTCATATTATATTGCTGGATATGCTCTAGACAGACGTTGTACTTTGTATGATTTCTGTCCTTTTCAATATATAAAATTTTGTTTTGTGCTTAAGAAGAAAGGACCTATGGACAAAGGCAGGGAGGATTGGAACTGGAAGGTGGGGGTGGGCAGGGCAGGGGATAGTAATGGGGGGGAGTAGGGATAACTGTAATTGAATGACAATAAAAAATTAAAAGAGAGAGAATATGGTGTATGTTTGTGAAGGTTTCACATACTCTTGAGGAGAATGTGGATTCTGCTGCTGGAAGTTTTGTGCTCAAGAATATGGTCTATGTTTGTGAAGGTCTCACATATGTTTGAGAAGAATATGGATTCTGCTGTTATTGGATGGAGAGTTCTATAAATAATAATTAGATCATGTTGTTGGTAGTTTTTTTTGTATTTTTGTTTATTATCTATCCATTTGTTTTATCTGTGATTGAGAGAGAAGTATTAAACTCTTAGGATATATGTGCCTGTTACTGCTTTCAATTTTTTAAAATTTTGCTTCATGAATTTGGTGTTATTGCTAGGTGCATAGACATTTAGCACATCTATTTCTTCTTGATGAATTGACCCTTTGTAACCAGGTAATGGCCCTCTTTCTCCTTAGTAAATTTTTGGTCTGAAATCTACATTTTTGTAACATTAATGTACCTACCGCTGCTTTTTAAAAAATTGTGTTCACTCACTAATTTTTTGCTATCCTTTTACTCTTATCTATATGTCATTATGTTTAAATTGGTTTTATTGAAGACAGTATATACTTAGATTTTAATTTGTTATTAGCCAATCTGATAGTTTCTGCATTTTAAGTGCATTCTGACTAGAAAATACTGAAAAAAAAAACTGAATAAAGCAGCTGTTTATTTTATTCCATTGTAGACATTGAAAGATTTATTTAAGTATCTCTAATCAATACTTATTTTAGATTAATGAACTTGAAAATAAAGAACAAAGTGACAGTGACCAGAGGGGAGGGTGGAGGCAGACAACGGGGGAATAAAGGGAAGGGGCAAGCAAAGGAACACCAACAGAGGACTCATGGGCATGCACAATTTGGGGGGGATTGACTGTGGGAATGGAGGAGACAAGGCTGGGGTGAGCAATGGGGAAAAAGGTGGGACAACTCTAACTGAACAACAATATTAAATAAATAAATAGATTAATCAGGCTGATGTTTTTATGATAATTCTTAAATTTTCATCTTGTATATACATTTGGTGCAGTCTTTTATAGAGTACCTAAAATCTTTTGCCCTCTCCTTTATAGATCATGACAAATAGATTTCCTTAGTACTATTTGGTAGATGGTAGGTCCAGAAAATCACAGGTACAGGTTCTGCTTCTATTGCACAATACCTTTGCGGTTGGTGGGCCAGTGGCTCCTAGAAGATGTCCTTATCCAACTCCCCAGAACTTGTGAATGTGTTTCATTAAGTGGAAAAAGGGAATTTACAGGTGAGAATACAATGCAACCCTTAAGTTCTGGGTCAAAATATTTTAAGACAAGATTTCATCTGCAGGATAAAACTGGGAGAAGCTCACTCAGCAGATTGCTGACTGGTGATATCCTAACAATTGAATGAAAGATTCAGGAAAATGGTTACCTAGCAGAACAGGCTTAACTCTTTTTTTAAAATAGTATTTTTTAACAGCTGTTTTCTTCTAAAATTAAATTTGTAGTGATCACACACACACACACACACACACTCATATACATATGACCTATATAGACATACACACATACAACTACATATGTGATGCAGACACCAGCCAGCGGGGTCTGTGTGTTGTGGATACAGTAAACAAATTCATATAGACTACAGAAGTCCTGTGGAAAAAAAGGGACAGCATGGCCACTCTCTGAGAGAGAGAGCACCTTGGCCACTCTCTCAAGAGGAGAAGCACTGACCCTTGCCTGGACAGGCTTTTATTGCTTTCTAGCTGCATTACATCAAAGAAGGTTCTCATTTATTATTATTAGATTTACATTAAGTGATTGTTTATTACAGATAACAAAAAAGAAAAAAATGTTGCAAATGCAAGGGAGTGATAAAATGATTTGGTTACATTTTGTCCTTGGGACATCTTAGCACAGATTTAGGGAGTTGTTTCAGAGATATACATTAAACATCTGCAGTCTTATCTCAGGGTGAGGTAGTTTTAGCAAAAGCAAGTCTCATAGCAGCCTAGGTACAATGCAGGCCTAATCCCCCATGGGAACACCAATCTGCACACCTGGCTCCTGTGTGCCACCCCATGTTCGACTGGTTTCTGGATCAATGCTGGGATACATTTGCCACTGCCATGCTAATTGGTCCTCTATAAATATGTGTTTTTAGTCACTTATTTTCTGAGATCTCAAGTTTGCCTGCCAATCTCAGGCATGCTAACCATGGTATTTTTAGGAATATAAACTCCTACAGTTGGGAGGAATTGCCTTACCCTTTGTATAATTGTTTTTTTACTGTTCCCCACTTGCTTATTTATTATTCATTGATTTTTTTTCTTTTATTCATTCACCTTCAAACATTCTCTGAACATCACTCTAGGTTAACCTGAGATGTAGAACCACATCACCCTGACTCTAATGTGTTGACAGCTTGCTGGGAAAGACCAAGGTGATCACAGGGAACCTTAACCACATGGCAGGGGGACAGGTTTGAGGTGAGCTTATATAGGCCAGGGTCAGGTTCTTGGTCAGAGGAGCAGGATAGGGAATGAGAAACTTATGCAGAATGCAGTGAGAATCATGGGAGTGTTTTAAGCAAAGGCTTAACATGATGCACATCTGGTTTTAAATGAGGTTGCTGTGGCTTGTTGTGTTGGGAAGGGATTGTAGGGGCATGGGGAGGAAATAGAGACACCCATCAGCCATAGACAGTGTCCACACAGGTTAGAGGAAGGCATGTATTTAAACACGTTCATCTTTCAGAAAATTGTATTATATAGGTTTTGTTGATACACTTTACTTCTTTCTCAGGAAAAGTGTTAGAGTAAATGAACAGATAACCCAGAAATAGACAAGAAGTGAGAGCAGTTGAGGGCCTATTGCATTCATCTAGGGGGAAGTAAGGGTGGAATCCCTATGTCCTAGTCTTCTGTGGAAATGGGAGAAGCAGAGAGATTCAAACCTATTTGTGAACAACATTGTGAGGCTTGTGATGACTATGAGATGAGGAAAGAAAGAATCTGAGATAATGCTAGATTGCTAATTTAAACCAGTGACATATAAAGAAAAGAAGGTCTTGGGTTTTGTTGTTGTTTCTGCTTCTGATGTTGGAGGAGAAGGGGATTGACTTCTTAGATCCATGCTTGTTGGAGGTTTTGTGTTTGCAAGAGAGCAAGGTGATGCCACATAGATCAGGGTTATTGAATAGAGACATGGTTAATACAGGACCTAGCAGGCAGCTAATGGGAGGCCAGATATAGAAGAAGTCATTCAGGATAAGCTGCAGGTATTTGCAGAAAAGAGGAATGGGCTAGAACCTCTTGGTATTTCAAATATCAAACATCTGAATTTTGATATCTAAGCAGATCAAGTCATTGACAACTAGTAGAAGAATAGATTGGAGAAGCAGGTGCCATGGCTGTTGAGCAGATGCTAGTCCTGTTGGCTCAAGTACATTTCCCTACCCCTGTCTCCTCAGAATGTACACACTGCAATTCTGCTCATGTTTTGTGTTAAATGTGACCTTGACATCCTCATGGTGATTTTCAGAAGTGTTATCTTCTGAAGATAACACAAGGTAACACTGTTTACCTTGTACAGATGAAGAAGGAAATTGTACACTATCATGTTGATCATGAAGTCAGATCACTTATAAGGTCTTTGCATGAAACTCCTGCTAATGATTAGGATTTGCTACCTGAGAAATCTTGGAGCTACCTGAAGAATGGGAAGGGCATATGTACTTCTGAATTCTTTAAAAAGAAGTTTGCAAGAAAGGGGCTGGGTGAAAAATTCTTGTTATCAGGTATAACTATTGAGTTCATCCTAGTAAATAATACACTCATTCACTGTAATTCCACCAGGATTCAAGTTCATACCAAAGTCACTGATGAAAACTCCAGGTCCTTGTTAAGGCATTTCTAGATATGCTGAGGCTTGGTATTGTTTAGTGTACAAGGAACTTTAATAGGCAATTCAGAAATGTTTTCTACTGAGAGGAACAGTGTAGATGATCAAATAAACAGATTTCAGACCACTTATGTTGACAGGTTCTGAAAAATATTTTATATTTACTAGGAGTGAAGTGTCTCTTGCCTGGAATTTTCTAGAGGGATTGCTTCAAATTTATGATTTATATCATTGCAAAATAAAAGAAATGAAAGATTTTATTTTGGAAGGTGATAATTTATTATATTAAATCTTATATTTAGTTTTAAATATAAGATTTAAAAAATTCTCATCAGCATAAAATACCCTATAAAATTTCTTGGAGTATGTTAAAGCCTTAGAAAAAGTAAGAAGGGCATATAAAAAGTTCTTTATTTCTCTCTTGACATGACTTATGGAGACAATTCTAAAAATATCAATAAAAACACTTATTTTTAAATACATCATACAAAATAAGAGTTTTAGTTTGGACTATATATAATACTATTAAAAATAAGTTATATCTCAATAAAAGAAAAAATCTGCCATTTTGCCTTTTACCACCTCTCTAAGACAAAGACCATGAAAAAATATATAAATATATGTAAAATACTTGGGCATGTTAATCATTATGATTTTGTTGAAGATTCAAACTTTTTTCCTTTCCTTTGTTTTTGATTGATGTTCAAATACAATTGTATCCACTTTCCCACCACCACATTCCCCCAAATTACCCACCTTCCCCACCCACCCTGAATCTTACCCCCTTTGGCTTTGTCCATGGGTCCTTAATACATGTTCATTTATTACCCTTTTCCTTCTTTCCCATATTATTTTCCTCTTACCTCTGGTTATAGTCAGTTTGTTGTTAATTTCAATGTCTCTGGTTATATTTTGCTTGTTTTTTTTGTTTTGTTAATTAGGTTCCACTTACAGATGAGATCATATGGTATTTGTCTTTCACTGTCTGGCTTACTTCACTTAGCACAATATTCTCTAGTTCTATCCATATTGTCACAAAGGGTAGGAGCTCTCTCTCTCTTTCTTTCTCCTCCCTTCCTTCCTTCCTTCCTTCCTTCCTTCCTTCCTTCCTCCCTCCCTCCCTCCCCCTTCCTTCCTTCCTTCTTCCCCTCCCTCCTTTCACATAGTATTCCACTGTGTAAATTAACCATTGTTTTTTGATCCACTCATTTACTGATGGGCACCAACTTTGCTTCCAGTGTTTGGCTCTTATAAATTGTTCAGCTATGAACATTGGGGTGCATGGGTCCTTTAGGATTAGTGTATCAGGGTTCTTAGGATATAATCCTAGCAGTGGAATTGCCAGGTCAAAAGGCAATTCCAATTTAGTTACTTGAGGAAATTACATACTGTTTCCCACAGTGGCTTCATCAGTCTTCATTCCCAACAATAGTTCACTGGGGATCCCTTTTCTCCACATCCTCTCCAACACTTGCTGTTGTTAATTTGTTTATCTACTTATTTTCATTATATTTTATTGATTATGTTATTACAGTTGTCCCATTTCCCCCCTTTTATTCTCCTCTGCCCTACACACCACCTCCCACCTGCATCCCCCCACTTTAGTTCATGTCCATGGGTCATACATATAAGTTCTTTGGCTTTTATGTTTCCTATACTATTCTTAATCTCCTCCTATCTATCTTGCATTTATGCTACTTATTCCCTCTACCCTTTCCTTCTCTATTCCCTTCCTACTCACCCACTGATAAACTTCCATGTGATCTCCATTTCTCTGATTCTGTTCCTGTTCTAGTTGTTTTCTTAGGTCATTTTTGTTTTTGATATTTTTAGGTTTGGTTGTTAACAGTTATGAGTTTGTTGTCATTTTACTGTTCTTAGTATTGATCTTCTTTTTCTTAGATAAGTCCCTTTAACATTTCATATAATAAGGGCTTGGTGATGAAGAACTCCTTCAACTTGACCTCTTCTGGGAAGCACTTTATTTGCCCTTCCACTCTAAATGACAGCTTTGCCGGATAGAGTAATCTTGGATGTAGGTCATTGCCTTTCTTGACTTTGAATACATTTTTCCAGCCCCTTCTTAACTAAAAGGTTTCTTTAAAGAAATCAGCTGATAGTATTATGGGACCTCCTTTGTAGGTACCTGTATCTTTTTCTCTTGCTGCTTTTAAGGTTCTCTCTTTATCGTTCATCTTGGGTAGTGTAATAATGATGTGTCTTGGTGTGTGCTTCCTTAAATTCAGATTCTTTGGGACTCCCTGAGCTTCCTGGACTTCCTGGAAGTCTATTTCCTTTGCGAGATTGGGGAAGTTCTCTTTCATTATTATTATCTTTTTAATTTTAGTCATTGTTCAAGTACAGTTTTCTGCCTTTTATTCCCATTCCAGCCCACCCACCCATCCTTCCCCACCTGTCCCCCTTTTCCACCCCCCCCTTTTTTTTGGTCTATGTGTTCTTTATATTTGTTCTTGTAAACGCTTCCCATTCTCCCCTGAAATTCCCTCTTCTCTCTCCTCTGGTCACTGTCAGCTTGTCCTCTATTTCAGTGTCTTTGACTATATTTTTCATGTTTCTTTGTTTTGTTGTTTAGGTTCCTGTTAAAGGTGAGATCATATGGTATTTGTCTTTCACTGCCTGGCTTATTTTGCTTAGCATAATGCTTTCTAGCTCCCTCAATGCTGTTGCAAAGGGTAGGAACTACTTCTTTCTTTCTGCTGCATAG
This sequence comes from Phyllostomus discolor, assembly GCF_004126475.2. NCBI lineage: Eukaryota > Metazoa > Chordata > Mammalia > Chiroptera > Phyllostomidae > Phyllostomus > Phyllostomus discolor. Next base: position 88,201,397 of record NC_040909.2, on the reverse strand, counting down.
AATTCCATTGTGTAAATGTACCTTAGTTTTTTAATCCATTAATTTAATGATGGACACCTAGGTTGCTTCCAGCACTTAGCTATTGTAAATTGTGCTGCTATCAACTTTGGGGTGTGTAGATTCTTTTGGATTGGAGTTTCAGGGTTCTTAGGATATAATACTAGCAGTGGAATTTCTGGGTCAAAAGGAAGAACCATTTTTAGTTTTCTGAGGAATTTCCATACTGTTTTCCATAGTTGTTACACCAGTCTGCAGTCCCACCAACAGTGCAGTAGGGTCCCCTCTTCTCCACAACCTCTCCGACACTTGTTGGTTGTTGCTTTGTTTATGATGGCCATTCTGATTGGTGTAAAGTGGTATCTCATTGTGGTTTTAATTTACATCTCTCTGATAGCTAGCAATATTGACACTTTTCATGTGTCTCTGGGTCCTCTATATGTCCTCCTTGGAGAAGTGTCTGTTCAAGTCCTTTGCCCATTTTTTAATTGGGTTGCTTGTCTTCTTAGAGTGGAGTTGTGTAAGTTCTTTACATATTTTGGAAATTAAACCCTTGTCTGAAGTATCATTGGCAAATATGTTTTCCCATACAGTTGGTTCTCCTTTCATTTTAATGCTGTTTTCTTTAGTTGTGCAGAAGCTTTTTATTTTGATGACATCCCATTTGTTTATTCTTTCCTTTATGTCCCCTGCTCTAGGGGACATGTCAGTAAAAATGCTTCTGCATAAAATATCTGAGATTTTTCTACCTACATCCTACTCTAGGACCTTAATGGTGTCACAGTTTATATTTAAGTCTTTTATCCACCTTGAATTTATTTTTGTGTAAGGTGTAATTGGTGCGTCAGTTCCTTCCTTCCCTCCTTCCTTCCTTCCTTCCTCCCTCCCTCCCTCCCTCCCTCCCTCCCTTCCTTCCTCCCTCCCTCCCTCCCTTCCTCTTCCTTCCTTCCTTCCTTCCTTCCTTCCTTCCTTCCTTCCTTCCTTCCTTCCTTCCTTCCTTCCTCTCTCTCTCTCTCTCTCTCTCTCTCTCTCTTTCTTTCTTTCTTTCTTCTTCTCACATAGCTGTCCAGTTGTCCCAAAACCATTTGTTGAAGAGGCTATTTTTACTCCATTTTATGTTGCTGCCCCCTTTGTAAATATTAATTGACCATGGAGACTTGGGTTTATTTCTGGGCTCTCTGTTCTGCTCCATTGGTCCATGTGCCTGTTTTTATGCTAGGACCAGGCTGTTTTGATTATAGTGGCTTTGTAGTACAGTTTAGTATCAAGTATTGTGATCCCACCTACTTTACTTTTTTTTTCTCAAAATTGTAGCATCTATTCAGGGTCATTTATGGTTCCATTTAAATTTTTGAAGTGTTTGTTCTATGTCTGTGAAATATGCCATTGGTACTTTAATACGTATTTCTTGAATCTGTAAATTGCTGTGGGTAGTATGGACATTTTAATGATGTTAATTATTCCAATCCATGAACACGATTTATGTTTCCTTTTGTTTGTGTTTTCCTTGATTTCTTTCCTCAGTGTTATGTAGTTTTCTGAATACAGGTCTTTTACTTTTTTGGTTAGGTGTATTCCTAGGTATTTTATTTTTCTTGTAGCTATACCAAATGGGAATTTTTTCTTGATTTCTGCTTCTGCTGTTTCACTGATGGTGTACAGATATGCCTGTGATTTCTGGATATTGACTTTGTATTCCACTGTTTTGCCAAATTCATTTATTAGGTCAAGCAGTTTTTTGGTAGAGTCTATAGGATTTTCTCTGTACACTATCATGTCATCTGCAAACAGTGACAGTTTTGTTTCTTCCTTTCTGATTTGGATGCCTTTTATTTCTTTTTCCTGTTTGTGTCCTATCATTTGGTCTCTCTTTGAAAATGTTCCATGTACATTTGAAAAGAATATGTATTTAGCTTCTTTAGGATGGAGAGCTCTATATATATCAGTGAAGTCCATTTTATCTAGGGCATTGCTCAATGGCACAATATCTTTGTTGATATTTTGTTTGGAAGATCTGTCCATTTTTGACATTGGGGTGTTAAAAATCCCCTGTATAACTGTGTTGCTATCAATATGTTTTTTGAAGTCCACTAAGATTTTTATGTATTTGGGTGCTCCTATGTTGGGTGCATATATATTTACAATGTTTATGTCTTCTTGATGGATTCTTCCCTTGAGTATTATGAAGTGACATTCTGGGTCTCTCTTTATGGCCCTTTTTTGGAAGCCTATTTTGTCTGATTGCTACCCCGGCTTTTTTTCCCTGCCTGTTTGCTTGGAAAATTTGTTTCTAGCCCTCCACTTTCAGGCTGTGTAGGTCTTTTAACCTGAGGTAGGTCTCTTGTAGGTAGCATATATGTGGGTCATGCTTTCTTACTTATTCAGCTATTCTATGTCTTTTAATTGGTGCATTTAATCCATTTACATTTACGGTTATTATTGATAGGTACTTATTCATTGCCATGTTTTCGTACCTATGTTCCTCTCTCTCTCTCTTTTCCTTCCTTTCCTTAAAGCAGTTCCTTTAGCATCTATTGGAAATTTGGTTTGGTGGAGGTATATTCTTTTAGATTTCTTTGTCTGGGAACCTTCTTATTTGGCCTCTTGAGAGCCTTGTGGGTAAAGTAACGTTGGTTACAGGCCTCTGGTCCTCATTACTTGGAGTATTTCTTGCCATTCTCTTCTGGCTTGGAGTGTTTCCATTGAGAAGTCAGCTGCTAACCTTATTGGGCTTCTCTTGTATGTTACTTCCTGTTTCTCCCTTGTTGCCTTTAAGATTCTCTCTTTGTCTTGAAATTTTTCCATTTTAATTATGATGTGTCTTGAAGCGGGCCTCTTTGGGTTCCTCTTGATTGGGACTCTCTGTGTTTCCTGAATTTGTGTGAATTTTTCTCTCATCAAATTAGGGAAATTTTCCATCATTACTTTTTCAAATAGGTTTTCTATCCCTTGCTCTTCTCCTTCTCCTTCTGGCATCCCTATTATATCGATATTATTATGTTTCATGTTGTCTTGCATTTCTCTTAATTCCTCTTCATTCTTTCTGAGCCTCTCTTCCTTTTATTGCTATTTCTGAGTGTTTTTTCCAATGTTGTCCTCCAGCCCGCTGATCCAATATTCTGCTTCATCGATCTTGCTTTTCATTCCTTCTACTGTATTCTTCAGTTCAGAAATAGCATTGTTCATTTCCTTTTGGCCCTGGTTGATTGTTTTTATTTCCTTTTTCATGTTGATATAGTTTTCAGTGAGTTGGTTGTAGCTTCCCTCTAGTTTTTGGTAGCTCATTGCGAGCTCATTGAGCTTCCTGATAATCATTTCTTTGAACTAAATATTTGATAGTTGAGTTGCCTCTATTTCATTTAGTATTTTTTCTGAGGCTTCCTCCTTTCCCTTCATTTGGGGATTGTTTCTTTGTCTTCTCATTGTTTGTGAGACTCTTCTTGTTAGCCTCTGTTTCTTAAATTGATATGTTCTGGTTCCCTGGGTTTATGGTGTGAACTTCTGTCATAGAATACCTGTGAGATTCAATGATATTGTCTCCTTCGGGTATCCTGGTGTTCACAGCTTCCCCCTACTCTTTTTTGTGATTAGTTGGAGGAGTAAGGCAAAATGGTTTAAGACAGCAAGAGAGTATTCTATGATATTTAGAGTAGCAGCCAGCAGGAAAAAGATATGAGATCCTTTGGCTACTTATAGTGTTATCTATGATCTTCCACCCCACTAGCCACATTTTATAAATGATGGAAGAAGACAAGACTCTTATTCATGAGGAAATGTTTGGGAGTTTGATCTACAAAGCAGTGAAGCTGTGGGAGGTCAGATTCTGAGGTAGGGTGGGAGTAAAGAATAGTAAATAGGAGCAGTGTGTAAGAAAATAGAGTTAACCACTAGATTAATAGAGTTCAGGAAACCTCGAAGTGTGCTGAGATCTGGGAGGGGTGTTGTGTAATATTTACAATTGTATGGAATAGGTCTTATTTACAGTAATATTAGAGCAACAATCATATGGCAGAATCTATGGGATGTAGATAATAAGAATAGGGGGTATAGAGCTGTGAATAATGTACTAATGGAACACAAGTGAAGGACAATAAATTAGCAATACACTGTGAATAAGATAACTGAGGAAATCTATCAAATGGTACAGTATAACCAGCCAAGCAAAGAAGACTATACAGAAAGAAGAGTAATACCAAAATACTATTAAAATAAAAAATGTGAGAATAATAAAAAAGGATAATTTTTTTGAAACTGCAAGTTACTACAAATTTGTAGTAACTTGCAGTTTCAAAAAAAAAGGGAAAATGCAGAAGATGGAATGGAGGAGAGATAAATTTGGAAAGGAAGAAATAACAGTAAAATAAAAAGTTACTTTAAAAAGACAAAACCCAACAATCAAACAACAACAAAAAAACAAAACAAGCCCTGGCTGGCATAGCTCAGTGGATTGAGCGTGGGCTGAGAACCAAAGCATTGCAGGTTCGATTCCCAGTCAGGGCACATGCCTGGGTTGCAGGCTATGGCCCCCAGCAACCACACATTGGTGTTTCTTTCTGTCTTTCTCCCTCCCTTCCCTCTCTAAAAAAAAAAATAAAATCTTTAAAAAAGGTGCTGGGGTATGTGCGTATTTAAAAACAAAACAAAACAACAAAACAAAACAACAATGAAAAAAAAACCACAACAACAACAAAAAAAACCTCTTGTTGATTTCTAACTGGCCAAACCAGTTTTTCTGGTCTTGCTGTCTTCATCAGGCTGAGGGGTGATTGGAATGCTTTTCACCATTCTGAATCAGAATTCAGTCAGTCTCTGGAGTACTGTCCCCAGTGCTAGTTGTGCGGTGCGCTCTCCCCAGAGCCAATCTCCTGCCTCTCCACAGGGCCCTGGGTGTGGGACTGAGTGCTCCCAAGCATGTTCACAGGAGCTCACTGCCAGGGCTTCCCAGGCTCCAGGGTCCCACAGAGCACCCAAGTCTTTTCTGGGTTCATGGTATAAGTCCTGTGTGTACCTAGGGGGCGAGCACTTCGCACTTCATGGTGCAAACTCCGGGGATCCTGAGGGGGCTCGCACTTCCTCCGAGTCGCCCGTGCCCTTTCTTTGTTCAGGGAAGTGGGGTCTGGGTCTTCCACAAAACCACACTATCTCAGGGTTGAGGGTGCGGGAGCACGACCAGGCTACCCTTGGCTACACAGGCTGGGGTACTCACTCTTCCCAGAACTATGCATGGGCGCTTGCAGCCCCTGTGTGATTGTCTCTCAGTCCTTGCTCCTCTCTCTGTGCCTTAAGCAACAAGACCTCCCCCAGTGCTGCTCAATCCTTGTTTGGCTGGGGAGGGAGCAGTTGACTCAGCTCACTCCCGAGTTCCCTGAGATAGACCAGGGAGCACTTGGCCTGGGGCATGCAACCTCCCTGCTCCTTGCGCTGATCCCTGAGCCCTTCTTATCCTAAAGCAGTCTCCTTACTGTCTGGTTTTTCAATGTCTGCTATAATTTTTGATGTCTTATTTTCATAAATGTTGCGATATTGTTGGCCCCTTGCTCTGTTCACCTGCAGATCAGCTAGTTTCTCTCCCATGCATAGAGGGAAGGGAAATCCACTCCCTCCTACCATGCCACCATCTTTCTCCCCCTCTTTCATTATTTTTTTCAAATAAGTTATCAATTTCTTGCTCTTCCTCTTCTCCTTTTGGTCTTCCTATGGTTTGGATGTTGGAGCATTGAAAGTTGTCCTGGAGGTTCCTCAGCCTCTCCTCATTTTTTTGAACTCTTATTTCTTCATTCAGTTCTGGTTGAATGTTTCTTTCTTCCTTCTGAGGCAAACCATTGATTTGAGTCCAGGTTGCCTTCCCATCACTGTTGGTTCCCTGTACATTTTCCTTTATTTCACTTTTGATAGCCTTTATTTTTCCCTCTATTTTGCTACCATACTCAACCAGTTCTGTGAGCTTTCTGGTTACCAGTGTTTTGGATTGTGCATCTGATAGATTGTCTGTCTCTTTATCACTTAGTTGTATTTCTTTCTGGAGCTTTAGTCTCTTCTTTCATTTGGGCCATTTTTTTCCTCTCAGTGCACCTGTTATGTAGTATAGGGTGGAGCCTTAGGTTTTTACCAGGGCAGGGCAACCCAAGTCACTGTCCTGTGATGCTGACAGTGGGGGAGGGATCCGAGAGAGAACAGTGGCACTTACTCAGCTCTCTGCCAACTTTCACTCACTTCTGGGCCTACCCACAAGCAAAGTGGACCCTTCTGGTGCCGAATCCTGCGTGGGCATGTTTCTGTATGTTCTAGGACCCTGTGGGTCTCTCCAACAAACTCTTCTGTGAGACTGGGAGTTTTTTTCTGATGCCACAGCTCTCACAGGTGTTTTGGTCAGAGGTTTTGAGGCTTTACTTTCCAAAGCTGGGACCCTGGGTTGCATGGTCTGTATCATTCACCAATTGATCCCCCCAGTGTATCTGCATAAAAATGTGGGACCACCTGCTCTGCCAGCCCCTACCTTGCTGTGAGTCCTCTCCACCCTGGTTACCCATTTCTGCCCCTACTTCCAGTCTGGATGAATCTTTCTTCTTTATATTCTTGGTTGTTGCAGTCCCATACACTTCAATTTTCTGGCAGTTCTTGTTGCTTTTGTTTTAAAATTTGTTGTCCTTCTTGTGGTTTTGCAAGAAGGCACAGTGTATCTACCTATGCCTCCATCTTGGCCAGAAGTCCTGTTGATTTGTTTATGATGGCCATTCTCACTGGTGTGAAGTGGTGTGTCATTTCAGTTTTAATTCGCATCTCTCTAATGGGTAGTGTTGCTGAGCATCCTTTCATATATCTCTTGGCCCACTATATGTCCTCCTTGGAGAGGTGTCTGTTCAGGTCCATTACCCATTTTTCAAATGAATTTTTATTTTCCTTGTGTCTAGTCATATGAGTTCTTTATATATTTTGGAGATAAAACCCTTGTCTGAAATATCATTGGCAAATATATATTCCCATACAGGTGTGTCCCTTTTCATTCTAATGCTGTTTTCTTTAGCCATGCTGAAGGTTTTTATTTGATGAAGTCCCACTTGTTTATTTTTTCCTTTATGTTCCTTTCTCTAGGGGACATATCAAGGAAAATATTGCTGTGTGAAATGTCTGAGATTTTCCTGCTGATGTTTTCCTCTAGGACACTTATGATGTCATGACTTACATCTAAGTCTATTATCCATCTTGAGTTGAGTTGTGTGTATAGTGTAAGTTGGTGGTTGGCTTTCTTTTCTTTTCTTTTCTTTTCTTTCTTTATTTTTTTTTCTTTTTTTGCATGTAGCTATCTAGGTCTCCTAACACCACTTGTCAAAGAGGCTATTTTTACTCCATTTTATACTTCTTCCCCATTTGTCAAATATTAACTCACCATAGAGACTTGGATTTATTTCTGTGCTCTCTATTCTGTTCCATTAATCTATGTGTCTGTTCTTATGCCAATACCAGACTGTTTTGATTACCATGGCCTTGTAATACACTTTAATATCAGGTATGGTGATTCCACCTACTTTGTTCTTTCTCAAAGTTGCTCCACCTATTTGGGGTCATTCATGGTTTCATATATATTTTTGAAATGTTTGTTCTATATCTGTGGCATATGTCATTGGTATTTTAATAGGGATTGTATTGAATCTAAAAATTGCTTTGGCAGTATGGACATTTTGATGATGTTAATTCTTCCAATCCATGAGCATGGTACATGCTTCCATTTGTGTCTTTCTTAATTTCTTTCTTCAGTGTTGTATAGTGTTATGAGTGCAGGTCTTTATCTTCCTTGGTTAGGTTTATTCTTAGGTATTTTATTTTTCTTCTTGTTATATTGAATGAGATTTTTTTCTGATTTCTGTTTCGATATTTCATTGTTGGTGTACAAAAATGCCTTTGATTTCTGAGTATTGATTTTTGTATCCTGCTATTTTGACAAATTCATTTGTTAAACTGAGTAGTTTTTTGGTGGAGTCTATAGGATTTTCTATGTACACTATTATGTCATCTGCAAACAATGACAGTTTTACTGCCTCCTTTCCAATTTTGATGACTTATATTTCTTTTTCTGTCTGATTGCTGTGGCTAGGACTTCCAATACTATGTTGAATAGAAGTGGTGAAAGCAGGCATCCTTGTCTTGCTCCTGATCTTAGTGGGAAAGCTCTAAACTTTTTTCCATTGAGTATGATGTTGTGTATATGTCTCTCATATATGGCCCTTATTATGTTGAGGAATGCTCCCTCTACTCCCCCTTTGCTGAGCATTTTTGTCATAATTGGGTGTTGTACCTTATCAAATGTTTTTCCACATCTATTGATATGATCATGTGATTTTTGTCTTTTGTTTTGTTTATGTGGTGTATTATGTTTATTGATTTGTGAATATTGTACCATCCTCACATCTCTGGAATCCATCCCACTTAGTTATGCTGTATGATCTTTTTAATGTATTGCTGGATGCAGTTTGCCAATATTTTGTTGAGGATTTTAGCATCTATGTTCATCAGCGGTATTAGCCTGTAGTTTTCTTTCGTAGTTGTGTATGTATTTGCTTTGGGGATTAGGATGATACTGGCTGCATAAAAAGAGATTGGGAGTCTTCCATTTTTTAGAATCATCTGTGAAGTATAGGGGTTAGCTCTTCTTCAAATGCTTTGTAGAATTCTCCTGTGAATCTGTCCAGTTCAGGGCTTTTGTGTGTTGGGAGTTATTTTACTTGTGCTTCAATTTCATCTGCTGTTATTGGTCTGTTCAGGCTTTCTGCTTCTTCATTTGGTTTTGGAAGGCTACGTTTTTCTAGAAATTTGTCCAATTCACTTCGTTTTTCAAATTTCCTGGCACATAGTGCTTCATAGTAATTTCTTACTATTCTTTGTCTTTCTGCAGTGTCAGTTGTAATTTGTCTTCTTCTTTTTTTTATTGTGTTTATTTGGGTCCTCTCTGTTTTTCTTGATGAGCCTGCTTAAAGGCTTGCCAATTTTGTTTATATTTTGAAAGAACCAGCTCTTGGATTTATTGATCCTTAGAATTGTTCCTTTGGAATCTCTGTCATTTTAATCTGGCTATGATTTTGGATGTTTGTTACATTCTATTTTCTCTGGGGTGTCTTTGTTGTTGTTCCTAGAATTCTTGTTTATGCAGAATTAGGTTGTTTATTTGAAATGTCTCTGTCTTTCTTAGGTAAGCCTGTAATGATCTGAACTTCCCTCTCAGCACTGCCTTCACCATGTCCCATAAGTTTTGGGTTCTTGTGAGTTCATTTTCATGTGTTTCCAGAGAGTTTTTATTTCTTCCTTGATCTCATTCTTGACCCATTCGTTGTTTAATATCATGCTATTCAACATCCATTAGTTTGAGTGTTTTGGGATTTTTTCCTTGAGGTTGGTTTCTAGTTTCAGTCCCTTGTGATCCCCGGAAATGCTTGGTATGATTTCAATTTTCTTGAATTTGTTGAGGCTTGTTTGTGTCCTATCATGAGGTGTATCTTTGAAAATGACCCATGTGAATTTGAAAATTATTTATTTATTATTTATTTATTTTTGCTTTTTGGGATGAAAAGCTGTCTCTCTATATATCTGTCTATTCCATTTAATATATGGCATTGTTCAGTGCCACAATATCTTTGTTGATATTTTGTTTGAACGATCTGTTCATATTTGACAGTGGGGTGTTAAAATCCCCTGCTATGATTGTGTTGCTGTCAATATCTTCCTTAAAGTCCTCCAAAATTTTATTTTTGTGTGTGTGTGTTCCTATGTTGGGTGCATATATATTTACAATGTTTATGTCTTCTTGATGGATTCTTCCCTTGAGTATTATCAAGTCACTTTTTGGGCCTCTTTATGGCTCTTTTTTTGAAGTCTATTTTGTCTGATATGAGTATTGCTATTCTGGCCTTTTTCCTGTCCATTTGTTTGGAATATTTATTTCCAGCCTTTACTTTCAGTCTTTGTAAGTCTTTTGTCCTGAGGTGGATCTCTTGTAGGCAGCATATATGTGGGTCATGCGTTATTATGCATTCAGCTATTCTATGTATTTTGATTGGTGTATTTAATCCATTTACATTTAAGGTTATTAGTAATTGGTACTTATTTGTTGCCATTTTTTGTATCTATTTTCCTCTCTCTGTCACTATTTTTTCTTCCATTTCTTAAAGCAAACCCTTTATCATCTCCTGCAGAGCTGGTTTGGAGGCAGTATATTGTTTGAGGATTTTTTTTTGTTTGTTTTGTTTTGTTTTATTTTTTGTCTGGGAAGCTCCTTCTTTGGGCTTTCATTTTAATTGAGAACTTTGCTGTGTAAAGTAGTCTTGGTTGCAGGTCTCTGGTTCTCATTGCTTGGAATATTTCTTCCCATTCCATTTCTGGCTTGGAGCATTTCCATTGAGATGTCAGCTGCTAGTCTTATCAGGTCTCTCTTGTATGTTACTTCCCATTTCTCCCTTACTGCCTTTAAGGTTCTCTCTTTGTCTTGGAATTTCACCATTTTAATTATGTGTCTTAAAGTGGGCCTCTTTGGGTTCCTCTGGAATGGAACTCTCTATATTTCCCCTATTTGTGTGACTTTTTCTCTCATCAAATTAGGGAAATTTTCTATCATTACTTTTTCAACTAGTTTTTCTACCCCTTGCTCTTCTTCTTCTCCTTCTGGTATCCTTATTATATGAATATTATTACATTTCATGTTGTCCTGCATTTTCATTAATGATTCTTCATTCTTTCTGAGCCTCTTTTCCTTTTCTTGCTCTTTCTGGGTGTTTTTTTCCTACCTTGTCCTCCAGTTCGCTGATCCAGTCCTCTGCTTCATTGATCCTGCTTTTAATTCCTTCTACTGTGTTCTTCAGTTCAGAAATTGTATTCCTCATTTCCTCTTGGCCCTTGTTGAAAGTTTGTATTGTAGTTTGTATTTCCTTTTTCATGTTTATATAGGTTTCAGTGAGTTCATTGTAGTTTCCCTGTAGTTTTTGGTAATTCTCTGTGAGCTCATGGAACTTCCTGATCACCATTGCTTTGAACTCAGTATTTGATAGGTGATTTGCCTCTGTTATATTTAGCTTTCTTTCTGAGGCTTCCTCCTTTCCATACATTTGAGGATTGTTTCTTTGTCTTTTCTTTTTTTATGAGACTGTTCTTGTCAGTATCTGCTTTTTAAAGTGTAGTTCTGACTCCCTGGGTTTATGGTGTTTATTTCTATGGCAGAAAACCTGTGAGTTTCAGTGGTGCAATCTCCTTGATCTCCTGAACTCACTGTTCCTGGGCTTTCATTTATGTTGGCTTTCTGTATGTATTTGTGTTTTGATTGTTGTTGGGCCTTTCTTTGTTGGGCCCTTCCCTCCAACTGGTTAACTGAGGGCCACTCGGTCCACCACCTCTCATATTCTATTGTGCAGGTGTGGGCAGGTTGTGTTGAAGCAGATTCTTCTATGTGTACAAGGTTTTGAGGATTCTCTCTTGCTCTTGTTCAGTTGGTTGTTTGAATAATTTCTCCACCATTTAGTTGTATTTCTAGATTGGTCCTGGGTGGAGCTTAGTGTGGCTTCCATTCCTTTCTTCACCTTCTTCTGTTGTTATCTGTTAGTAGTTCCTTTGTTGGTGGGGTTTCTCTTCCAGCAAGATTCCCACCTATTCTTTTTCAGCACCAATCCAAAGTTATGCTGAAACTTCACTCAGCACAACAAAAATTCAGGCTTGGCACCCTCCAGAGCAAAGTATTTCTCCTTCTTAGAAACAGGTTTAAAGAGACTGCACTGCTGCTTTTGCTACTTCAAATTCTCTTATAAGGAGTGGTTTCTGGAGAGTAATGTACTTCCCCAGAGCTGATCTTTGATCACTTGAGCCTGTGTTTCAGGCACTAATTCCAACTTGGCTGCTGACTCAGAGTTTAGCACACCTTCCCCACTGTTCAGCTCTGGTTGAGATCTGTGCTCTGAGGACCTGCAAAGAATCACTCTGTTTTTTTCCCCCTTTCTGGATCTGCCTCTGTTGATGTAAAATTTTGAACCTATCTGCCTTTAGGCAGACTGTTCAATACTTACAGTGATGTGCTGTCTCTGCCTGTCTTCTTCAATTGTTGATCTGGTCACTCTGCCCTTAGCAGTCAGGCTTAAACACCATAGGGTAGGGAGGAATCCCTCCTTTGGTGGGTGCTATTGTTTCCCATAAGGCTGCTGGTGGTGGTAGGGACTGGTCTGCCCAGCAGGCTGGTTGCTGCATATGGGGGTTGGAAGAGTATTGGCTTCCAGTGGCTACTTTCTCTGTTTTCTCACCAAGGGCTCCAACCCCAGTCTCTCCTAAGTCCCTCTAGTCCACTCTGCTCCACCTTTGCCAGTGACCTATTGTCTCTGGCTATCTCCTTTGGTTGTTCATCTGGTCACTAGGACCTAGCAGTCAGGCTTAAGCAGCAATGGGCCAGAGCTTAGACCCTCCTTGTGTAGGGGCTATTGATTCCCTTCAGGTTACTGCCACTCAGAGAGGAGTGGTCTGCCTGAGCAGGATGGTTGCTGTGTATGGGGGATGACTCTGCACTGGGATCCCAGTGGCTACTTTTTCAATTCTGTCCCCAGTGATTCCATCCCCTGTCTCTCCTCAGTTGTCTCCAGCCAATTTTGCTCCTAGTTTTGCCAAAGCCCAATGTAAGTGGCTGAAAATGAAAATTTTTGTGTTGGCCCTTTAAATTGACACTTGCATCTACAGCTGTCTGTCTCTGCTAGAGAACAGGCCTGCCACTTTTCACCACTGGTTGTTATTTGTGTAGTTTTTGGGCTCTGGTATTCTAGGCTGAGGATCATATCTTAAAGTTTATATCCAATCTTCTCTGGGGGATCTAACCAGCTGCTTAATTATCCAGCCTCGGCTGCTGCCTTTGGACATCCAGCCAGCCTTTTTAAATCTCTGCCGTACTCCTTACAACACAGGTGATGCTGAAGTTGGTTTTTCTGTCTGTCTGAAGTTATATGCATCTCTCTGGCTATTTTTCAGTTGTTTGTTCTGAGTGGTTTCTCCACAATTGAGTTGTAATTCCAGATTGGTCCTGGGAGGTCAGTGTGACTTCCATTCACTCCTTCACCATTTCCCTTTCCCAGAATTCAACTCTTGATCTCACTTTTCAAAAAGTGGAAAAATAAGAAAACAAACTTTAGACAAGTAATTGCTTTTCCTTGATAAGTAACTTTAACTTTATTCTAGTTCTTGTTACATTATGAGTTTCTACAGTTGAGTCCCAAGCACAGCTTAAGGCTCAGTGCCCAAATGAGCTAAATTGTGGCATTATTCTACCAGTTTTGTGGAGTCTGGAAATATGGCTTTATCATTATTTCTGAACAAAATATTAACCTCAATACTGAATGATAACATTTTGGTTTAAACTGTGCTTAACAAACTTGTGTCTAAAAGACAATATATTCCCTTTTGGAGCTCTGATGCTCTAGGGAACAGTGGTGAAAGACAAATACCATATGATCCCACCTGTAAGTGGAACCTAATCAATAAAAGAAACAAGCAAATAAAATATAACTAGAGACATTGAAATAAAGAACAAACTGACAGTAACCAGAGTGGAGAGGAGAGGAGGATAACAGGGGAAATAAAGGGAAGGGTCATCAAGGAACATATATAAAGGACACATGGATAAAGCCAAAGGGGCAAAGGATTGAAGGTGGGAGGTGTGGATGAGTGGGGAAGTGGGAAGTGGCAGCAGGAAAATGGAGACAACTGTACTTGAACAACAATACAAAGAAGAAAAAAGAAGAAATAGAATACTTCCAGCCAAGATGGTGGTAAAAGTAGATACACTTTGCCTTGTCACACAACAAAAGAAGGACAATAACAAATTAAAAAAAAACTACCAAAACTGATAGAAAATTGAAATATATGGAAGCCCAACAACCAAGGAGTTAAAGAAGAAACATTCATTCAGACTGGTAGGAGGGGCATAGGTGGAAGCCAGGCAGAGAAGAGGCACTGCAAGGCAGCTGGAGGACTAGGCAGTCTCATATTTGTTTGTGGATAAGCGGGAAGGAACAGCTGGAGACTGAGGCAAACTGTGCAAACTAGAGCTCCAGAATGGGAAAAGAAAGCTTCAAAACCTCTGGTTGTAAAAACATGTGGGGGTTGTGGTGGTGAGAAAAACTCCCAGCCTCACAGGAGTGTTTGTGGAAGAGATCCACAGGGTCCTAGAATGTGCACAGACCCACCCACCTGGAATCAGTACCAGAAGGGCCCAATTTGCTTGTGGGTAGATAGGAAGTGATTGAAGGCTGGCTGGTCACAGAACAAATGGCATTATTCCCTCTCTTACCCCTCCCCCACATACAAAAATGCAGCCAAGTGGGTTCCCCTCCCTGGTGAATACCTAAGGCTCCACCCCTTACAATGTAACAGCTGCATTCAAGCAAAGAGATATAACCTGAATGAAAGAACAGATTAAAACACCAAAAAATAGAACTAAGCAATGAAGAGAGAGCCAATTTATCAGATGCACATTTCAAAACACTGATAATCAGGATGTTCACAGAAATGGTTGAGTATGGTAAAAAAAATAGAGTAAAAAGTGAAGGCTGTGCAACATGAAATAAAGAAAACTGTACAGGGAAACAACAGTGAAGGAAAGGAAATCAGGACTCAAATCAATGGTTTGCAGCAGACAGAAGAAAGAAACATTCAACCAGAACAGAATAAAAGGAACAAGAAAAGTGAAAAAAATGAGGAAAGGCTTAGGAACCTCCAGGACAACTTTAAACATTCCAACATCCGGACATAGGAGTTCCAGAAGTAGAAGAGGAAGAGCAAGAAATTAAAAACTTATTTGGAAAAATAATGGAGAACTTTTCCACTCTCACAAAAGAAATAGACTTTCAGGAAGCCCAGGAAGCTTAGAGAGTCCCAAAGAATTTGGACCTAAGGAAGCACACACAAAAGACACATCATTACATTACCCAAGATGAAAGACAAAGAGAGAATCTTAAAAGCAGCAAGAGAAAAGGAGACAGTTACCTACAAAGGAGTTCCCATAAGACTATCAGCTGATTTTTCAAAAGAAACCTTACAGCCAAGAAGGGGCTGGAAAGAAGAATTCAAAGTCATGAAAGGCAAGGACCTACATCCAAGGTTACTGTGTTTAGCAAAGCTATAATTTAGAATAGGAAGACAGGATAAAGTACTTCCCATATAAGGACAAGTTAAAGGAGTTCTTCATCACCAAGACCTTATTATATGAAATGTTAAAGGGACTTACCAAAAAAATACTGAAGTAGATAAAAAATATGGGCAGTAAAATGACAACAAACTCACAGCTATCAACTACTGAACCTAAAAACAAAAACTAAAGCAAACTAAGCAAACATCTATAACATTAACAGAATCACAGAAATGGAGATCACCTGGAGGGTTATCCATGGGGAGGTGGAGGGGGAACAATGTGGGAAAAGGCACAGGGAACATGAACCACAAATGGTAGGTTCAACAAAGACAGAGAGAGTTTAAGAATAGTACAGGAAATTAAGAAGCCAAAGAACTTACATGTAAGACCCATGGACATGAACTAAAGGGGTGAGGATGCTGTTGGGCTTTTGTGGGGGTGTGGGGTGGAGGGAAATAAATGGGAGAAATAATGGGACAACTATAATAGCATAGTGAATAAAATATACTTTAAAAAAGAAAAATAAGAGACAATATGAAACAAAACCAAGTTCAGCTGGTTTTTACCATTTCTTCTCACCTGTGTTTCTTCTCTGGTTTCTCATTCTGGCACAGAGAATCATATAAAGATGAAACATTTAGAAAGAAGAAAAAATATAAAGAAAGTTCAAATGCAGTGTGAATTCGGACATTCTTGTGATACATTACTGGCTACTATGAGTGCTGCAGTAATTGACATGCATTTGTGCCACTTCCAATTATTTATATGACTAATGGATGTGAGGCTTCTTCCCTTACTCCATTTCACCTAAAACCAGAATAACTGTAAGGGAGGCCCTGTTTAGACAACTCCACACTCAGAATTCTAATACAGAATGGAATGAGAAATCAGAATTTGACATATGTATTTAATTCAGGGAAGAATGACATAGGCATTGCAGACGGGGAGCATATATGTTCAGAAAATCATTCATTTCTCTGAGCCTCTATTACCTATAAAATTTGCTTTTTCTCTAAGTTAGATCACTTATGTCTGTCATATGTCAGGACTTTCTTTAATCCTCCCATGGTCACCTGAGACCCCATAAATATGTTTATGTGTGTGTCCATGTGTGTCTGTGTGTGCATGTGTGTGCACATGTGTGTAGGCCAGAAGCCAGAGTGTTACTCAATTATCATTTATCTAATAATTGAAATGCATGAAGGGCTACATACTTGTATATGCATGATGTGACCAGGTGGTAAGCATTGACTAGTGGTGTGTAATCATGAGGGGGCATAACAACTCACTGTGACATTTCTGAATTATAAAGTATTTCCCATGTGGGTATGAAGACAGACTGAGCTGGGCATGAGTTCTCAACTTGGAATGATGTTTCTGTGTCATGTGAGCAAGCTCTGAGCTCTGTAATGGTGTATGGAACTGCTCCTCTCCTAGGCTAATGCACTGTCTGAATAGGGACAAGATACAGAGATGTTCAAATATGAAGCTTGGAGGTGGTTGGGTCCTACACAGCCAAGGGAAGAGCCTTGGGGTCCACTGCAGATGTGCATTTGAATTATTTGGGCAACTATAACTGTTAAATAAATAACATTCCTGTTTTTCACAAATTAATGAGTCACAAATTGTTGCTAATAAAATGATGCACAAGTCTTTGGTTTTAAGGTTGTAATAGTAAGTTCAGTTGGTGAGTTAATGACACATGGTATGTATGTTAGAATATATGAATATCACAAATCGAATTTAAAAAATTAGAATAGGAAAAGAAATTTACCTTTCTTTGATCCTTGAAACTTACCTAATGTCAGTTTCAAGGATCAAATGACACACTGAAAGAGTTATATTGCAATTTGAAGATAGACAGTTAAGACCTGAAGCTGGGTACACTAGGAAGTAAAAGCAATGTTACTAGTCTCTTTCCCACAACACTGTTTTATACTTGTTTTAATTAAATCTTATTTAGTACTTTATGCTCATTATAAAGGATGAGAAAAAAAAGCAGAAACCCCTATAATTTATGAGGGTGCGAGTGGATATGTGTTTCTCCTCAAGTTACACAGATTGGTTTTATAACTGTAATAATATTTCTATAGCTTATATGTAATTTAATAACACTTCTTTTTAATAGATTTAAACATACTTTTGATTTTTATCCAATATGAATTTTTGATATTTAAAAACATTTAAAAAACTATTTTAAAAAGGGAACATTAATACAAAATACTTGCCCATAAAATTATCTTTTAACTTTTATGATACTCCAGCTATTTAATATTTTAAGTCACTAGTTATTTCAAAAAGTTAAGTTCTCTTTTAAAACATTTTAAAATTGTTGTTCAAGTACAGTTTTCTGCCATTCCACACATCCCTCCACCACAGTCCTTCCCACCTCCTTCTCCTGTTTCCATTCTCCCTGTTATTGTCCATGTGTCCTTTATAATTGTTCCTGCAAACCATTCACTCTTTTCTCCCATTATCCCCTTCCTGCTCCCCTCTGGTCACTTGTCAGCCTGTTCTCAATTTTGATGTCTTTGGTTATATTTTCTTCCTTGTTTGTTTTGTTGATTAAGCTCCAGTTAAAGGTGAGATCATATGGTATTTGTCCCTCACCGCCTGAATTATTTCACGTAGCATAATGCTCTCCAGTTTAATCCATGCTGTTGCAAAAGGTAGGAGTTCCTTCTTTCTTTCTGCTGCATAGAATTTCATTGTGTAAATTTGCCATAGTTTTTGATCCATTCATTTACTGATGGGTACTTAGGTTGCTTCCAGCACTTGGCTATTGTAAATTGTGCTGCTATGAACATTGGGGTGCATAGGTTCTTTTGAATCAGTGTTTCAGGGTTCTTAGAGTGTAATCCTAGCATTGGAACTGCTGGGTCAAAGGGTAGTTCCATTTTTAGTTTTCTGAGGAAATGCATACTGTTTTTCATAGCTGCTGTACCAGTCTTCATTCCCACCAACAGTGCACCAGGGTTCCCTTTTCTTCACAACCTCTCCAACATTTCTTTTTTGTTGCTTTGTTTATGATGGCCCTTCTGACTGGTGTGAAGTGGTATCTCATTGTGGTTTTAATTTGCATCTCTCTGATAGCTAGAGATACTGAGCATCTTTTCATGTGTCTCTGGATCCTCTGTATGTCCTCCTTGGAGAAGTGTCTGTTCATGTCCTTTGCCTATTTTTTAATTGGGTTGCTTGTCTTCTTTTAGTGGAGTTATGTGAGTTCTTTATATATTTTGGAGTTTAAACCCTTGTCTGAGGTATCATTGGCAACCATGTTTTCACATATGGTTGGTTCTCTTGTCATTTTAATGCTGTTTTCTTTAGCTGTGCAGAAGCTTTTTATTTTGTTGAGATCCCATTTGTTTATTCTTTCATGATGTCCCTTGCTCTAGGGGACATATCAGTGAAAATATTTCTGTGTGGAATATCTGAGATTTTCCTGCATTCTCCTCTAGAACTTTTATGGTATCACAACTTATATTTAATTCTTTTATCCTCCTTGAATTTATTTTTGTGTATGGTGTAAGTTGGTGCCTGAGTTTCATTTTTTGCTTATAGCTCTCCAGCTCTCCCAACACCATTGGTTGAAGAGGCTATTTTTTCCTCCATCTTGTGCTGCTTCCCACTTTGTTGAATATTAATTAATCATAGAGACTTGGGTGTATTTCTCAGCTCTCTATTCTGTTCCATTGGTCAATGTGTCTGTCCTTATGCCAGTACCAGGCTGTTTTGAACAGCGGCCTTGTAACAGTGTAATATTAGGTATTGTGATCTCTCCTACTTTGCTCTTTTTTCTAAAAATCATTGAAGCTATTCGGGGTCGTTTATGGTTCCATATGCATTTTTGAAGTGTTTCTTCTATGTCTGCGGAATATGCCATTGGTACTTTAATAGGTATTGCATTGAATCTGTAAATTACTTTGGGTAGTATGGACATTTTGATGATGTTAATTCTTTCAGTCCATGAACACAGTATATGTTTCCATTTATTTGTGTCTTCCTTGATTTCCTCTTCAGTTTTCTGTAGTTTTCTGAGTACAGGTATTTTACCTCCTTAGTTAAGTTTATTCTTAGGTATTTTATTTTTCTTGCTGCTATATCAAATGGGATATTATCCATGATTTCTTCTTCTGATGTTTCATTATTGGTATACAAAAATTCCTTTCATCTCTGAATACTGACTTTGTATCTTGCTGTTTTGCCAAATTGGTTTATTAGGCCAGCAGTTGTTTTTTTTTTTTGTGTAGTCTAGAACTTTCTATGTATACTATCATGTCATCTTCAAACAATAACAGTTTGTTTATTCTTTTCCAATATGGATACCTTTTATTTCCTTTTCTTGTCAGATTGCTGTGTCTAGGACTTCCAATACTATGCTCGCTAAGAGTGGTGAAAGTGGACAACCTTGTCTTATTCCTGATCTTAGTGAGAGAGATTTTATTTTTTTCCCATTGAGTATGATGTTGGCTGTATGTCTCTCATATATGACATTTTTTAGATTGAGGAATGCTCCTTCTATTCCCACTTTGCTGATTTTTTTTTTATCATAAAAGGGTGCTGTACTTTATCAAATGCTTTTTCTTCATCTATTGATAAGACCATGTGATTTTTTTAGAGAGAATTTTTTTTAAGATTTTATTTATTTATTTTTAGAGAAGGGAGGGAGGGAGAGAGAGAGAGAGAGAGAGAGAAACATCAATGTGAGGTTGCTGGGGGTCATGGCCTGCAACCCAGGCATGTACCCTGACTGGGAATTGAACATGTGACACTAGACCATGTGATTTTTGTCTTTTGTTTTGTTTATGTGTTGTAGTATGTTTATTTATTTGTGAATATTGAACCATCCTTGCATCTCTGTGATGAGTCCCACTTGGTTATGCTGTATAATCTCTTTAATGTATTGTTGGATGCAGTTTGCCAACATTTTGTTGAGGGTTTTAGTGTCTATGATCATCAGTGATATTGAACTGAAGTTTTCTTTCTTTGTTGTGTCTTTATCTGGTTTTGGGATTAGGATGATACTGGCTTTATAAAAAGAGTTTGGGAGTCTTCCATCTTTTTGGATTTTTTGGGATACTCTGTGAATGATAGAGGTCAGCTTTTAGGGAACCACCCCACCTTGTTTCAGAAATTCTAAACCCTCATGGCTAACACTTAGTAAAGAGACCTTGGGACCATCAGCTACTAAGGAGACAAAATTTATCATCCTGGTAGGGTCACTACCTCTGCCCGCCTTTACTTCACCCTGCTTGGCTGCAGGCAGATGACTAGCTAGCCAGTGATGGGTAAGATTCTTCAAGGGTGGGATAACCTAAGACAGGCATGGTTATGAAAGGGCCCTCAGGGAAGAACTTGGGGAGCTATAGAAAAAGAGGGTTATGGACTCTTGCCCCTCTGGTTTTACATAGCCTGAATTCTCATTTTGTCTGTGCGAAGTCTCCCAACCTCTTGGCTGCCTTACTTCCCATCATGACTTAAGTCTGAAACAATGCCAGAGGTTAGTGCAGCCTTGTGCAGGAAAGGGCAGGTAACCCAGGGCCTAAGAAAGAATGTGTAAGATCCTGTGAAATCTTCTTTACTAATACCCTAATTTAAATGATAATGGTCGAAGCATAGAATGAATTTGGCTCCCCAAAGATTTCTGTTCCTTTAGATATCTGACTCTGACTCAGAATAAGCCCTCAGAGTTCTTTGTATGTTATCTATCATTTGATCCTAACTTCCTGACAATGATTGATGAGATTTACCTGTATTCCTGTGCAAATTGAACCCAATAAAAGAGCACTGAGGAACAAGCTCCTGGCACTTCTTCTTTGAGATACTGGCCATCTTTCCTCCCCAAGCAGATTATGTCTTGGTAGACTTATTCTCATCCTTGGTGGATACAAGAGCGCTCTGCGAGTGGAGCCCATCCACATTAGCTCCTTAAATGCTTTGTAGAATTCTGTGACACCATCTGGTCAAGGGCTTTTGTGTGTTGGAAGGTTTTTGATTACTGCTTCAATTTCATCAGCTGTTATTGGTCTGTTCATATTTTCTGCTTCTTCATTCAGTTTTGGAAGATTATTTTGTTTCTAAAAATTTGTCCATCTCATCTAGGTTTACAAATTTCTTGGCATATAATTCTTTTTTTTAAGATTTTATTTATTTATTTTTAGAGAGGGAAGGGAGGGAGATAGAGAGAGAGAGAGAGAGAGAGAGAGAGAAACATCAATGTGCGGTTGCTGGGGGTCATGGCCTGTAACCCAGGCATGTACCTGGACTGGGAATCGAACCTGTGACACTTTGGTTCGTAGCCCGCTCTCAATCCACTGAGCTCCGCCAGCCAGGTGGCATATAATTCTTCATAGTAATTTGTTACAATCCTTTGTATTTCTGTGGTATCAGTTGTGACCTCTCTTTTTCATTTCTGATTGTGTTTATTTGGGTCCTCTCTCTTTTTTTTCTTAACCAGTCTGCTTTAAGGTTTGTCAATTTTGTTTATCTTTTCAAAGAACCATTTCCTGGATTCATTGATCCTTAGAATTGTGCTTTTAGTCTTTATGTTGTTTAATTCTGCTCTGATCTTGGTTATTTCCTTCCTTGTATTTACTCTAGGCTATCTTTGTTGTTCTCCAGGTTCTTGTAGCTGTAGGGTTAGGCTGTTTATTTGAAATATTTCTGTTTTTCTTTTTTTTAAATTTTATTTTAATCATTGTTCAAGTACAGTTTTCTCCCCCTACTCCCATTCCAGCCCACCCACCCAACCCTCCCCCCTTCCTCCCCATTACCCCCCACCCCTAGTTTTTGTCCATGTGTCCTCCAAATTTGTTCCTGTAAACCCTACCCATTCCCCCCTGAAATTCCCTCTTCTCTCCCCTCTGGTCACTGTCAGACTATCCCCTATTTCAGTGTCTTTGGTTATATTTTGCTAGTTTTTTTTTGTTTTGTTGTTTAGATTACTGTTAAAGGTGATATCATGTGGTATTTGTCTTTCACTGCCTGGCTTGTTTCGCTTAGCATAATGCTTTCCAGCTCTATCCATGCTGTTGCAAAGGGTATGAGCTCCTTCTTTCTTTCTGCTGCATAGAATTCCATTGTGTAAATGTACCATAGTTTTTTGATCCATTCATTTACCGATGGGCACCTAGGTTGCTTCCAGCACCTAGCTATTGTGAATTGTGCTGCTATGAACATTGGGATGCATAGGTTCTTTTGAATTGGTGTTTTAGTATTCTTAGGATAGAGTCCCAGCAGTGGAATTGCCGGGTCAAAAGGCAGATCCATTTTTAGTTTTCTGAGGAAGTTCCAAACTGCTTTCCATAGTGGTTGTACCAGTCTGCAGTCCCACCAACAGTGCACTAGGGACCCCCCTTTCTCCACAGCCTCTCCAACACTTGTTGTTTGTTGCTTTGTTTATGA
Organism: Phyllostomus discolor; assembly: GCF_004126475.2. Taxonomy (NCBI): domain Eukaryota; kingdom Metazoa; phylum Chordata; class Mammalia; order Chiroptera; family Phyllostomidae; genus Phyllostomus; species Phyllostomus discolor. The sequence continues at coordinate 88,178,857 of NC_040909.2, read as the reverse complement.
TGGCCATTCTGACTGGTGTGAAGTGGTATCTCATTGTGGTTTTAATCTGCATCTCTCTGATGGCTAGTGATATTGAGCATTGCTTCATGTGTCTTTGGATTTTCTGTATGTCCTCCTTGGAGAAGTGTCTGTTCAAGTCCTTTGCCCATGTTTTAATTGGGTTACTTGTCTTCTTAGAGTGGAGTCGTGTAAGTTCTTTATATATTTTGGAGATTAAACCCTTGTCTGAGGTATCGTTGGCAAATATGTTTTCCCGTACAGTTGGTTCTCTTTTTATTTTGATATTGTTTTCCTTAGCTGTGCAAAAGCTTTTAATTTTGATGAGGTCCCATTTGTTTATTCTTTCCTTTATGTCCCTTGCTCTAGGAGACAAGTCAGTAAAAAAGTTTCTGCGTGAAATATCTGAGATTTTCCTACCTACATTCTCCTCTAGGACTTTAATGGTGTCACGCTTTATATTTAAATCTTTTATCCACCTTGAATCTATTTTTGTATACGGTGTAAGTTGGTGCTCGAGTTTCATTTTTTTGCACGTAGCTGTCCAGTTCTCCCAACACCATTTGTTGAAGAGGCTATTTTTATTCCATTTTATGTTGCTGCTTCCTTTGTCAAATATTAATTGACCATAGAGGCTTAGGTTTATTTCTGTGCTCTCTGTTCTGTTCCATTGTTTTTCTTTTGGGTAGGGCTGTATCACTATGAACTCCCCTCTCAGGACTGCCTTCACTGTGTCCCAGAAGTTTTGGGTTTTTGTGAGTTCATTACAGTTGTTTTGAGAAACATTTTGTTTTCCTCCTTGTTCTCATTCTTGACCCATTCATTCTTTAATAGCATGCTATTTAATCTCCATGAGTTTGAGTGTTTTTGTTTTTTCCTTGATGTTGATTTCTAGTTTCAGCCCCTTGTGGTCAGAGAAAATGCTTGGTATGATTTAAATTTTCTTGAATTTGTTGAGGCTTGTTTTGTGTCCTATCATGTGGTCTCTGTGTGAAACTGTTCCATGCACATTTCAAAAGAATGTGCATTTTGCTTCTTTGGGATGGAGGGCTTTCTATATATCAGTTCAGTTTATTTGATGTAGGATATTATTCAATGCTTTAACATCTGTGTTGATATTTCATTTGGAAGAACTTTCCATCTTTGACAGTGGGGTGGTGAAATCTGCCACTTAATTGTGTTGCTGTCAATATCTTTCTTGAAGTTGTCCAAGATTTTCTTTATGTATTTGGGTGCTCCTTTGTTGGGTGCATATATTTTTAGAATGTTTATACCTTCTTGATGGATTCTTCCCTTGAGTATTATGAAGTGACACTCTGGATCTCTTTTTATGACCCTTTTTTGATGTCTATTTTGTCTGATATGAGTATTGATTGCTACCCTGGCTTTTTTTTTCCTGTCTGTTTGCTTGGAATATTTGTTTGCTGCCCTTCACTTTCAGTCTGTGTAGGTCTTTTGTCTTGAGGTGGGGTCTTGTAGGCAGCATATTTGTGGGTCATGTTTTTTATCCATTTAGCTATTCTATGTCTTTTGATTGGAGCATTTAATTCATTTACATTTAAGGTTATTATTTATAGGTACTTATTCATTGCCATTTTTTCATACCTGTGTTCCTCTCTCTGTCACTCTTTTATTTTTCTTAAAGTAGTCCCTTTAGTATCTTGCAGAGCTGGTTTGGTGGAGGTATATTCTTTGAGGCTTCTTTTGTCCAGGAAGCTCCTTGAGAGCCTTGTTGGATAAAGTAGTCTTGGTTGCAGGCTTGTGTCTTTAATTACTTGGGGTAGTTCTTGCCATTCCCTTCTGGCTTGGAGCATTCCATTGAGAAGTCAATTGCTAGCCTTATTGGGGATCTCTTGTAAGTTACTTCCTGTTTCTCGCTTGCTGCCTTTAAGATTCTCTCTTTGTATTGGAATTTTGCCATTTTAATTATGATATGTCTTGAAGTGGGCTTATTTGGGTTCCTCTTGAATGGGACTCTTGTTTCCTGGATTTTTGTGACTTTTTCTTTCATCAGATTAGGGGAGTTTTCCATCATTACTTTTTCAAACACATTTACTGTCCCTCACTCTTCATCTTTTTCTTTTGGTATTCCTATTATATGAATATTATTGCATTTCATGTTGTCTTGCATCTGCTTTACCACCTGTTCATTCTTTCCCAGTCTCTTTTCCTTTTCTTGCTTTATCTGGGTGTTTTTTTCTACCCTGTCCTCCTGCTTCCTGATTCAATTCTCTGGTTCACTCAGCATTCTTGTTATTCCTTCTAATGTGTTTTTTTTTATTTCTGAGATTTTATTCTTCATTTCTCCCTTTCTTTTTATAGTTTCTGTTCCCTTTTTCATGTTGATGTAGTTCTCACTCAGTTCCTTGAGCATCTTTATAAGCATTATTTTGAATTCTATATCTGATAGTTTGGTTATGTCCATTTTGTTTAGCTCTTTGGTGGGGAGTTTTCCATTCCTTTTGACTGCATGTTCTTTCTTTTGTCTCCCCATTTTAGGTGACTCTTTTTGTTTTTTTTTCTGTGCTTCCTGATGTTTTGCTTTGCTAGCTGTCTTTGTAGGGTGAATTTCTATGGTAGGAACTCCATGGGGTTCCGTGGTGTGGTCTCTTTGATCTCCTTGTCTGGACACTCTAGGTTTGTCCTTTCTTCTCTTTGTGTGGTCTTTTGTAGTACTTGGGTTTTTACCTTTTGGTGATTTCTTTGTTGGTGGTTTTTTCCCCTCCAGCCAGTATACTAATGTTTGAAACTCCCACCTATTCTTGTATGTGATCAGTGGCAGGGAGTAGGCAATATGGATTAACACAGCAGAAGAGTATTTCATGGGATTTAAAGTACCAGCAAGTAGGGAAGAGATAGAAGATTCTTTGGATAAGTATAGTGTTAACTCTGATATTTCTCCAAAGTAGCCATTTTTATAAAAGGTGAAAGAGAGATAAGACTCTTGTTATAGGGGAAGATGATTGCGAGTGGTGTCCAGAAAACAGCACTTGTAAAAAGTTACATGATGCAATATAGTGAGAGGAAAGGATAGAAAATAGGGATAGTGTGAGAGAAAATAGAGTTAACCACAACAATAATAATGTCAGGATTAAAGTGAAGTGGGCTAGGATCGGGGAGGGTTTCTGTGTATTATTCATGATTGTATGGAACCATAATTATTTACAATAATACTGGAACAGCAATAATATGTCAAGAAATATATGATTTGAATAACCAGAATAGAAAGTACCCAATAAAGAGCTGTGTGTTATTGGAACATGGGTGAAGTGAAAGAAGGAAAATTAAAATACAAAAAAAAAGAGAGAATAAGGAAAAGTAGTCAAACAATGCAATTATACAGAGAAACAAAATGAGGAAAACTAAATATAAGGAAGATAAATAAAAAATGCTAATAAAGTAAAAGAAGTAAAAATAATAAAAAATACACATAATAAAATGCCAGCTGTATGGGATAGCAAACTGACATTAATCTCTGTTTCTCAGTTTTTAGGTTTATCCTTGTGCTTACACTTTTGATGTGACCCCTGACTCTTTGTAACTCCATGTCTTATTTCTCACTTGGGGGAAGAAAAAAAAGGAGAAAAAAGAGAGAGAAGCTCCAAAAAGAAAAAGAAATAATAAGCCTTGTGCTGACTTTCAACCTGTTCAGTGAGTTCTGTTGGTTTTCCTAGATGATACAGGAAGAGGGGGGTTGGCCTTCAGTTTTCTCCCTTACTATGGTTTTTGGAGGTTGGAGACCAGCTTTGGGTGGCAATATTCACAGTTTCTGGGTCTCTGGACCAGGTCCTCTATGGGCTGCCAGGCTCAGATCAGACACTCAGCTGCTCACAGAATGGGTCAATCTTGGCCATGCTGTTTTGTTCAGCCACTCAGTCTTGGGTGCACAGTGCATGACAAGCCAGGCAGACAATTCTACTAAGCCACTCTACCTTTGGGTGCTCAGTGTGAGATGAGCAGGTGCCCAGTTCCATTCAACCACTCAGTCTTTAGGTGTGCACTGCTGAAATCACCCTAAGGTGAATCAGCTGCTGCTGGAGAGTTCCTTACAAAACAACTGCCCACTGTTCTTAACAAGCACTTGGCTTTTCACATAGACCAACTTTCCAACCTGTCTGGAGACTATCCAAGTCAGGGTCCAACATGACCCAACTCTTCCCTTCTCCATGTTTCACCTGACACCTCAATTTCTCTGGTGCTAGCATGCACAGTCTCAGCGGATGTATACCACCTCTGTGTGACTCCCACTTCAAATCTATTTCCCCCAGAAACTTCCAGCTTCTAGGTCCCTCATGGTGTCGGGCTGCCCTCCTTGCTCTGGTAGGGGAGGAAGCTGGTGATCTCCTCCATATTTTGTGGGAAGTGCTAGGTCAGGGGCTCCAGCAGCCTTGCTCACTGCGCAGATCCCAGGGACCTTACTGTCCTAGTGCAATCTCCTCACCATCTGTTTTTAAATATCCTCTGCAATTTTTGGCCTCTGAACTTCATATAAGCTGAGATTCTGTTGGCTGTTCACTCTGTTCCTCAGAAGACCAGCTAGGTGTCTGAGCTGGGCACAGGGAGAATTGGGCTCTGCTTCTGCCTACCTCACTGCCATCTTCATTCTCCTTTCTAAAATTTTTAATAGTTTATTGTTTATTGTATTTTTCCCATTACCATTTATCCTTGTTATACTCTCTTCCACCTCCATGTGGAAGTTTTGCTAGAAGTTTTCATCCCCTCTTTTCTTACTTGACTTTTTCAAAATTCAAATAATTTGCATCAGCTGGTTGTTGAGATTTAACTTTAGAAGTTTTTAAAATTTTTGTAGGTTTTCATAATATAATCTTTGAAAAAATAAGCACGCTCTATTTTTAATTATTTATTCAAAATTATGTAATTAATATATAAAGACAGTACCTCAGTGTTTCAGTATTACAGAGTCTGGCAGTGAAAATCCATGGCCATGTGTTACTATTTTATGTTGTAGTTATCTCTCTGAAAAGGGAAATTAGGTCACTTTTTTAACATAAGCACATTTTCAAGTTTTTGAGGTTTTGCCTGATTGCTTTCCAAATTGGCTGATCATTTCCCATCCTTACAGGTAATACCTGCCAGCATTTGACATCATACTGACTTTTTAACTTTTTTAATCCCATGGGCAAAAGTGTTACCTCCTTGTTTTAGTTTATATTTGCCTGGTTACCAGTGCAGCTGGGTACATTTTCATTTATTTATTACTATTTGAATTAGGTTTTCTAAACATGTAGATTTTTATGTTATATATACTTTTTGATAGGGTGGTTTGTCTTTTTCTTTTTATATGTAGGATTAGAACAATTATTTACAGATTATACAGAGGCAAATATTTTTCCCAGTCCACAATTTGTTTTAAAGCATAAAGTTGACTTTATTGTTTTAAAACATAATTTTAGTCAAATTTATATGTCTTTTCTTTATTATTTGTACTTTTAAGTTTTTTTCAAAGTAAGCCTTCTTTCATGGACAGTACAGTTCTCAAGGGCTCAGACTCTGAGGATAGTGTGCTTGACTTTGAATCCTGACTCAGTCCCTGATTAACTGTGACCCTTCAGTGAGTTTGCTAATCTCTCTGTGCATAATAACTTTTCTGTAAATTAATAACAAAAATAATAGCTGGATTTACCTCCCTATTGGGTTATTGATAGAATTAATATCTGTAGTACATTTAGACCATTGTCTAAGACACAGTGAGCCCTACATATGTGTTAGTCTATTGTCTTCTAATCACTTAAAAGTTTTCTTTCCCATTTTTTAGAACATCAATTTATCTGGAATATATTTTTGGATATGTTGTGTTATATCATAATTTTACTTTTTCCATATGATTAGTTTTTCTAATAACATATAGAAGCCAGCTCACTGAACCCACAACCTTTTTGTACATGGGATGAGGTTCTAACCAACTGAACCACATAGCCAGGGCCAAACTTTATTTTTAATTTTCAAAAATTCTTGGATTTTATAAAATATGTTGATGTATTAATAGCCAAACAAATCTTCTAGTCCTCATAGTTTTAATATTTTATAATTTGATGCGTTTTATTATTTACACACTAATTTGGAGAGAGTTGACCACAACGGTTTCTTTTCACAAATGAATATTGTAAGTCATAAAATTTAAAAATAATGTGGGCATAGCACTTCAACTCTGAATCACTGAATAGTAGATCTGTGGGAATGAAGTGCTGAAAAAACCCTGGGTAACAGCACTCCCTTCTTGGATAGATGAGAGGACTGAATTTGGGAGAAGCTGAATTATTTTTGGGATCAATATGGCAGCTAGTAATTTTTTATGTCAACCTAGGTCATCTGATTTACTGCAAAGTTTTTCTTAGGTTTTGGTCACATATTTGGCTGAACTTCCCTGCTTCTTGATTAATATCCTGTGCCCAGTGCTGAGTGAGTAGGTCAATGCACAGGAGGTGAATACAGTATTATCCTTACTTTTGAGGAGATGCTGAAAAGAATGGAGAGGAGGCAGATGCCATCACTGCTGCATCATGACCAATAACAGTGTCCTGAAAGGTAATGTGGCTGGGAGCAGGTAGTCATTTGTGGAGTAATGGGGAGGTTTCAGTTATGTGGATATTAAATAGTGGACAGGCCTCCTTCATGGAGGAGGAAGAGGAATCTTGGCAACATGACATCCATATGCCAGGATGAGCTTGCTGTGCTTGGAGCTGCATCAGAGTTTATCCAAGATAACAGAGGGAGGGAGGATATGGGCCTTTTGAAAGAGCTAATTTCTTTACCTGTAGTTATTGAGAAGATATTAAAATTTATAAAAGGCAGTAACACAGATTTGCAGTTAGGAAAATAGGAGATCATGAGTTCATGGGCTGGAGAGAAGATACTGTTGGTGATGAGGGAAGTGAGAATAATCAGGTCATTCTCTATGGTATTTGTAGTGGAAGAGGGGAAGCATGTTCTTAGATCTGAGTAGATGTTTCATCTACAGACCTGGAAAGTGGAGAATGTCTGTTGGGAGATGGTATTTGTCTTGAGCAAGTTGTCATTTAACACCATAACCAGAGGGCAGGTAGGAGGGGATAATGAGGGGGAAAGGGGAAGGGGTTTTCAGGAACATGTATGAAAGACACATGGACAAAACCAAAGGGGGTAGGATTGAGGGTGGGAGGCAGGGATGGCTGGGATTGTGGGATTGGTGGGAGTAAAATTGAGACAACTGTACTTGAACAACAATAAAAAAATTAAAAAGGAAGGAAAAAATAATTAGGAACTATGTGAAGAGGGAATTGTTGGGGTGAGGCATGGAGACAGGATTCACTGGACACAGTGGAGTGTGAAGTACCTCTGAGTTTTTAAGGATGTGCTCAAGCTGACAACTGAAGAAATCAACTTTAGAGGCACCTGGGCCTTATTAACATAAAGCTGAACTTGGTATTGGATGACTGGCATTTCCTTGGGGAAAGGGTTTAGATCAGTAAGAAAAGTCACCTGAGTGTGGGATCTCAGGAAGGTCCTTAGCATGTGCAGAACAGACTGAGGAAGAGACACTCATTAGTGAAGAGCAGCTGAGGAGGAGGAGAAGGAAGAGGAGGAGTGACTAAAGGGTATTAGAGGGGCAATTGTATTATCAGCCCCTCTGCCCCCTTGAAAGGACTCATGATTTATGAAAGGAATATGCCTGGAATAAAGAATACATTGACCAGACAACCTGAATGGCCACTTCCTTTTAGAGTTCAGTGGTATGAATTTTGGGGCATTTTAATTCTAGGCTTGTTTGTAAGATGACCATAATTTATCTTCTCAATTCCTTTCTCTTGTAACAGCAGAATGGTTAATTTTCTTCAATAATCATGCTTTTATTCTTAGCCCATGTTACTAAGTAGCACATATTTTTCCCATTCAATTTTCATATTTGATGTAGTCATATAGGGTCCTATAGATAATATATATGTATATATCAAGATAATATATCTACACAAGTGTATGACATTACTGTTGTCATCGTGTACCAACAGTTTATGCCTTTGTACAGATGGACGAAATCTGGTACTGCACAGCTGTGCAACTTTATCTTAATGCATTGGTGGGAGGGGCCTGATAGGCCCTGAATCCAGCAGCCAGAGCCATGTCTATTGCTCTTTCCCTGGTCACTGAGTATGTAGCAGCATCAGGGCAAGTATCTCAGCCTGGAATATGCAACAATAAACAACCTAATGGACCCCAAAATCTTCACTACCCAGAAGTGCTTAAATCATTTTCCTAATAAATACCTCCTCTGCAGGGCAGAAAGAAACCAGTGCTGGACAATGACTAAACATTGTGAAATTTCCTATTTGAAAAACTCAACCAGTTTTATTACTCTCTAATAAATATGTGTTTCAGCACATTCAGAATCATATTACCTTATTTCTGCAGAAAAATCTTACCTGTAAAGCTCCTACTGGTAGGCCTACCCACTGATGTGTGAGGCTCAGAACCTGGGGAGGTCAGAACCCTCTCTCTGGAGAGATGAGCTCCATTGACACATTAAAGGAGATGTTGTGGAGAGGCAAGCAGATGGCTCTCCAAATGATCACAGTTCTGCTGCTTTGTTCAGAGGCAGCCTGCTGCCATTTCCTCCTGTGGCAGCACTTGTATCCACATGAATTGCTGACCTACTAAATCTCCAGAACATTGCTTTGCTTTGCCATTTGTTTTGATTTTCATGAAATTGCTGGAACAATGGTTTTAAAATTCCCACATGGGCTAGTTACTCTTTAGTCACATTAAGGTGGTCCCATTTTCCCATCTCATGAAACTCTTGAAATTAGAACACCATGAGTCCTTAACACAACAAGTGACAGGTCCTCTCTGGTTTCATCAGGTACTATGTAGATGATGTCATAGGGATGGTTTCCACTCACCTCTGCTGTCCACCTGGACATTTCTCTAAGTCACCACTTTTCTAGTGTCAGTACCTATGTGATTTTTCTTTCTGGGAAAACATCCCAGTCTTAGTATCTGCAATTTTCATGAAGCTACATCACCTGCTTCATGCATACATGTAACTGGCACTGAGTAAATACAGAGGTAGGTTCAAGATGGCAAGCCTGCAGGTAACTCTAAACATACACAGACAGAACAAGAATATGCCTCATATTTAGGGTTAAAAATGGTACAAATACTGGGCATACATTACAGAATCAAAGAGAAAGTGATAGACATCAAAATGTTTAAAATCCCTTTTCATTCAGGAAGGGAATAGACATGTTGAATAACACAGACTTTAAGTTAAATGTATGTATATTACATTTGGGATAACATTAAAAGAATAGGAAAAGAATGCATAACTTATAAGATAGTGCAAAGGGAAAATAGAATTAATTGAAGAATTACAAATTCTAAAGGTGGGAAATACAGAAAAGAAACAGGACAAATAGTAGACACTGGAATGATTGATAGAGTTCACAGTGTTAGTGATCCCAATAAATATGAGTAAATTAAATTCTCTAGAGTTCAAGAACAGAGAGCCCAGAAATAAACCCAAGTCTCTATGGTCAATTAATGTTCAACAAGAGGGGCAGCAACATAAATGGAGTAAAAATAGCCTGTTCATCAAATGGTGTTGAGATAACTGGATAGCTACATGCAAAAATGAAACTCGATCACCAGTTTATACCATACACAAAAATGAGTTCAAGGTGAATAAAGATTTAAATATAAATGTGACACCATTAAAGTCCTAGAGGAGAACATAGGCAAGAAAATCTCAGATATTTCATACAGCAACATTTTTACTGATATGACCCCTAGAGCAAGGGACACAAAGGAAAGAGTAAACAAAAGGGATCTCATCAAATAAAAAGCTTCTTCATGGCTAAGAAAACAATATTAAAATAAAAAGAGAACCAACCATATGGGAAAACAATAGTTGCCAATGATGCTTCACATAAGGGTTTAAACTCCAAAATATATAAAAAACTAGCAGAACTCCACTCTAAGAAGACAAGCAACCCAATTAAAAAATTGGCAGAGAACTTGAACAGACACGTCTCCAAGGAAGACATACAGAAGATCCAGAGACACATGAAAAGATGTTCAATATCACTATCTATCAGAGAAATGCAAATTAAAACCACAATGAGATACCACTTTACACCAATCAGAATGGCCATCGTAAACAAAGCAATACAGAAGTGTTGGAGAGATTGTGGAGAAAAGGGGAACCTGGTGCACTGTTGGTGGGACTGCAGGACTGGTACAACCACTATGGACAACAGTATGGAACTTCCTCAGAAAACTAAAAATGGATTTTCCTTTTGACCCAGCAATTCCACTGCTAGGATTATACCCTAAGAACCCTGAAACACCAATCCAAAAGAACCTATGCACCCCAATGTTCATAGCAGCACAATTTACAATAACCAGTGTTGGAAGCAACCTAGGTGCCCATCAGTAAATGAATGGATCAAAAAACTATGGTACATTTACACAATGGAATTCTATGCAGCAGAAAGAAAGAAGTAATTTCTACCCTTGCAAGAGTGTGGATGGAACTGGAAGGCATTATGCTAAGTGAAATAAGCCAGGTGGTGAAAGACAAATAGCATATGATCTCACCTTTAACAGGAACCTGAACAACAAAGCAAACAAACAAGCAAAATATAACCAAAGACACTGAAATAGAGAGCAGGCTGACAGTGACCAGAGGGGAGAAGGGAGGGAATTTTAGGGAAAAGGGGAAGGGTTTGAAGGAACAAGTATAAAGGACACATGGACAAAAACTAGGGGGAATGGAAATGGGAGGTAGGTGGGGAGGGGTGGGAAGGTGGGCTGGGATGGGAGTAAAAGACAGAAAACTCTACCTGAACAGCAATTAAATTAAAATAATAAAATAAATTTTCTAGAGTTGATATATCTCTAAACTCATGTATATTATATGTGGGTAATAATTCCAATTCATTATGATATAGAAATTCTGAATTTATTATGCAAAGTAAAATATTTTGCTAATATTTACTACCTTTATTTTTGTCCTTTTCTTTGACATTATTATGTCTTCTTTTTCAAAGCTCTCAAGTTGGATTCTTCATAATTTAAATTGTGATTTTTTTGTTATATTCTAATGTGAACTCTTGAGACTATACTTTTCTTTTTTTTAATATTTTATTTTATTTTTTTAGAGAGGGAAGGGAGGGAGAAAGAGAGAGAGAGAAACATCAATGTGTGGTTGTTGGGGGTCGTGACCTGCAACCCAGGCATGTGTCCTGACTGGGAATCGAACCTGCAACACTTTAGTTCACAGCCCGCAAGACTATACTTTTTCTATGTTCCAATTAAACTTTCTATCACAAGTTTTGACATATGGTGTTTTCATTATCATTTATTTCTTAATATTTCCTAGTACTCAGCATGGTTTTTACCTGTGAAGAGGGGAGTATAGCTCAGGATAAGAAGAGAGAAGCAAAGAAGAACCACAGTATACTATCATCAACATCTAATTGGATAGGAGAAGACCAGGAAACCTCCTGAAAAAGCTGACTCAGGAGAAAAAGCAGAAGGAATATTGCATCACAGCGTTCCAGGACGGAGGAATCAGGTTTGTGGGGAAGGGTGCTCAGCGGGGCTCATTTTCTCCTTTGTCGCTATTTCCATGTGCTTTTTTTTCCCTACTGTCACCTTAATGAGCACCACCTGCCTTATGCAAGTGTATGTTTTCAAGGCTTCCCTTTCACCCATAAATTTTCCATGACCCTAACACCCCTTGCGATACTATTGCATCAACCTCTCCATTCAGTGTGCACTTCTAAGTGAAAACTACTGTACTCAAGGACATGGACTCAAATACTTTAGGGACAGCCATATATATTTAAGTATATGTAAATAGAAGTGTAAATAGATAAATAAGTAGCAGATAAAGTAATACAGAGTGATGGAGATTAAAGAATGAGAGAGAACTTGCCTTTCTAAGGTATTCAATGAAATTTTTGTGGAATACATAACCGTTAAAAAAAAACAGTTTCAGTGAAATTATATAGGATCTCACAGTTGAATTTCCTACTTTTGAACTTTGCTTTGTGTCTTCTAAACAACTTTTTAGTTAAATTTGTTGGGGTGACATTGGTTTATAGAGTCATATAGGTTTCAAGTGTATATTGTGGTACATGATCAGTATATTGCATTGTGCAAGGTCAAATCATCTTCCATCACCATATATTTGGACCCCTTTACCTTTTACTACCCCCAATTCCCTTACCTCTGTATGTGTCTATGAGTTTCAGTTTGTATCCCACATAGGAGTGAAATCATATGGTTTCTTAGCTTTTTCTAACTGACTTACTTCATTTAGCATAATATTCTCAATATTCCTTCTGCTTTTTCCTAGCCGGAGTCAGCTTTTTCCAGGAGGTTTTCCTGGTCTTCTCCTATCCCATTAGATGTTGATGATAGTATACTGTGGTTCTTCTTTGCTTCTCTCTTCTTATCCTGAGCTATACTCCCCTCTTCACAGGTAAAACCATGCTGAGTACTAGGAAATATTAAGAAATAAATGATAATGAAAACACCATATGTCAATATTGTTCATCCATGTTGTTGCAGATAGCAGTATTTTTTTTTCCCTATGGATGAGTAGTATTCTATAGTATATATGTACCACATCTTCTTTAGCTATTTCTCTACCAAGGACACTTTGGCTGTCTCATATCTTAGTTGCTGTGAATAATGCTGCAATGTTTCAAATATAATGATATATTAAAAAATACTGCATTATGATCAAGTGGAGTTCATTCCAGGGTCCAATCTATTTTTATCCACTTTTTTCTATGTAAATGTTAGTTGGGGTAGCTAGCTCATTAATCATAACAAATTAATTTTTTTTCTCCATTACGATTTACATTTTATCTAGTTTCTCTTAGAAAGCAAGAGAAAGATAGATAGGAACTTTCTTATCTTTAGCCTTCAGAATCTCCAATTACTCCACTAAGTACCCATTCCTGTGTCCTACCCTATACCCAATTTGGTCTGAGGTTAGAAAACAATTGCTTATATTTCAGAAGGTTCTTGGCTTGTGTGTTTTTGTGCCATTCTAATGCTTCTACTTGCCCACTTGTTTATGTGATGGATTACAAGGCCTGTCTCTTCTGTAATCTCTGTTCATAGGGTCAGTTGCTGTCCAAGAAATCACATAACCAGTAATTCTGTGGATGGTGATGCAAAGGATAACAGGAGGCGGTCAGCAGCACTTGCTTACTGAAGGAATCAGAAGACATTGCAAACGCTGGGCTTACAAAACTCATCTTCCTCTGGACTGCTGCAGAGAAAACAATGCACCTGGGCACACATGGTTCCAACCCCACACCTCCAAGCACTGCTGCAGATTTCACTGGAGTGGTAAGGAGGGAACCTGTTGGGGAGTTGACTGGGCCTCCAGCTGCAGTGACCACTCAAGTAGCTGATTTCACACTCACATGTCACCCATCAGACCCAATTACCACATGTGTCATAAGATTGCTTTCTCTTTGGGTTACTTTGTATTGTCCCTTCAGTTCATTTTTCACTTGGTGCATCAAACCTCAGCCTTGTAAAATAACTATGGATCCTTTCTCTATTAAGTCTTTTTAAAAATATTTATTTATTTATTTTTAGAGATGGGAAGGGAGGGAGAAAGAGAGAGAGAGAAACATCAATGAGTGGTTGCCTCTCATGTGGCCCCCACTGGGGACCTGGCCCATAACCCAGGTATGTGCCCTGACTGGGAATGGAACCTGTGATGCTTTGGTTCTCAGCCCACACTCAATCCACTTAGTTATGACAGCCAGGGCCTCTTTTAAGTCTTTTACTCTGAAGTTTTCCTATAGGTTGGAAGCCCTGTTAGGGTTGATTTTGCTTAGCAGGATGTCCTATGCCTACATTCCACGACATGATTAACTAAGTTCACTTGCCTCATTCAGTCCTTTCTTTCCTGCTCAGTGTGCCCTCTTCCCCTAAATTTGCTCAATCCACACCCCTACCTCTTTCCTTCAGATCCTTGAAGCTTCCCTGGATCCAGGGAGGATGGAATGATGCCTCTATCCAAGCATCATATCTCCAGGAAGGCGAAGAAGGATGTGTCTCTACTCTCTGTCTCTCTCTGACAATGTGGAGGTTGTAATGGTGTTATTGGGGACCACAGTCCCTTTAGAGGCTATATCTGGAGAGAAGAGCATAAACCTCATTGGAGTAATAGTCTTCTGTATTAGAGCAACCAGACATATTCATGCCCAGAGAGTTTTCATAACACTGTTATTTCTTAGAGGAGTGTGAGTTTGTAATTGACAACTGAAAAGAATGTTAGACAATTATGTTCTATCCAGCATTTTTAAAAGTGATATTGCCTGCTGTAAAAGAATACAGCAAATACTTGAATGCTTTGTTCAATTTTCATTTTTAGACCTAATTTTTGAGTTTTAAATACAATAATTTCTTTTAAATATCATGCCACATTCTGTTAGTTGATTTGAAAAACATATGAATCTGATTGTTTTTGCAACCTATTCATCATGCCCCATGTAATAAAAAAGTAACATTTAGTTATGGGCCATTCATATTTATTCCTAGATTTCAGTAGATTGATAGCTTTTAAATTGAACCGAGTCATTTCAGCCATTCTTCTGATGCGGAGGTGAGACTAACAATTAAACACAATGCCAAGCTTTAAAAATTCACGAGGAACTCACACACTTAAAAATGTTACTTAAAATCTTTATTGGGACATTATTGAATATGGCCCATCTAACGGAGTCACTTGACAAGTATATAAATAATACCTGATTTATTTTATAAAAAATTACAATTTTGTTTTTCAAAGATGAAATCCATCTTGATATGAATTCCTTGCTAAACATATGGCAAGGGTGACTTCAAGTATCATAAAGACATTGTGCATGCCAGCAGAAGAATCTGGGATGGGTCCTGTCTGATGGGAGCACAGGCACCAATGAGAGACAAGTTCTTTGTTTATAAAGTTTTAACTATATAATATTTATAATCAACTCATATTTTGATACAATTAAAACTTCTGAACTGTAAGTCAGAAAATATGGACAAATTTTTTTCAGCAGAAACTAAATTATACTGACATATTTCAAATGTAATACTTTGTACAATGTCATGGTTCAGATTTTACATTTCTGAACACTGTAACTCATTTTTCTTAAAATTAGTTTAGCAAAGTACAGCAAATTCTGTAGGGAGAAAGCAGGTGTGTTGAAAACAACTTTGAGAATTGAATTTTTATGTGGAAGGGAGGTTTCTGTCCCTTGTGCTTTTCCTTTTGTTAGAAATACTTTCTATACAGATGTAGACATGGTAATGGAGGCCAGGCACCCTGCCAGAGTGTGTGTTTGGTTTTGCTAGGTGATATCTGTCATATTTGTCTATAGTACTCTCTACTTCCCTGAATAATAAAAAAGGAATTTTGTCAAACATTTTTAATTCTTAAAATTGTTCACACAAAATATTTCAATGAATCAGTTCCATAAATTCCAGAAAGTGTTCTAAGTGGGAGAAGATGGGAAAAATGTTCAACTTAAGGAAATAGTTAAATTGTTTGTTTTAATGAAAAACTTGTGTGTGCTTTTTTGCAAACTTGTTTATTTTTCCATATTTTAGGATAAAAATCATAAACAGTAAGAGAGGCAAACTTGTATAGCCAGGTTAAACAGAGAAGTGTTATAGAGCTACAAGTTTGTAATTTGCTTAGTCTTAGAAATTTATGGAAATGAATCTTGAAGAAGTATATTTTGACAATGAGGCCCAAATAACACAGCAAGTGATACTGCCCCAACTCAGCTAAGTTGTAACCTTCTTTGCAAGTGTCCCCTCACCACACTGCTCTGCTTTATGGATGCCTTGACACAAGGCTAATTTCATGTGATTTGGCAAAAGTGAGAGAGCACTGAGAGATAATTATGGTTTGAAGGTTGGTAACTGCACTGAGCATGTGGCAGTGCTGACTTATTGTGTTGGCCTGGGTCAACATGCAAGCCTGAGCTCTGTCCTTCAGTCTGCATTTTTCTCCCAGGGGTTCTCAGAATCCTGGGCAAGGCAGATGAGCAGATCCAGGCTCAGAGGAGTCAGCTTCTCTTATAGGGTAACCCTGCCATTAAAGCTGACTGTAGAGGCTAGAGGGAAACATAGCTTCCAGCTTATCCTGTGTTGCCATTTCTCCACCTCTTCCTCCTTCCTGGCTGAATGGGTTTTTTTGTTTTCTTTGTTTGTTTAGTGATATGAACTTTATTTTAACATATTCTTAAATGCAATGAGTAATGTGAACTTTCTGGATAAGCATAAACAATTGCCATGGAATCTACTGAGCATGTTTGAATGGTATGTATTCTTTGAAAATTTTTATTGAATTAATAGAACATATTTCAGGTCAATCATTATAGCCAATTTTAAATGAACTTTATCTTGGGAAATAATTACCCATGAGCATCTCACATTTCTACATGGTCTGGATCCTCTTTGTGATACTGCATAACAGGAAGTACACAGAAGCGGAAGGGAGGGAGGCAAGATGAGAGAGCATACCCTTTTCTGCCTCTTCTTATAAGGACACAAATGCCATTCATGGGGTGGGGGTGGTCCACCTTATTACCTAAGCACTTCCCAAAGGTCTGCCTCCTAATCCATCACATTGGGGGTTAGGATTTTGGCAGGTGAATTTGGGGTGGGGCACAAACACTCATTGCATAACAAGGTATATAAAATCACAAGACAACTGACTCAGAAACAAAGATGGTTTGTTACTCACAACAAAAGCCAGAGTTCCCTGAGTCCCAGTCCTCACAGGTGATGTGCTGAAAGTTGACTTATACCTGTATATGTAGCAGAGTAGATTAAGGGGAGAAACCCAGAATTAAGACATGGATAATGTATAAATCTGTGGGCAAACTGCTCATCCACGTTACTGGAGAGATGCCTCTTTCCTCCAGAGCATAAGCAAATCTTCCTGGAGGTCCTTGTCTGCTATCCTGGATCATCTAAAAAAAACAGAGACAGTTTTGACCTTACTGTCCTGCAGTGTGTTCTTCTACAAACAAACAACAACCAGACAGACAAACAAACAAAACTATGTTAATTTGATCATAAATGGGTTTGCCCAGAATATCCATGCAAGAATGTGAGATGTTGATGGGTAATTATTTCCCAACATACAGTTGATAAAACAATTGGCTATAATCGTTGACCTGAAATATGTTCTGTTAGTTTAATAAAATTTCCAGAATACATACAATTTAAATACAGGATCCAACAGAAGTAATGCCTGCTTGAGTGTGGTTGATAGGGTAATAATATGGGTATAATAATTTATACCTTTAATTTGAACATTTCACTTAAAATGTCATATGGCATGCTTGACTGTCATATTGTCATATTACAGAATTACATGCTTATGATTTTGTAATCAAAGTTTTCATAATAAAAAGTGTTATTTGTGCCGGACCCTGTCTATTCAATTAACTCAATGGTAATTGTGCTTCATATCCAGAAACTTCCCATTACTTAAATGCATTTGCAAATATTTCAAAATGAAGTTTAGATTATTAAAAAAACAAACAAACAAACCCCAGCTGAGTTTACATCTGAGATGGATAAGTTTTTTTATTTAAATGAGATTCCCATTCAGAAGAGTACAGGATTACCAATACTTCACCCCCTTCTGAAATGGTTTCAGTCAGTTAATATCTGAAGCAGCTGTTGAGGCATTAAACTCAGCCTCCTCTCTGACTATTAAGAATATAGTATAATTTTAAAAATTGAGGAATTTCTTTGGGGATTGCAGCTTTTTCTTATATACATGACAGAATTCAATCAGCTACTCATTCTGCTGATTGGCTCTCCGAAGCTGTCTGATGCTGGGGACTCACACAGAAAATGATAGGTCATGTCTATGAGTGGGAGGTACCAGACCGGTGTAACTGAGCCATTCTATGTGGGCCTCTGTGCGATTCCTGTACAGCTTGGCTCTGTCCCACTGATCCATTGTAAAGACACCAGATATTATCTGTTAATCACCTTAGGTGTAATTACTGATGACCTCATAGCCAGTGGTCAAGTGGACAAGTCCTTTATTGGAAAGGACACCCTTGTACAAAGCATTGTCAGGTGAGAGATAGACATGCACATGAGCATATACCTCATGGACAGGTGGGCAGGTGATATGACTGACAGCACTCCCTCCCCCACTCTGAAACTAGGGGAGAGACATGTCAAACCTTACAGAGAAGACTTTATTTGAAGAATTCATTAGCCAGGTATTTATAGTGCCTCTTAAGAAAGGCATGTAGAATTATGCAGACACCAGGACTGTCTAGCAGATGCTCTGAAAATGTGCACATGAAACTTATTGGTAAAGCCTGGTGCTGGGGGACCAAAGTGAGAGCAGCACTCATTTTTCACAGAGAACATGTCACTCTCAGAGGAGAGCTGCAGCCCATGTTGATCTAATGACCCTGAGGACAGGAAGATGATTCTGAGTGGGGCCTCTGGCTCCAAGCACGTGACCAGGTCATTCCAGGATTTTCAAATCTGTGCAGGTGGCCTCTCTTCAGGACAGAAAGAAATATTTTTTTACTTGTTTTTAACTCAGGGGCTATCAGGCCCTACAACTGCATGTCTGAAGGAAAAGAGGAAGCTTCTGCCTTCTCCTGAGCTGGATAGAGACTTTATCCATGTACCAAAGAATATGGCCAAGAGGAAAGAGCAGTGAACTGTGACATACCAAGTGATGGAACTAGATGAAACCTTTTAAATCTTCAGGTATTGTAACAAAGTCAGGGTGAGAGATTTGTAGGGTAAATTATCCTTAAAAGCCTATGTAATGTTAATGAGAGGATTTTAATTGATGAAGAAATAATGGGGTGAGATCGAGCAGGCTAATCTTTTTCCAAATCAAGCCAAGATGGTATCAATTTAGGAAATTATTCAGTGAATGTGATCAATGAACACTGTCAAACTGGATAACTCAGTGTAAAGAAATACAACAACCAGAATATGAATGACCAAATAATGTTACTCAATTAGCAAATGAATAGAAAATTTGTTACTATGTCACCTTATTGCACATTGCTTAGACACAGCTAGTGCCCAAATCATAGTCAGCAGTGGTGTTTGCCACCATTTGGACACCTTCTTCATCTTGCCCTGGGCTCTGGGGTCAGGCAGGACTAAGTATTGGGACCACTGAACAAGTTCTTGGATCCTTAATTTATGATTTCCCAGTGTGATTGAGCACAGCAGCTGAGGTCAGTTTTGGCTTTGGGATTCTGCACTGCTTTCTTTGAAACTGTTTTTCTAAAAGTACAGTCACATCGTCTCCATGTGGGAAGTCTCATATACAGTTGTACCAATGAAAGGAGACATTTTGTGACTCTGTGATATTAATGTCCCTGAGTCATATTAGAAGTGACATATGATTGTGTTTGTTGTTAGAAATACAGTTCCTTGTGAGTTAGATTGGACTCGATTTGGCTCTGTTTTATGGCTGATTTATTTGCTTCTCATGCTGGTAATCAAATCAGTCAATCCCTGAGTCTCCATTACTGAATGTCCAATCAGCCATAAACAGGGATAAAAATGCCAGTGATTAAAGTCAGAAGCCTACCTTATTACTGTCAACCAACAGCCATGCTCTCAGCCATTAAAGATATTGAAGTATCTTAGAAATAAATGCTCAGTATATTTTTCAACTTGGAGACATACTGCCCTCTAGTTAAGCTGGTTAATTTCTGGAAAACACATTTATTGGAAGATATAAATAAATATCCTTTGTCTTTCTGTAACTAACCATTAATCTTGCACATCATGAATCACCAGGCTGGCTCAGCAGCCCCTCTACCTTTGTCCAGAACCAGCAAAGGTTATGGAAATCATCTCTTCCATCCCTTTCCTGTGTTTTCTCCCATTCTCCATCTGTTTTCTGTGCTCTTCTAATTTACCATTTATCCTCAGTTTAGGAAACTTCCAAACAATGTGAATTTGTTTGCTTATTAAATCCATTCAATATAGTATATGTAACAAGAAAAGCTAATATGAAAAATGGGCCTGTGGAATATTTATGTTTTTGGTAAAACTGTTTCTAATCGCAATTATTTGAGGGAATGTAAGTGAAAATTAATTATATAATAGCATTTTTTCTAAAACATATGGATTAGTATTATTTTTTCAATTTTATTTTATTAAATTTATTGGGGTGACATTGTTTATAGGGTCATGTAGGTTTCAAGTATACATTTCTATAACAATATGATCTATATATTACCTTGTGTACACACCACACAAAATCAAATCATCTTCTGTCACCATATACTTGGCCCCCTTTACCCTTTACTTTCCCCCACCCCCTTCCCTTTGGTAATCACCATACTGTTGTCTGTGTCTATGAGTTTCAGTTTTATATCCACATATGAGTGAAATCATATGGTTCTTTGCTTTTTCTGGCTGGCTTATTTCACATAGCGTGATATTCTCTACATTTATCCATCTTGTTGCAAATGGCAGAACTTCATCTTTTCTTATGGCTGAGTTGTATTCCATTGTATATATCTATCACATCTCCTATATCCAGTCCTCTGTTGAAGGGCACTTCGGGTATCTCCATGTCTTGGCCACTGTAAATAATGCTGTAATGAATGCAGGGGTGCATATATCTTTGCAAATAAATATTCTCAAGTTTTTCAGGTAAATACACCAAAGAGTAATTGCTAGGGCATATGGTAACTCTAGTCTTAATTTTTTTGAAGATCTGTCATACTGTATTCCATAGTTGTACCAGTTTACTTTTGTACCAGCAGTGAATGAGGATTCCCTTTTCTCTACAACCTCTCCAACACAACAAATTGGTTTACTTGTTTGGTGTTGCATTATATGAATTCTTTATATATTTGGATTTAAACCTCTGTCAGAGCTATTGTTTGCAAATATCATCTCCCATTCAGTTGAATGATGTTTTATTTTGTTGTCAATTTATTTTGCTATTCAGAAGCTTTTTTAGGTTGAGATAGCCATATTCATTTATTTTTGCCTTTGCTTTCTTTGCCTTTGGGATCAAATTCATAAAATGTTCTTTATGACCAAGGTCTGTAAGTTTAGTACATATGTTTTCTTCTATGTACTTTATTACTTCAAATCTTATATTTAGGCCTTTGATCCATTTTGAATGAATTCTTGTACAAGAGAAAAAAACTTTTGTACTACCCAAAACTTTTGTTTTGGGTAATATTGTCACTTTAATAGAATCACATTCTTTTGAATCATTCTGTTTTATATAATTAGAACTAAGTAAAGAAGTGTCAGGTAGGAGGACATTGTTCAGGGTGACACATGGTCGTGGTCCCTCTTTCTAAGGCTTGACTCCTGGATTTGAGAATTTAACTGAGTTATATAGCAGACACCAACAAGATATTTGCAATTAGAAGCAAAGGTTTCTACTATAATAAGAGAAGGACCACAATAAATCCTTCTCTTACAAAGACCTCCTTGGGCTTGGTATCTAACAACTTAGAAAACCACATTTGGAATCAGACAGGTCAAGTGTTTAAAAAAATTAGGCAGCCTCTGAAAAAAGCCCAGGAAACTGTATGCTTCTCCATGGGGAAGGGACACTATAGGGGAAGTGTCCCTATGCACACTTGCATTCCCACAGTGAGATGTGTCACTTTTTTCTAGATGGGATCAAGGATGGAAGGGACAATGAACCTCAAAACACAAAATGGAAAATCTTTTATTTTTTGGATTTTATTTGATTATTTTTAGAGATAGGGGAAGGTAAGGAGAAAGAGAGGAAGAGAAACACTGATATGTTGGAGAAACACAGGTTGCCTCTCACAGGCCCCCAACTGGGGACCTGGCCTGCAACACAGGCATGTGTCCTGATCCAGAACTGAATAAGCAACCTTTTGGTTCAGAGGCCAGCACTCAGTCAACAGAGCCAAACCAGCCAGGGTCAAATTGGAAATTCTTTTTTTTTTTAAACTTTTTGCTTTTTTTTTTAAGATTTTATTTATATATTTTTAGGGAGGGAAGGGAGGGAGATAGAGATAGAGAGAAAGATCAATATGCGGTTGCTGGGGGTTATGGCCTGCACCCCAGGAATGTACCCTGGCTGGGAAAAATTGGAAATTCTTAAAAGAAAATGTGCTCCATGCATACTGTGAAAATGTGTTTACATTGTCACATCAGAGATATTACTATATTACTGATTAGGTTACAGATTCCTTTGGTTAAGTAATTTTGTTCACCTTAATTTAGTAAGAATTTTAAAGTTTTTATTGGCATGCAGAAGTACAAATATTACTCTATATGTTCATTCTTCAGATGCTTAGATGTTGCTGTTTATATACTCTTTGCTTCTTTTGTTATTCTCTAAAGGTAACTTCAGTTAAAATTTCTAGGATTTTGCACCCACTACTAAAGTAATACAATGGCTAGAAATTTGTAATTAGCATACTAAATAATAAATTTAAGTTGGACTGCATCATGCTTATATTACAGCTATATAGAATTTATACTAAATTATATAGATTTGTTCCAAATTGATAAAAAATTTCCATTATGATTATGCTTTTAGGGCTCTTTTGCACAGTAAGTCTTATGTTAACAGTACTGGGTTAGTTCTTGCAAATTCTAAACAAATGCAGGGTAAATTAGTAAGATTTAAAAGTACCATTCTTAATTTCTCTAACAAACATGACTGCACCTGAGTTTTATCCATTTGCCTGTGTATATCTTGGCTAAATAACATGGGAAAGGATAAAAGTTGAAGAGCTATTATGAAATTTGTTGGCAACAGTAGATCGATGGGATCTGGTAGAAAACTTGATCTGTGTCAGAACTGCAGTGCAAGCTAAAGTAAGGAAATATAAGGAACAAACACAGGACTGGCTCAGGACAGGCTAAGAGAAGAAATTACATGATCATTTACAGTGTATAAATTGTGGAGGAAAGTATTATTTGGAAAATTGGTAGGATAATTGCTTAACATATGTTTATAATTTTTATGAAATTAAATGGCAAATCGAGTAGTATATTGATTAATATATTGAGGTTAAAATATGGAGGAAACTTTACAGAGCAGTTAAATGTATTCAAATTCTATTGCCTTAAGGATAATGAACATATTTGGAAACAAAACGGTTGGTGATGATAGGAAAATACTTCAAAGAACTTTATGGCTCCAAGGAGGTCATTATAAATTAAATAAAATATGTATATCAGAAGGTTTACTAAGTTACACATTGAATGATATTGATTTCTTGAAAACTTTTCAGTACAACTAAGCACTAAGTTAGAGACATTGACAAATGGAGGTGGTTTAGACTCCACAAGGACAAGGGTGAGCTCATTGCAGACAGGTAGGCAAACATTTCAGAAAAGGGAACACATGGCTACTGGCCCATTACTGAGTCTATGATGAATTTTTAAAAACCTTGAAATATCCTATTTGGATGCTGTTGTATCTTATATTTATACTATAACAATCAACAAAACCATGCAATAAACAAAAATAGAGTGACTCAGGTGACATCATCAGGTCTGATTTAATTTTTGGAAGAGAATGGGAACTCTTAAACAGAAGTCAGTGAAGTTCCAAACCAAACACAGGCATTCCCAGGAGGACGAGTTCCAAAATAGAATTTCCAACATCACCATCTGTGAGTTTATTAAACCTCAGTTGGGATACCAGTTGTTTTCTTCCTTCTGGTTTGATAGGTATCCAGTATTGACTCTATTTTGTAATATCCATTTTTTCCTGTACACCTGAATTTCAGCTCCCCACATCTTATGAAATATACTAGATTTTGATATTCAGTCAATCAAATTTTTGAAAATTTGTGTCAAATATAGCACCACTTTTAATAATATTAAAGACTTTGTTGTCTTCTTAAAAATCAGTGTGTGCCCACATAATATTTTGACTATTAAGAGGAAAGTGATGTTAAGGGTAAAAGGTAAGGAGGAGCTGTAAAAAACTGGGCTATAACAGAAAAGTATCAATTTCATCCATAGAATTAATACTCTAATTGAATTAAACAACAAAAGATAAAACCAATTTGCACATACCCAGGGAGGAACATACTTTTCTCCACTTCCACTTTTTCTTTCCAAGCCTCTTTTCATCCTTTGTGGTCTCTCTGTACCCTTTGTCCAGCCACCACCTAGGACAGGAGAGGATGCGTGACCAGTAAACTTGGGAAAATCAATTGCCATATGCTCAGCTCAGGTCAACCTGAGCTCCTTCCTCTCCCTTTCATGAGAGATTTGACTTCCTTATGCTCTCCCTTTATCAACATGTCAGTCTTGTCCAGGTAGACTTCTCAACACCTGCCCTCTGCTCCCATTTCCCTGGTCCAGCAGGACTATCTCTGGATGGATAAGTCCTCCCACTCCTGGAGTGACACTTACATTGAACTGCATTTCTGCTGGTAAGGATGTGTGCTCCTCACCTCTCCAGAAGAGGTGGCTATAAATAGCAGAGTTGACTAATTGCCTCAGTTGCAGTATCATGTTCTGGGAAAGCTCACATTTCTGTTGGAGAACTCCTGGCCAATAACTAAGAAAAGGGGAGCTCTGCTGATGGCTCATTCCAGTCCTCAACCAGGCACCATTTCCTTGGGTTCTCCCATCAGCCTGGCTAAGACTTCTCCAAAGACACTGATTCAGTTTGGATTGTGTTTCTTTTGGCCTGAATTTAAGCTCATATTATATAATCTTCTTTTTTAGTGTCTAATATGCTGTTAACCTTATCCAGTAAAATTTTCACTTCTGACACTGATTTTTTTATTCCTATAATTTTTATATATAGAATATCTCACTTAATTTTTTAGAATTTCAATGTTTGAAGTTCTAAAATGTATCTTTTCACTCGTGAATCCCATTTCTTCCTTTTAAATCATTGAACATATTTATATTAGATTATTTGTATCTTTATCAGCTAGGTTCCCACACCCATATTATTTTTGTAACTGTTTTGTTCATGATTTTTATCAAGTTTTCTCATTTCTTTCCATGGCCATATAACTTTTTAAATAAATTGAACATTGAAAATGATATTGTTGAGAGTCTAGATTTTGTTGTCTGTCTTTAAGAGTGCTAGGTATTAATGCAGCAACTTATTGGTCATTTCCTTTTTCTCTCATGCATTCTATGTATTTCAACTCCACAAAGATATTCTTCTATATTTTCTTCAAAAACCTTTAAAGTTTTTCTCCTCATATATTATCTAAAGTCTGTTATGTATGTATTGAAGGACAGGAATTTAGATTTTTTTTACATATAAAATCATTTGTAAAGAACTCACTTGAGGGTAGGGGGGAGTTGGAGGGGAAGGTAGAGAACTGCACTTGAACAACAATAAAAATAAAAGAAAAAAGAAAAAAAACCCTCAAATGATTCCACTCCAGGAAGACGGAAAACCTAATTAAGAAATGGGCAATGGACCTGAACAAACACTTCTACAAGAAGGACATACAGAGGGCCCAGAGACATATAGAAAGATGCTCAGCATCACTGGCCATCAGAGAGATGCAAATTAAAATCACAATGACATACCACTTCACACTGACAAGAATGGCCATAATAAACAAATCAACAAATAACTAGCATTGGCGGGGTTGTGGAAAAAAGAGAACCCTAGTGCATTTTTGGTAGTAATGCAGACTGGTGCAGCCACTGTGGAAAACAGTATGGACTTTCCTCAGAAAACTAAAAATGGAATTGCCTTTTGACCCAGCAACTCCACTGCTGGGATTATATCCTGTGGATCCTGAAACACTAATTCAAGAAAAACTATGCACCCCAATGTTTACAGAAGCACAATTTACAATAGCCAAATTGTAAAGCAACCTAAGTGCCCACCAGTAAATGAGTGGATCCAAAAACTGTGGTATATTTACAGAATGGAATACTACACAGCAGAAAGAAAGAAGGAACTCCTACCCTTTATGACAGTAAGGATGGATCTGGAGAGCATTATGTTAAGTGAAATAAGCCAAGAGATGAAACACAAATACCATATGATCTCACCTATAAGTGGAACCTAATCAACAAAACAAACAGGGAAGCAAAATATAACCAGAGACACTGAAATTAAGAACAATATGACAGTAATCAGAGGGGTGTTGGAAGGGGTTATTGAGGGCATCAGGGAAAAGGGTTGTCAAGGAACATGTATAAAGGGCACATGGTGAAAGCCAAAGACAGGTAGGATCAAGGGTGGGAGGTGGGGATGACTGAGGTGGGGGGGATGGTGGGGGGAAAATGGAGACAACTGTACTTGAGCAATGATAAAAAATTAATAAGAAAATTATTCTGTTTATCTTCCATTCCCTAGATTGAGAATTCTGTTGGTGTGTTTGAACCTTGAGTAGTTTATACATTTAAATACAAGCTCATGAAAATCAGTGACACTGTAACACAGCTATCTTCTCACTAGAGATCCCAGCTCTGTAATATTGCTGTACATAAACTACATGTATCTGACCACCAGAGAAGACAGCAGATGTATGCAGAGAGAAAAATTACCATGTTTCTTAGCTTCTGAAGAGTGTCTGGTGCTGTCTTAGTAATTAATTTTACTAATGTGAAGGTGACACTAATTTGTTTCTAAGAGTAATATAGAGGCTAGAAGAAATTTTACAACTTTTATGTCTTGTCATTAGTGACATTCTCCAGACTGGCACCACAAGGAACTGTTAATTAAATATCCAGCAACTGTACAGTATAAATTGATTTATGACATTAGAAGGCACAGGAATTTCTCAGCTGTTCCAATTACCAAGTGGTTTCCTTTTATCTCCATTTACAGGCACAATTCCATGGTTGGGGCTCTGGGAGGGGGAGCACTAGTGGGCAGCCCAGGATTCCAGAGCACATGGTGGGGGAGGGCATTGATGAACTTGGCTATATGGTTTCCTAAGTCACTTTATGGTGGTGCCAGCCTAAATATTTCCATTCAAAAGAGAGCAAACTAAGGCACTTAATGTGTAATTCAGTCCAAAACTCAACCTGACTGGAAATAAATACTCAGTGACCTGAACTGTATGGTTAATGGACACTGTTCTCCCTCTGCCAAGGGTGGAATTAGGTAGTCATGGCACATGAAGACCATGGCTATGTTTTCATAAAGTGCTATTTCCAGTGTTATAATATTTCCAGAGCTAATATTTTTACTATATAACCATGTATCTATGTACAGTAGTGGGTAAGGCAGCTGAAATAACCAAGTGGACTAGGTCTAGTCTTTTTAATTTGGTCATTAGATAAGTGAAACTTGTAATTTTTTAATTTCTTTTTTCTTTTTTTTTAAAGATTTTTATTTATTTATTTTTAGAGAGAGAGAGAGAGAGGGGGAGGGAAGGAGGGAGGGAAGGAGAGAGGGAGGGAGGGAGGGAGGGAAAAATCAATGTGTGGTTGCGGGGGGGTGGTCATGGCCTACAACCTAGGCATGTGCCCTGACTGGGATTTGAACCTGCGATGCCTGGATCGCAGCCCACGCTGAATCCACTGAACTATGCCAGCCAGGGCTTGAAACTTATATTTTCACATTAGCAATCCAGCAGTCATTTTCCCCATTTTGAGCTGCATGCAGATAATCCTAGTTTGGTGCATGCCAGAGGCTCTGATAATGTTCTCTCATCACAATAACATGGCTGCTGGCTCTGGGCTCAGCATTGCAAGTAAATTATCATCTTTAGCAGCCAAAGAGAAATATATTTGCATGTCTATATGATGGTCCATTGGGTCACATGATATAATAAATTTTCTTTGATTGCCTTAGGATTTTTATAATTTTGGGTAATTGAGGCATTGGTGTAACATTTGAAGAGATGATTATATCAAGGTGAATGATAATTACTGTAGTATTTGTTTCTGAATAAACAGTAGGAATATTAAAAAGGAGCATGGAAATCTAATTATGGTGTACTAAGAGCATAATAGTTGTTACTTGACACAGCCATGTTGTTTCTCTTTTTGTTTGTGGCAAATGCTTGGAATGGGATAATGGGAGTGTGATAATGGAATGTATAACATTTTTAAAACTTTTCAGGAAATGAATCTCAATGGTTGAAGCACAGGGGTCTTATTTCATCATGTTAATAAAGTCTATGAAGATTTATTTATTCATTTATTCAACAGTATTTAGTGACGTCTCAGGCAACCTGAGTCATGGAGGTTTGGAGGCGGGCAGTAAGAAAGACCTGCCCTTTTGTTGGCTGCACAGCTGAAGGAGGACCTCGGCCCTCGTATTCTTTACTGTACATGAGGCAGCTAGCATTATACTTGAGATGTGTTAAATAAGTTGTGAGGTGCAGGTGAGTGGATTTCTCGTCTATTTTCATTCTGTTCTTCCATTTCTCTTCTTGGAATTTGGGAAGAGTGATTTGAGATCAAATGAAAAAACATCAAGCTGACATAAAGTTGTTCAGATAGGATTACTCTGGTTTGGGATTCCTTGGGGGTAGCTCTGATTTGTACTAAACTAGTGCTTCCATTTTCATTTAGGCCCTGGTTTTCACTGACGGCCTTCATCAGGCTGAAGAAGGTCATGCCCATTTCTCATTTTCTGGCAACTGTCATTATGGTGGATGTTAGATTTCTTTCAAGTGCTTTTTGCATATTTATCCAGATAATCATGTGTGTGTGCATGTGTGTTAATCTGCTGAACTGACTGGTTTTAAAATGTTAAACCAACCTTATATTCCTAGAGTTAATCAGGACACATATATCACATTTTTATATACAAAGTCTACCCAGAAAGTATCCAGTCATGTAATATGAAAAATAGAGACATTGATGGAAGAAGATACAAGATACAATAATCATTGTACATAGGACAATGATACCTCAGTCCCTTTCAAAGTAGGCATCTTGGAACCTTACACAGTTCTCCCAGTCACCATCAGCTGCCCTGTTGTATTTTCCTGAATCTCATCTATGGTCTGAAACCTTTTTCCTTCAAAGGTGATTTTAGTTTTGGGAAGAGCCAGAAGCTACAGGGCACCAAATCTGAGCTGTAGGGGTGATAGCTGTAGTCATCTGGGTGATTTGATGTTTTGCCAAAGAACTTTGCATGAGATGTGATGCATGAGCAGACACATTGTAGTGATGAAGCTGCCAATCACCAATTGCCTATAGCTGTAGGCTTCTGAATCTGAATAGTTTCCACAGAGGAATGTTCAAGATTACACAAAAGTTGATGCAGATTCATTGCTCTACTCACTCAGTCACTTTGAATGAGATGGCCACCCAGTACACATGCTTACTCATTGGTGTCTACCACCCCCATGGGATGAACCAGTAGGTATACTTCACTAGTACAGTGAAATTGTCATTGTTCACACATGTGCATTCCAGTCTATCCTTCTTGGCTGCCAGGTTACACTGAAGTCAGGCAAACCATTCTCACTATACTATCAATGGTTGTACTCTTTACATACAGACATCATATATTACATATAAATACATTATATCTACATTTTCTCTCCACATACATAATTATACTATACATATAAATATGTGTAATTAATACATATAATATGTACAATTCCATTTTATATATAACCTACATTGTATATAAATAGGTTTTATTTAATACATATATTATATATCTGATTTATCTGATATAATATGTTTTATGTATTACATAAACACATATATTTGATATAATATATAATATATTTGATATTTGATATAAAATGAATTTTATATATATTATATATACTTTATATGTAATATACAGATACACACACATACACTTTGTGTGGTTGGGAAATGACGGGTAATTTTGAGTCTCTAAGTGGAAACTAGCATATGACCAGTGTTTTGGGAATGCTGTCATGTGAACAGTCCATAGAATTAGGTGAGCTGATAGAAGACACTCATTCAGAGATTACTGGAGAAGTCCTGTAAAGCAATGATGAGAATGTGAATATACATAGTGTACTTTAAATTGTTCTAAATTTATAATTTTTAGACCAGTCATGCTTATGCTGAGGGTAAGTCCTTGAGGACCTGTTCCACATCATGTATTTTTATAACTTCCACTTTCTACTAAAGCACTTAATATCTGTGTCTACAATAAATATTCCTACTATATTTATATATAACATTATTTACATAGAAACCCAAACTTCCATCTCTACACACAAAACAATTTAACTCTTTTAAAAAGGATTTTATTTATTTATTCAGAGAGTGGGAAAGGGAGGGAGAAAGAGAAGGAGAGAAATATGGATGTGTGAAACACCAATCAGTTGGCTCTCACATGCTCCTAACTGGGCACCTGGCCAGCAATGCAGGCATGTGCCCCGAGCAGGAATCAAACCTGTGATGTTTCAGTTTGTAGGCTGGTCCTCAACCCATTGAGCTACACCAGCCAGAGCCAATTTGTCAACTCTTTAAATTTATTTCAGTAAAGTTTGTAATAGGCATTTACAGACATGAGTTCCTTTAACTTCTTTCAAACTAACTTGGAGTGAGTAATTTTCATTTCCAGCTAAAGAACAAGAAAGGATCCACAGGTTATTAATTAGCTGCATCACCCTTCATTTCAAAACAGCAAAAGACTTTGAAACCAATTAAAAAAGGACTCACTGAGCTGTACTCTGGCAGATTGTGCAGTTGGGACTTTGGTTTGGGTGGACAAGACATGTGTTTGACAGCTCAGTCCTGGCATTTCAGAAGCGCCATCCTTGTTAGAACACACCAGAATATAGTCCTACTCACACACCACTATGCCTGTATGATGCTCTGCATGTATGTTTCTTCTGAAGGGGACCTCAGGAATATCTAGTGTTAAAGCTCTGAAAGTCTAGTTCAAACATAAAGGTGAGCAAAATTAAAAAGAAGCAATCTCTGAGCAGAGAAGATTACATATATACCAATTGTACACTATTCTTTGGTGACAACCTCTCTTTTGTTTTAATGTATTATCTGTGTTTAAACTTTATTATTGGCATTTATTCACTGTCTCCTGTGTAATCAGTAAAGACACTGACTTTTTCTTACAGTTTCTTGAGATGTAGAAAAATGCATATTGAAATTATTATTTTCAATATAATGCATTGGCGTTGTGATAAAAGTATACATTAGTTGTATATTAACTTGTATATACACTTGATTGGAACATAGGGAAGTTGATGAATTTTAGTAGCATGAGTAGTTAGTTCCCTTAATGCATGCTGAAAACATATTTATGTTATTAGAGTTCTTGTCTCTTTAGCCCCCTGGATTCTGGGTTTTCCTCCTACCACTCTAGGAAAGTGGCTGCTTGCATAATTGTGAATGAAACTCTTTAACGACAAACCTGCTTGTATTTTCTGAATTCTGATTTCAGCTTCTGACACCACTGAACATCACCTGTTCCTTGAAACTCAGTGGTTCCAGTTACCAGTATTTCAGTTGCACCTATTTCATCATCTGTAAAGTGAAATTATAATGATAAAAATAGCAGATACTTACTGCACACCAGACATGATTCCAAGCATTTTAATTATATTAATTCATTTAATTTTCTTGACAGGCTCATGAGTTTGTTAGTATTATAATTCCCATTTTACAGATGAGGAAATCAAGGCACAGGAAGTTAGGTCTTAGGCTAAGTTGCTCAAACAAATCCTAATATAGTTCAGAGTATTAAGTTGAAACATATTGAATGATAAACTTCAGTCCTTCTTGTTTCTCTACTGAGGCTGTTTTGTCCTAAGTTCAGTCTTATTTATCTGACACTCTGCAAGTTCAGTTAACAGTCTGTCCTCCTGTTACTGTTCCTTATAAGGTGTCTTACAGTCTCCATACTTCCCCCCTCCCTGAATGTGTGTCTTTCACCTGCTGTGTCTGTGGTGACACCCCATCCTCATCTAATTGATTTCCACATGATTATTCTTAAAGGCTCAAACATTACTTAAACCTTGAGATGGTGCAGGCATTTTTACTCATACCTTCACATTTAAGGGTCATGCAGCTCAGTGGCCATGTTGAGGGCTTTCTCCACCCAAGTTTGGTCCCCAGGAGCACTTGCTTGGCCCACTTAGTGAGCTACCATCTTCATTTCTCCAGCCTGGCCTCCTTGTGGATATCAGATCACTCACTTCTCATTCCTGTTTCCAGCTCTTCTCTTGGCTCCCACTCTGTTCAGCCTGGATGCCTCCGAGCTTTCCCCAACCCTGTATTTATAGGGGAAAATTCATGAATCCTTCAACACCCTAGTGAGATTAGTGCCTTTCAGAAAACATTTATAATTTCCTCATGCTTTCTGCTCTCTTGTGGATTCATTGCTTTGTCTCATAATGATTCATGTTCTTATCTTTCTGTTTCTATGAGATTGAATGTGCTTTGAGATCAGAAGCTGTAATTTACATTTGAGCCTCTGCACTAAACAGCCTGGCCCTATGAATATATTTAGTGGCTGCTGCTCAAACTTCATGTAATTATGAAGATAGTGAAAGAATTTTTGAGGTGGTGAATGAAGTGCTTTTTATACTTTGTCAAAAAGTACCTCTTTATGCAAGAATGACTGTTTTAGAGACAATGAGAAATGTTTCTGGGAATTGAGTCTAATTTCTGGGCTAATATGACTGTTTCTGAAATTGAGTGCTTTCTCCAGGACCTCATGCTTTACCTGTCATAAGTTATTAAGTCACTGAAATGTCATTTTTATTGAAAGCTTAGAGTTTTCTGTTTGCTCAGTTCTCACTTGAAACATCTGTTTTTAGACTTGTCTTCATTTGCCCCCATATAGCTGTGATACATACTTATCACTCAACTGGATGAAAAGCTGAAACAGGGAACTCTGGGGGTACTTGCAGGTTTCAGAACTCTGACAGCTGCGTTGCAGGAAGGTGGGAGTCAGTCCTGTCACAGAGTAGGCTACATGATCAGTGACATGTATGTATGCAGGTTGCCTAACTTTAAAAAATTGACTACACCTGTAGTTGGCAGGATTCAGATATGGTGTTTGAACATTGAAACTCCCTGAGGCTTTAGTTATATAATTTCTATATCCTTTCCAGTGTTCTTTCTTAATCTGTCAATTACTTACTATGATTATAATGGAATTGAACTTAAATAGTAGAAATGACACATTGTAGCAATAAATCCAAGACTTAGTTCATCCCTATTTAAAACGTTGGCTGTACTCCTTAATAGCTATGCAGCTTCCCCCACTAAAACAAATAATTCAATGAAAAATGGGCAAAGAACCTGAAAGCGTATTTCTCCAAAAAAAAATACAGATGGATAATAGACTTATGCAAAGATACTTAACATCACTGATCATCCAAGAAATAAAAATTAAAACCATAACAAGATATCACCTCACACAGGTCAGAATGGTTATCATCCATAAATCAACAAACAACAAGTGTTGGTGAGGATGTGGAGAAAGGAGAATCCTTTTGTACTGTTGATGGAAATGTAGACAGTTGCAGCCACTGTGGAAGGCAGAATGGAGATACCTCAAAAAATTAAAAATGGATCTGTCTTCTGACCCAGTGATCCCACTTTTGGGTATATACCAGAAGGAACCCAAAACACTAATTTGAAAGAATATAAGCACCCCTATGTTCATTGCAGTGTGATTTACAATGGTCAAGATATGGAAGTAGCCCATGTCCATTAGTAGATGAGTGGATAAAACAACTATGGGATTTTGACACAATGGAATACTGCTTAGCTGTAAAAATGAAGAAAATTTTACCCTTTACAACAACATGGATGGACACAAAGAACATTATGCTAAGTGAAATAAGCCCATCAGAAAAAGACAAATAACATGATTTCACTCATATGTCAAATGTAATGAACAAACTGGACTAACAAGCAAAATAGAGACTCATAGATGGAGAGTAGTTTGACAGTTATAGGGGACAGATTAGGGGCTGGAGGAACTGAGCAAAGAGGAAAAAGGACTCATGGACATGGACAACAGAATGGTGACTGCGGCCTACAAGAGGGATAATGTCATTGGGAATAAATACAATAAAAATAAATGAATAGAAAGAAACATAAAACATAATTATGTAGCTTCATGAGAAAACCTGACCCAGCCCCTCTCCTGTTAAATGAGGATAAATGAGATAACAGTACTTCATAGAGTTCTGATGAGGAGTAAAAATAGCCCTTGGGAAGTACCTAACACTGAACCTGACACATTGTATCAGATAAATGATAACTCGTCCTTGAATTTGCTATGTGTTCTTATATTACTGTTTAATTATAATTACTAATTTTAATTCTAGAATACTTGCTAGTAAATATCTACTAATTTTTTTTTATTCTTGTTCAAGCACAGTTGTCTGCATTTTCCCTCATGACTCCCCACTACTCCAGTCATCTTCACCTCCCTCCCCTGATCCCATCCCCCTTGGTTTTGTCCAGGTGTTTTTTATAGCTGTTCCTGAAAACCCTTCCCCCTCTGCCCCCATTATCCCCCCCCCCCACCTCCCCTCTGGTTACTGTCAGATTGTTCTTAATTTTAATGTCTCTGGTTATATTTTGCTTGCTTGTTTGTTTTGTTGATTAGGTTCCACTTAATGTTTCAAATATATTTCCTTTCACTGCCATTATAGCACCTAAAGTGCTTCCATTACTATTTCCAGTTTTACAAAGAAAAAATTTATTTCATCCGTGTAAAAACTTAATGCATAAATCATAATGGTTTGAGTTAATATATTGTTCAGCCCTGGCTGGCATAGCTCAATGGATTTAGCACAAACCTGTGAATCAGAGGATTGCCAGTTGGATTCCCCGTTTAGGGGACATGCCAAGGTTGGAGGCCACATCCTGTGGGGGGACATGTGAGAGGAAACCACACATTGATGTTTCTATCCCTCTCTTTCTCCTTTCCTTCCCCTCACTGAAAATAAAAAATCTTTTTTTTCTCATTTTATTTATTTATTTTTTATCTTAATTGTTGTTCCAGTAGAGTTTTCTGTCTTTTCATCCCATCCCAGTCCACTTTCCAATCCTTCCCCACCTCCCTCTCATTTCCAAACCCTCTAGATTTTATTCATGTCCTTTATACTTGTTCCTGTAAACCCTTCACATTCTCCCCTGGAATTCCCTTCCCTCTCCCCTCTGGTCACTGTTAGCCTGCTCTCTATTTCAGTGTATTTGGTTATACTTTGCTTGTTTGTTTGTTTTGTTGTTTAGGTTCCTCTTAAAGGTGAGATCATATGGTATTTGTCTTTCAAGGCCTGACTTATTTCACTTAGCATAATGCTTTCCAGCTCCCTCCATGCTGTTGCAAAGAAGGAGCTCCTTCTTTCTTTCTGCTGCATAGAATTCCATTGTGTAAATGTACCACAGTTTTTTGATCCATTCATTGACTAATGGGCACCTAGGTTGCTTCCAACACATGGCAATTGTAAATTGTGTTGCTATGATCATTGAGGTGCATAGGTTCTTTTGGATTGGTGTTTCAGGGTTCTTAGGATACAATCCTAGCAGTGGAATAGCTGTGTCAAAAGGCAGTTCCATTTTTAGTTTTCTGACAGAATTTCATACTGTTTTCCATAGTGGTTGTAGAAGTCTGCAATACAATTAGGAGTGCACTAGGGTTCCCTTTTCTCCACACCTCTCCAACACTTGTTTGTTGCTTTGTTTGTGATGGCCATTCTGGTTTGTGTGAAGTGGTATTTCATTGTGGTTTTAATTTGCATCTCTCTGATAGCTAGCAATACTGAATATCTTTTCATATGCCTCTGAGTCCACTGTATGTCCTCCTTGGAGACATGTCTGTCCAAGTCCTTGGCCCATTTTTTAATTGGGTTGCTTGTCTTCTTAGAGTGGAGTCATGTGAGTTATTTATGTATTTTGGAGATTAAACCCTTGTCTGAGGTATCATTGGCAAATATGTTTTCCCACACAGTTGGTTCTCTTTTCATTTTAATACCTTTATCTTTAGTCATGCAGAAGCTTTTTATTTTGATGGGATCCCATTTGTTTATTGTTTCCTTTATGTCCCTTGCTCTAGGGGACATGTCAGTAAAAATGTTGCTGCGTGAAATATCTGAGATTGTCTTGCTTAATTTTCTCCTCTGGACTCTAATGGTATCACAGCTCATATTTAAATCTTTTATCCACCTTAAATTTATTTTCGTGTAAGGTATAAATTGGTGCTTGAGTTTAATTTTTTTTTTTTTTTTTTTTTTTTTGCACGCAGCTGTCCAGTTCTCCCAACACCATTTGTTGAAGAGGCTATTTTTACTCCATTTTATGTTGCTGTCCCCTTTGTCAAATATTAATTTACCATAGAGACTTGGGTTTATTTCCCTCTGTTGGGTTCCACTGGTCCATGTGCCTGTTTTTATGCCAGTACCAGGCTTTTTTTCATTACACTGGTCTTGTAATACAGCTTGGGATCAGGTATTGTGATCCCTCATACTTCGCTCTTCTTTCTCAAAATTGCAGCAGCTATTCAGGGTCATTTATGGTTCCATATAAATTTCTGAAATGTTTGTTTTATGACTGTGAAATATGCTATTGGTAATTTAATAAGTATTGCACTGAATCTGTAAATTGCTTTGGGTAGTATGAATACTTTGATGATGTTAATTTTTCCAATCCATGAACACAGTATATGTTTCCATTTGTTTGTGTCTTCCTTAATTTCTTTCTTCAGTGTTGTTTAGTTTTCTGAATGTAGGTCTTTTACCTCCCTGATTAAGTTTATTCTTAGGTGTTTTATTTTTCTTTTTGCTATATCAAATGGGATTTTCTCCTTGATTTCTCTTTCTGCTCTTTCATTGTTGGTATACAAAAATGCCTTTGATTTCTGGATATTAACTTTGTATCCCACTGTTCTCCCAAACTCATTTATTAGGTCGAGCAGCTTTGTTTGTTTTTTTTTTTTTGGTCAAGTCTATAGGATTTTCTATGTATGGTATCATGTCATGTGCAAACAATGACAGTTTTGCTTCCTCCTTTCCAATTTGGGTGCCTTTCATTTACTTTTCTTGTCTTATTGCTGTGGATAGGACTTCAAGTACTATGTTGAATAGAAGTGATGAAAGTGGAAAATCTTGTCTTGTTCCTGATCTTAGTGGCAAAGATTTTAGTTTTTGCCCATTGAGTATGATGTTGGCTGTAGTTCTCTCCTCTTTGGCCTTTATTATGTTGAGGAATTCTACCTCCATTCCCATTTTGCTGAGTGTTTTTATCATAAATGGGTGCTGTACCTTATCAAATGCTTTTTTCTGCATCTATTAATATGATCATGTGATTTTTGTCTTTGCTTTTGTTTATGTCATGTATTACATTTACTGATTTGTGAATATTGAACCATCCTTGCATTCCTGGGATGAGTCCCACTTGATCATGGTGCATGATCTTTTTAATATACTTTGGATGTGGTTCGCCAATATTTTGTTGAGGATTTTATCATCTATGTTCATCAGCAATATTGGCCTGAAGTTTTCTTTATTTGTTGTGTCTTTATCTAGTTTTTGGAGTAGGATGATGTTGGCTTCATAAAAAGAGTTTGGTACTCTTCCATCATTTTTAGATTTTTTGGAATTGTCTGTGAAGGGTAGGGATTAGCTTTTTCTTAAATGCTTTGTAGAATTGTCCTGTGAAACTTTTTGGTCCAGGGCTTTGGGGTGTTGGGAGTTTTTTGATTGCTGCTTCAATTTCATGTGCTGTTATTGGTCTGTTCAGGCTTTCTGCTTCTTCTTCATTGAGTTTTGGAAGATTATATTTTTCTAGAAATTTGTCCATTTCATCTAAGTTTTTAAATTTCTTGGCATATTGTTCTTCATAGTAATTTCTTACAATTTCTTGTATTTCTGTGGTGTCAGTTATAATCTCTCCTCTTTCATTTCTGATTGTGTTTATTTGGGTCCTTTCTCTGTTTTTCTTGATGAACCTACTTAAAGGCTTGTCAATTTTCTGTATCTTTTCAGAGAACCAGCTCCTGGATTCATTGATCCTTGGAATCATGCTTTAAATCTCTATGTCATTTAGTTCTGTTGTGATCTTTGTTGTTGCTCCTTGAGTTCTTTTAGGCATAGGGTTAGGTGGTTTGTTTGAAATGTTTCTGTCTTTTTTAGGTAGGCCTTTATCACTATGAACTTCCCCCTCAGGACTGCCTTCACTATGTCCAATAAGTTTTGGGTTGTTATGAATTCATTTTTCTTTGTTTCCAGAAACTTTTTGATTTCTTCCCGAATTTCATTCTTGACCAATTCATTGTTTCATAGCATGCTGTTCAATCTCCATGAGTTTGAGTGTTTTGGGTTTTTTCCCTTGAGGTTAGTTTCTAGTTTCAGTCCTTTGTGGTCAGAGAAAATGCTTGGTATAATTTCAATTTTCTTGAATTTGTTGAGGCTTGCTTTGTGTCCTATCATGTGATCTATCTTTGAAAATTTTCCATGTGCATTTGAAAAGAATGTGTATTTAGCTTCTTTGGGATGAAGGGCTCTCTGTATATATATATCACTTGAGTCCATTTCACCTAGGGCATTACTCAATACCACAGTATCCTTGTTGATATTTTGTTTGGAAGATCTGTCCATTTTTGACAGTGGGGTGTTAAAATCCCCTACTATAATTGTGTTGCTATCAATATCTTTCTTGAAGTCCTCTAAGATTTTATTTATGTATTTGGATGCTCCTTTGTTGGGTGCATATATATTTACAATGTTTGTGTCTTGGTGGATTCTCCTCTTCAGTATCATGAAGTGAACTTCTGGATCTCTCTTTATGGCCCTTTTTTGAAATCAATTTTGTCTGATATGAGTATTGCTGCCCCAGCTTTTTTTTTTCCTGTCCATTTCCTTGGAAAATTTGTTTCCAGCCCTTCCCTTTCATCCTCTGTAGGTCTCTTCTCCTGAGGCAGGTCTCTTGTAGGCAGCATTTGTGTGGGTCATGCTTTCTTATCCATTCAGCTATTCTATGTCTTTTGATTGGAGCATTTAATCCATTTATGTTTAAAGTTATTATTTATAAGTACTTATTCATTGCCATTTTGTACCTGTGTTATTCTCTCTCTCTTTTTTTTCCATTTTCCTTAAAGCAATCTATTTAATATGTCTTGAAGAGCTGGTTTGCTGGAGGTGTATCCTTTTAGTCTTCTTTTGTCTGGGAAGCTCCTTATTTGGCCTTCTATCTTAATTGAGAGCCTTGGTGGGTAATGTAGTCTTGGTTGCAGGCCTCTGGTTCTCATTACTTGGAATATTTCTTGCCATTCTGTTCTGGCTTGGAGTATTTCCATTGAGAAGTCAGCTGCTAGCCTTATTGGGGCTCCCTTGTATGTTACTTCCTGTTCTTCCCTTGCTGACTTTAAGATTCTCTCTTTGTCTTGAAATTTTGCCTTTTTAATTATGATGTGTCTTGAGGTGGGCCTCTTTGGGTTCTTCTTGATTGGGACTCTGCGTTTCCTGCATTTGTGTGAATTTTTCTCATCAAATTAGAAAAGTTTTCCATCATTACTTTTCCAAATAGGTTTTCTATCCATTGCTCTCCTTTTCTCCTTCTAGTATTCCTATTATACAGATATTATTATTTTTCATATCGTCTTGTCTTCTCTTAATCCCTCTTCATTCTTTCTGAGCCTCTTTTCCTTTTCTTGCTCTTTCTGGGTGTTATTTTCTACTTTGTGCTCCAGCTCACTGATCTGATCTGTTTCATCAATCCTCCTTTTGATTCCTTCTACTGTGTTCTTCAGTTCAGAAATTATATTGTTCATTTCCTTTTGGCCCTTGTTGATAGTTTCTATTTTCTTTTTCATGTTGATATAGTTTGCAGTGAGTTCATCACAGTTTCCCTGTAGTTTCTGGTACCTCATTTTGAGCTCATTGGTCTTCCTGATAACCATTGCTTGGAACTCAGTATCTGATAGTTGGCTTGCCTCTCTGTCATTTAGCATTCTTTCTGAGACTTCCTTTCATTTGGGGATTGTTTGAAATTTTGCCTTTTTAATTATGATATGTCTTGAGGTGGGCCTCTTTGGGTTCTTCTTGATTGGGACTCTGCGTTTCCTGCATTTGTGTGAATTTTTCTCATCAAATTAGAAAAGTTTTCCATCATTACTTTTCCAAATAGGTTTTCTATCCATTGGTTTCTATCCAAGGTTTTCTAACCCCTTTCATTTGGGGATTGTTTCTTTGTCTTTCCACTGTTTGTGAGACTCTTCTTGTTAGCCTCAGCTTCTTAAATTGATCTCTTCTGGCTCCCTGGATTTATGGTATGAACTTCTGTGGTAGAAAACCTGTGAGATTCAGTGGTGCAGCGTCCTTGATATCCTGAGCTCACTAGTTTTGGACTGCGGTTTAAGTTGGCTCTGTGTTTGTCTTTGGGTTTTGATTGTTCTTGGGTCTTTCTTTGGTAGGTCCTTCCCTTCAGCTGGTTAAGTAAGGGTTTCTCTTTCTACCACCTCTTGTATTTTATTTTATTTTATTTTTTTGCTGGTGTGGACAGCTTGTGTTGAAGCTGGTTCTTCTGTTTGTAGAAGATTTTGAGGATTCTCTTTTACTGTTGTTTAGTTGTTTGTACTTGGTAGTTTCTCTGCTATTTAGCTGTTTTTCCAAATAGGTCCTCGATTGAGGTTTGTGTGGTTTCCACTCCTTTCTTCATCTTCCTTTGTTCTTATCTGTTGGTGGTTTCTTTGTTTTGGGTTTCTTCTTCCAGTGGGTATCCTGGTGTTCACCACTCTCCCCTATTCTTTTTTGTGATCAGTTGGAGGGGGGAGGCAAAACGGTTTAAGACAGCAAGAGGGTATTCTATGATATTTACAGTAGCATCCGGTAGAGAAGAGAAAGGAGGTCCTTTGTTTATGTATAATGTTAACCGTGACCTTCCACCCAACTAGCCACTTTTTAGAAAGGATGGAAAGAAGATAAGACTCTTCTTGGGGAGGGAAGGATTGTGAGTTGGATCTAGAAATCAGTGAAGTTGTGAGAGGTCAGATTCTGATGTAAGGTGAGAGTAAAGGATAGTGAATAGGTGTAAGTGTAAGAGAGTAAAGTTAACCACTATAGTAATAGAGTTCAGGATATTGTGAAGTGGGCTAAGGTCTGGGAGGGGTGGTCTGAAGTATTTACAATTGTATGGAACAGTTATTAATTACAATAATATTAGAGCAACAATCATTTTACAGAATCTATGTGATCTGGATAACAAGAATAGGAAGTATAGTGTGCTATACTATTTACATTTGAACACTATATGGAACACTATATACATTTGTGTTCCATTAGTGTGCTAATGGAAGGACTGTTGAAGGACAGTAAATTAGCAATACACTATGGAAGAGGGAACAGGGGAAACATATCAAATGATACAATATAACCAACCAAGCAAAGAAGGCTATATAGACTTTCTATAGAAAGAAGAGGAATACAAAAATGCTATTAAAATAACAGATGTAAGAATAATAAAAAAATAATACAAATATTCAATAACTTACAGTTCTCTGTAATAGCAAAGTGAAAATTTTCTCACTTTCTCAGCTGTTGGGATGCCCCCTCTTTGTGTCCAACTTTTGTCTTTTCACAGGTCCTGTTTTTTTTTTTTTGTTTGTTTACATGTGGGTATTAAAAAAATAAAGCAGAAAAAGGGAGGAAAAAGAAATAAAACTGGAAAGAAAGGAAGAAGTAATAAAACCAGAAAGAAGGAAAGAGAGAAAATAGGGATTGAAAGATTAAAAAATACTAAAAATAAAAAATAAAAATTTCCTTAAAAAAACAAACAAAGAAAGAAACAAACAAAAACCTCTTGTTGATTTCAAACTGACCAAACCGATTTTTCTGGTCTTGCTGGGTGCAGCAGGCTGAGGGGCGATTGGTATGGCTTTTTTTCCTTCCAGATCTGCACTCAGTCATTCTGGTGCATACTCTTCCCAGAGCTAGCCTGGGATCTCTCCCTGGTGCCATGGGTGTGGGATCCAGGTCTTCCTTAGAGTGCTCTTTCCCAGGGGTTACTGCTGTGAGCTGGGGTGTGGGCACGCACACTCCACCAGGCTGCCTTGGTTTTGCAGGTTTGGGCAGGCACCCTTCCCAGTGCTATGGGGGCATGCAGGGCATTCTGCACAATCTTGGGATAGCTGCCCAGTTGGGTGGGACAGAGCCTGGAGTGGCTGTTGCAGAAGAATTCCCCAAACAGTGTCTCTCTTTCCACTTTTTCTTTTTGAGAAATTCCTCCTCCTCAAGCTTGCTGTTCTGCTCCATACAGCCCAATTCTCCAGCCAGACCGGTGACTATTGGAGTCAGGGCTCTGTCACTGCGTGACTCTCAACTCTCCTGAGCTGGTGTCCACAGACTCTGCATGTGCTCACAGCCCCTGTGTGTTTGCCACTTAGTTCTCATTCCCCTCTCTGGGACTTCAAGCAACCATATCTTTCCTGCTGCTGCTTAAACCTTGTTTGGCCAGTGAGGGAGCCATTGACTCAGCTATCTCCCAAGGACTCTGTGGCAAACCCAGCAGCAGTCATTGGGCCTGGGGCTGCAGCTGCCCTGGTCCCCATGCTGGTCCCTAGGACCTTATTGTCCTGAAGCACTATCCTTACTGTCTAGTTTTTTAGTGTCTGCTACAGTTTTTGGTCTCTTATTTTCATATATGCTGGGGTACTGTTGGCTGTTTGTTCTGTTCCTCCATGGATCAGCTCGGTTTTTCTCTCGTGTGTAGAGGGATGTGGAACCTGCTCTCTTCTACCTCACTACTATCTCCCTCCAATCTAAAAATAAAAAAAATTTAAAAAACTACACATATATATATGTATATATATGGTTATTCTCACATTGTATTTTAATGTATCTGTTATTTGTCCTTCCCACTAAGCCAATATTGATCATTTTTAGGGTTCCATCATTTGACAAAATATTTGGTTTACAGTTGGTGCTCTGTTTGGTGAAAAGGCAAAAAAAAAATAGATGCTACCCATTAGAAAGACATTTGGTCATCAGTCAGTGGTTTCCACAAACAATAGGTTAAACCCCAGGTATTTAACAGTTTATGGATGATGCCTGGGTATCTTGCCATTACTATTTGCTATTGTTATTGAGTTTTGTCATTGGCTTCAAAATCTCCTATGAATCATGTCTGCAGGCTTGACTGTGACATTCAGGATATATGTTTATGGCTACATTTGCAGAATATTGGACCTTGTAAATATTTTAACTTTGAAATATTTTGTTTCTTTATGTGGCAGAATTTTATATTTTTTAGAGTCTATTGCCATATTTTAGCTGAATTCTTGGACAACAGATGTGTTGTGAAAGTGAATGGACTGCACTTCAAAATTCAGTTCTACCTGTTTGTTTGTTTGTTTGTTTTAATCTCCAGAAGGAATAGATTTTTATTGGTGTTTCAACTATGGGCTCAATACTATTAAAGAAGAACAGCTTATCATTCAGAATGAGAGTTTTTCTCTGCAAAATCATGGCCTCCATAAAATACATCCAAAGGATTACTGAGAAATTTTCTAGTCCTTTAAATTTTTACACCAACAGTATGTTAAAGATTGGAGCTTTAACCTTCATAACCACTTTTACTCACCCATAAACTCAGCACAACAAAAATAAAGACAAACTGTTACAGAACACATTGGGGGCTGGGGCGATATACTACTACTGAAAGGACCCCCTGCTGGGTTTGATTGTTTGTGGCCAATAGGAAAGACATCTCTCAATGCCAGAGGTTTGTGAAAAGGAAAGAAAA
Organism: Phyllostomus discolor; assembly: GCF_004126475.2. NCBI lineage: Eukaryota > Metazoa > Chordata > Mammalia > Chiroptera > Phyllostomidae > Phyllostomus > Phyllostomus discolor. The sequence goes on along the minus strand of NC_040909.2, from coordinate 88,135,195 downwards.
TGTTTGTTTAATGCTATACAGACTTAAAATAGTGACTTAAAGTCTTCATTAAGATATCAGAGTCCTTTGGGATACCCTCAGACACCCACAGTACTTTCTTCTCCTCCTGCCCTAATTCGGGGTACCGTAATTCTGGAAAAGAAGCACACATCTGGGATCCAGGTTCCTGACACTGTCAGCTGTATCACCATCCAGGCAGGATCTCCAATTAATCCAAAGCCATGTGGCACCTTCTGTTGGCCTACTGGGAAGAGTTCTTTGTACCCATTTTCCAGGCAAAGCCTCTCCTGCTTCCCAGGCCATGTGGCCAAAAGGAGCACCCCAAAGCCACATGGCACTATTCTACCAAAGCTGCAGGGGTCTGCACTCTGGCAAAACCGTGTGGATCTCCCCTCCACAAAGCTCTTGTGGGGGGTGGTCACCACTCTGCCAGAGCCCAGTGGTGACTCTCTGCTAAAGCCACATGGTCGTTCCCCCTAGTAAAGCTCTAGGGGTCCCTACTCTGCCAGAAGCCTTGTGGTTCTCCCTAATGGTTACTGTATCTGGATTTAAATCACTGCACCAATCTTCCTCTGTACCCCCATTTCTGACTCCTCCTATAACCAGTCACACCTGCCAGCATTCCTGAATTATTCCAAGTTTACTGGGCTGCCATTGTGGGTTTGGGCAGAAGTGGCCCCATGTCATGGAGCCAATCTTTTCCAAGCTCCCAAGTAGGTGCTGTAACTCGGGGGGACCTACCCCCCCAGTCACATCTTGGTGGGGGGCATCCCTTTCCATCCCCCTGGCCCACAGCATGGCCACAGCTATTTAACATTTCTAAGTGACCAGCCAAAGACTATAGATATGTTAAGTGACCATGCCATGGATTAGCTGCAAAGCTGTGGCTGTACAAAACAGCCCTGCATGTTCCTGCTCATGTGTCCCTTCCCCCAACTCACACCTATGGGGGAAGGGGTGAGGACATCTCTTATGTCTTTTTAATATCTCCTAGACACCTTGAGTTCTGGAACCCATTCCAAATCCCTTTTTGGGGCCCCCCTCTTGGCTGCACACTGTAACAAAACCAATAAGCATAAAGCAGGAACTTCCCACATACACACCAGGTCAGGGTCTGCAGGGTTAAGAACTAACTGTGTGTCCAGAGTCCCATCTTTCTTTTATGTTCACAGTGTGGTAAATACTCTCTGCTTTTTGGATGGTTAGAGCAAGGTATGGGAAATTTTCACATCAGGGTTCTCCAGAGAAACAGAGTGCATAGGAGACACATAAACAAAGAGATTTGTTATGAGGAATGGGCTCATGTGGTTATTGAGGCTGGCCAGTCCCAGGACCTGCTGTTTGCAGACTGAGGACCCAGGACAGTGGGTGTAGTTCTCCCAAGTCCAGAGGTCTGAGTGCAGTCTGAGGACAGGTGACTGTCTGGACAGAGAATTGGATGATGCCTATCTAATAGGATGGACAATATGCTTCTCTTAATCTATTGACCAAAGTGCTAACCTTTCTCTGAAACCTCCCCTGCCCCACTGACATAACCAAATATCTAGGCATTGTGACCCACTCAAGTTTACATGGAAAATTAGACATCTCCAATAAAAAGCATGCTTAAATCAATGAAATTTCAGTTAGTGTGCTGTGTATTCATGTGTGAAATTTAGATGACTTCCATAAAAGACCAGACAGAAACCTTTGTTCTGGTCTAGAAGGCTAGAATAGTTTACAGTTCTTACTTCCATATTTTATTTTTTTTGCTCTTGCTGTGTTTCTCAAACATATGCATACATGTGTGCATACACACACACACAATCTCACACATACTATCTCACACACATGCTGTCTCACATTTTTGTTACTTAAAAGTAAACTGTCTTTATTGTTATTCTCTATTCAAATGCAAAAATATTATTCTCTAATGCCAGTTATTTAAAAAAGTAAATCCATACAATTCTACATAAAGTACATAACAACTTGAGAAATAAAATGATTTATACTCCACAAAGCTTCTATAAGCAGTTATCTGGGACTGACCTGTACTATTAAATATCAGTGCTAATGTTCTGATATGTACAGCTTTTATTATTCTTAAGATTGTATACATTTCTTTATATTTAAAAAAAATATTTAATTTATTTATTTTTAGAGAGAGTGGGACGAAAGGATAAAGAGAGGAAGAGAAACATCAAAGTGTGGTTGCTTCTAGTGTGCCCCACACTGGGCACCTGGTCAGTGACCTAGACATGTGCCTTGACTGGGAATTGAACCCGGTGATCCTTTGGTTTACAGGGCAGCACTCAATCCACCAAGCTACACCAGCCAGGGCTGTATTTATTTTTCTTTAGAGAGAGGGGAATGGAGGGAGGAAGAGAGGGAGAGAAACATTGATGTGTGAAAGAAACATTGATTCATTTGCCCACATCCCCCACCCTGGGGGCTTGGCCTTGCAACCCAGGCATGTGCCCTGACAGAGAAGGAAACCAACCAGTGACTTTTTGTTTCACAGGCTGGTGCTCAACCCACTAAGCCATACCAGCCAAGGCTGATGTGTCCAGCTTTTAGATGATAATAGATTTATCAAATGGTTGATATGGCAAAGAAAATACATAATTCTGTTTCCCTCTTGAGACAGAGTTTTGGAATTATCTCAAGACACAGCAATATTGTGGCTGTGTTTAAAGCCCTATACTGATGATAAATTATTTCAAAGGGCTGAGTGTGTTGCTGAGCCAATCTTATTTTACAATCTGCCTGATGTATGTAGAAGATGGTTTACATTATGTTCATGGCCCGTGGACATTTTCAGTGTTTCCTGAATACTCAGCCTTGTCCACACATTCACCCTCATCCATTCATGAATGTTCTGCACTATTTATCCAAGACTTGTGCACAGTGGAGCACAGAACTATTAAACAAAGGTTTCTTTCATGCTTGGAGACACAGAGGCATATCTAAAGCTGTAATCTTTAATGTCTGTTTTAGACTTTAGACTTTTCTCTAACTTTGGAAGGCAGAAAAAGCTTAGCTGTTATATATTATATTATTTCTAAAGAATTGTAAAGTTGGTGAATGATTCCCACATTGGGTAGGCATCTCATATGTAGGATAGTTTATGCCTTGAGGAGGGAAATATGCTTAGAGAGAGATTCTCATGATGTGCACTTCTCAGGGAGTTTCACTTCATGGCTGGGGTGATGGGCTCCACAACCTGGAATGATTGGCTGCTGAGAAAGAATATGTAAAATTTTGTGGATTTTAAGCTTTAGCATTTTTCCCCTGTTATCAACTGAATTCCATTTCTGTTCCCCCATATCCTCACGGGTGCTCTTAATTTACAAACAGTAAAATTCACTATTTGCAGTACTAAATTCCATAGATTTCAATCTATGAAGAGTCACTAGTCTACCACTCAAGTAACGACACAAAACTGTTCTGTCACTCTTTGTTAATAAAGAGGAGGGGATAATGAGGAGAAAAGGGGAAGGGTTGTCAGGAATGTGCATGAAGAACACATGAACAAAGCCAAAGAGGGGTAAGATCAAGGGTGGGAAGTGGGGATGGCTGGGGTGGGGAGAGTAGTAGTGGGGTAAAAGGAGACAACTGTACTTGAACAATAAAAAATATGAAAAAAAAGAAAAATTAAAAAAATAAAGAAAGTAGGAAGAGAAACCACAAACTGGGAGAATTGAGTTGCTACACATATAAACCACAGGTTCAAAACAGTATTCATATCAACAAAGACAAGACAAACAACCCAATAGGAAACTGAGTAAAATATGCACAAACACTTCACAGGAAACATATATGGCCTACAATGTACATTCAATGTAAACACAGACTATAAGGATATGGACACTTCATGCAGCCATCTGATTGGTAAACATTAAGACATGTGAAAATACCAAGAATTGTAGAGGCTATGGATTTCTTATTATTGCTGCTAAGAGTTTCAATTAGCACACTGATCTGAAAAGCAATTTGGCACTGTCTTATAAAGTTGAATAGATGTATCTTCTGAATCAGCAATACCACTTTTGGGTATATACTCCAGAAAATCTTTTGCACAATTACATGCATTAAAATATTCCTGTAAGGACTCATTCTAATAGCCCCAAACTGGAAAGCACTTAAATATACATAGAAGATAATAAATCGTGCATACTTACACAATGAATTATTATGCAATATTGAACACCAGTTAACTAACATGTTGTTTAAGAAAAAGGAATTCTTGGAAGACTTTGCTGTGTGATATCCGTTCCTAAAGATTTAACAAAAAGGACAGAGCAACACCATGTTGTTCTGCACATATTTGTATAGAACTCCAAACAAAGAAGGAAATAGAATAATAAATGCAAAGTCAGGTGAGTTTTTAACTCTGGAGTAGGCATAGGGCTATAATGGGTTGATGCCCACAGACAGATGGAAGTTATAGGTATACCTCAGTCAAGCTGAGTGCTGGGGACCTGTATTTTCATACATTATTTTTAAAAAATCTCTCTTATATACTTACATATATACACACAATAATAGAGAAAGAGGAATGGGTCAATAGTGAGCATACATGATTAATCTAGTTTCTTGTAACTGAGGACAGTGGGGGAAATTATAAACAGGTAATTCACAAAATCAAAATTATAAAGTATCAAAAATAGGTAAGATAGTCTGAAAGATTAATTTCACTACTTACTAAAGAATTGGAAATTAAGACAAAACTATTTGCATTTTGGATAAAAATAAAAATCAATGTTGATAAGATGCCAAGTTGGCAGGAATATAAGTTTGTAGAGATTTCTGTTAAGCCATTGTGATTGCATTTCTATGAATGTACTGGAAGGAAATATTTAAGAAATTTTTCAAGAATACATTCTATATTATAGAATATTAAATACCAAACATATCTATTAATTTTGGATTCATTAATTCAACTTTAACACATCTACAGATAAATAACTAATATTGAGACTTTGGGGAATGTAATTTTACCCACATGAATGAATATACTAAGAAGTCTTAAGTTAGCTTTATATAGTTATGTCATCGGTGGACCTGGGAGTAACACTTTTTAAAGTTTACTTCTTTTATTTTACTCTAATAATCATGATATTTCTTGTTATATTAAAAATCTAAATTTGTTTTTAACATTATTTCTTCTTTTAAAAGGAGAATCTTGGGACAAAACCAGCTAGCAAACAACTAACAATATCATGACTCTGTCCAGTGATTAAGGAAGCTTTGATAATAAATCTAAGGTGGAAAAGTCTAGACATGACTGAAAACTCACATGTTCATCTAAGGAGCCTCTTTTCTTTTCAACAAGAAAAAATGAAGCAAATAATTTCCCATAAGTGTTACTACAGCAGAGAAAATAAAATAAAAGCAAGTGTTCAAGAGTCTGAACTGCTCTTAGTATCTATAAGATACTCATATGGCAATCCAGTGACCTGGCAGTGTGGACTCTCAAAATTTTATCAATTACTTTGCATTAGTAAAGTCCCAGCAGGATCTCAGAGGGCTTTTACTTGTTTGTGATTTGGGGACCCAGACCTATATTTTTTGCCACATTTTCTTCTGCTGTATAACAGAGCTATAAAATCTTTCTTCCTTGTCATTAGCTGAGTATAACATAAATAGTAATCACTAAACTACTCAATGTGTGATTGCAAGTGAGTGAATCTTTCAAAACAGGCAAAAACTAAGAAATATATTGGTATAATCACCAAATGTGCCTCTAAATTATTATTTAAAAAAATAGGAATTTTAAATCTTTTTTTATTGTTGTTCAAGTACAGTTTCCTCCATTTCTTCCCTTCCACTCCCCCCACCCCAGCGATCCTTTCACACAGAAAATGATTAAATTGACTTTCAATGTCATTATATCAAATGTTACTTAATTAGAACAGCCAACCTGCAGATGGGCTGGTGATTCCCATTTTCTCTTGGTATTTACACTTTTATGGAGCTACTCTTATCTTGTACCAATGGTGGTCTGTGTGACCAATAGCATATGGAAGAAGTGATTTATGTCACTTCCCATAATAGGTCATTAGAGGTCCTGTACTTCATCTTGGTTTCTCTCACTCTCTATGCCCTCTTTCTTGAGAACTCTGGAGAAATCCAGCTATCATGTCATCATCAACTCTATGGAGAGGTCAGTTGAGGATGAACAAAACTTCCAGTCAACTGCCAAATGAGCGTGTCTTCTTGGAAGCATAGTCAGCAACCCAAGGGAAGTCAGTATATGACTACAGCCCTGTCCAACTCTCAACTGTAATCTCCTAAGTGATGAGCTAGAACAACCAAGGTAAACCACTCACCTTTGGGATTATATTAAATTACAGATGTTCATTGTTTTCATCTGTAAAATCTTAAGAAACTATGTGAAAGGATAAATAGATAGTATACATTCCCATGTAAGTCTCAAATTGTTTTAGATTAATTTTCAACAAAATATTCCCATATTCTGGCATTAGTTTAAAAAAAACAGTTGAAAAGAAAAAATAGAAGTAAACATATAAAAATTATCAAATTTTTTAAGATGTCTTGCATCTGAACAAGTGCTTTGGGTTTTTTGTTTGTTTTTGTTTGGTTTGGTTTGGTTTGGTTTTCTAGAGATTTAAGATATAAAAACCTCAATGCTAAATTAGTTTATAAATTCAATAATTTAAAACCTTTTATTTTTATAATGAGTGGAATACTATCAGAGGAATGAAGCAGGAAAGAAATAGAA